>NC_081414.1:589201251-589545001 GCF_030272615.1 Cryptomeria japonica | reverse complement strand
CCACCATCATATGAGTTCATTACATCATCGGATGACCGATGCAAATGGCATCGTCGGGTAGCCCAACGACGAGTTTTCGACAGTAAATTTTGTCGAAAGTCCGACATTTGGTCGTCGCAAATCTGACAATTAGCCATCAGAAATTAGGCCCAAATGTACTAGTGAGCATAAATAGGCGAGTTTCAAAGAGTAGCTTTAAGTAGCGTCACCTTTCCCGCTTGACTAAGGATAGCTCCTTTCCAACCAGCCACTTTAGAGTTGAATATGTCAACCAGCTTAATCCAGAAATTATCTGCAAGCTTAATACAAAGGGGAAGCCCCAAGTAAGTAGAGGGAAACTTAGCAATTTTACATCCAAGAATTCTTTCAATCCGTAATTGTCTTTGAACGGGGGTGTTGATGAAAACAATGAGCTCTTATCCCAATTAATTTTTTGGCTAAAGTAGATTCATAAATATCCATAACATTCTTCATATTTCTTGCTTCCCTAATAGTAACTTCTCCCATGGTAATCGAATCATCAACAAACTATTCATGAGTACAAATAACATTGGATGAAGAAGGTTTCAGTCCTTTGAGATTACCTTCTTCCACATTTTTAATTTTAAATCTACCCAAACTTTCAGCTAAAATAGTAAACAAGATAGGGGGGATGGGATCCCCCTATCTTAGACCTCTAGTGATTTTGAAGAAACTAGAAGGAGATCCATTAACAATAATAGCAGAGGAGGAAGTTTCCATCAATTAAGAGAAAAGTTGAATAAATTTTTCTCCAAATCCAAAGGCTTTCATAATCCTGAAAAGAAAATGCCAGTTCACTCTATCATAGGCTTTAGATGTATCTAACTTAAGAAAAAAGCCATGATTTTTAGCAGTCGTTAGAGAGTGAATATTTTCATGAACTAAAATAATGGAATCTAGAATTTGTCTACCAAAGACAAAATCATTTTGTTGAGCTGAAATAATTCTGGGAAGAATATCCAATAATCTAGAAGTAAGAACCTTAGACAAAATCTTGTAAACAGAATTACAAAGACTAATAGGTCTAAACTTATTAAGAGAGTCAGCTCCTAAAATCTTCGGAATGAGAACAATGAAGGTTGAATTCAGTTCTTTTAAAAGCCTTCTAGAACCAAAGAATTATTTAACTCCTTTACAGATTTTAGTTTCCACAATATGCAAAAAGGATTGGAAAAAGAACATTGGAAAACCATCCGGACCAGGAGACAGTTTATCTCCCTGAAAAGAAAACACCACTTTTTTGATTTCCTGACTGGAAGGTATCCGAGAGAGATATTTGTTGTCTTCCTCAGTCAAGGTGGGAGGGATAGCCTGCAAAAGAAGGTTTTGATTACTGAAGTCCAGATCATCCACTTCTCTTAGGAGGTTGCTAAAAAAATCTAGAGCTTCCTTTCTTATGTCATTTTCATCCATTAAAATCCCCCTATTATAGGATAACCTAGAAATCTTGTTAATCATCCTGTGCTTAAGAGAAGTTAAGTGAAAAAAATAGGTATTTTTATCACCTTCCTTCAAATACAAGGCTCTTGATCTTTGTCTCCAAAATGTCTCTTCATTAGAAATAATTGTGTCGTATTTAGACAACAAACCATTTTCAACAGATCTCAAATATTCTGAAAGCCCATCCTCTTGGATTTTATCTTGGACCTCTTTAGTTTCAGTCTTAATTTAGGCTTTACTTTTGAAGATATCACCAAATGTCTCTTTGTTCCAAAATTTGATTTTGGCCTTTATAATATTGAGCTTTTTGGCTATTCTAAATAAAACCATTCCCTCAACCTTAGAGCTCCACCAATCAACAACACAAACTTCCAGAGACGGATGGGATAACCATGCTTTTTCAAATCTAAAAGGGAAATTTCTCTTAGTAGAAAAAGAATTGGTAGTAAAAGAGATAGGGAAATGATCAGATCCAATCTTAATAATAGACACCAAAGAACAACTATACTTAGATAACCACTCAAGACAAATCAAGGTTCTATCTAACCTTACTTGAATAAGATCAACTTCAGTTCTTTTATTGGTCTAGGTATAGTTAATCCATTGGAGATCCACATCCATAAGAGCTTGATCATTGATAAAGTCCATAAGATCTTATTTACCATCAAGCTGGAAGGGAAGGCCTCCCATCTTCTCATCCTCTTTAAGCAGTGTATTGAAATCTCCCATTATCATCTAGCTTTTATTAGCAAAGTTTAATCTGTCTTCTGCAAGGCTTCTCTAATATTAAAATCTCCCAGCTTTGGTGTTAGGTGCATAGACATTAGTGATAACCCAAACAAAGTTATCCTTAATATGCTTAAGCAGTATAGAAGTCCTATTGATTTCTGAAATGATTTCCTTACCTATAACAATATTTTGGTTCCAAAAACTCGTTGTTCCTCTGGATGCACCCTCTGAACTGGTTCCTATAACTCAATTATTTTTAAATATTTTAATCCTTTCCACTTTATCCTTACACATCTTAGTTTCCTGAACAAGGACAAAATCTAGTTTATGATCTCTTATAATATTACGTAACACATCCTTCTTATGAGGGGCATTCAACCCTCTTATTTTCCAAGAAATTATCTTCATACTTTAACTGAAGATAAAGTTGACTCGATGGAGCTCTGTGTTCCATCAGCATGGTTCTTCCAACTTTCCTGTTCCCTTTGATTTTTTAAAGAAGGTCTCCCCTGCTTTTTGCTATGGCTTCCAACATCTGCATTTTTCTTATTCTTGCTTCTAGTTGAGATACCTCCATTGGGTCTTTCCTTATTTGATTTCCCTTCTTTAGTGCTGAGAGTCCTAAGATTTCCCTCCAGGGCTACCATTTCCACACTATTAGATGGAGTTTTTCATTGAGATGGCTTAGGGCTTCCATTGGTTAATAACAAAAAGGCTCAAAATCTGAAATGTTGTAGTCCTACGCTTCATTGAAGTCTCCCCCGTTTGCTTTTGTATAAGATGAAGTAGATGCATCATCATTGGAACTCTCCTCTACTTTATCCTGACTAACCGACCCTCTCTTCTAGTCCTCTGAATCATGTTTTTGCGCATTTGCCTCTATCCTTTGCTCTTCTTCTTTGGTACTTTCTATTTGATTATTAGAGCAAGCTCAAACAGGTTTTTCATTATTACTATTCACATCCTTCTTATCCTCATTTTCAAGCTCAATCACTTCCTTATCAAGGACACACTCTATTGGTGGGTCTTCTCTCTTATCTTTCATTTACCATTTCTGCTTCAAACTGCTATCACTCTTGTTGTTCTTACTCTTCTTAAGTGGACAAGATTTTCCCAATGACCCGACTTTTTACAATGAAAACAAGCAAATGGGAGTGATTCATATTCAATCACTTGGGTCCATTTCCCCAATTTAGATATAATCTCAATAGATTGAGGCATATCCATCATTTGATTACATTAACACAGATACGAGCAAAAACCAACCTTGATTTAGCAGCAGTCATTGGATCGATTGAGAGAAGTTCTCCAAAAGAACTCGCTATCCCCTTGAAGACTTCCTCATTCCAGAACTCCAGCGGGAGGCTCGGTAGACGCATCCACACAGGCGCTGACACAAAAAAGGACTTGTCAAGAGAAAGGTTGCAAGTACAATGTGGAGTTTTCAATGTATCATGAACTTTTATGTCATATTCTTTCTACGAAGCATACTAATGAGATGTTGCAAGAGTGTGGTGCAATGCTATTTCTAAGATCATCAAGAGACTTACAAGATCTATGTTTATGCCCTAGAGATGATGACTACTATTTCTATAGAAATGATTGTTTGAATGAGAAGTGTTCAGAATGTGGTGGGTTATCAAAGTTTATTTCATGTTTTCATGAGGGCAGCGAACACGAGTTTGGAAAGAATTATGTTGAGGAAAAAACATATGAGATAGTGAAATATACTTTGAAGAGTGGAGGTGAAGGTTCTAGATGCGAATTAGTCTCAAGAGAAGTGAGTATTGCTGATTTTATTTTGGATTTTAAGGAAAATCTTTTCTATAAGTATGCAAGGCACACCCATAGGTCTCAGTGGTTGGATCAATAGTTTAGGATGTGTAAGAACTCTTTCCCGATTGGGACTATTGTATTAGTGGTTGATTTGGCACTATTGTATTGTAATACTTGTTGTTGCAAGTATCATGTGGAGTTTTCAATGTACCATGAACTTTTATGTCATATTCTTTCTATGATGCATACTAATGAGATGTTTCAAGAGTGTGGTGCAATGTTATTTCTGAGATCATCAAGAGACTTGCAAGATCTATTTTTCTGCCCTAGAGATGATGACTGCTATTTCTATAGAAATGATTGTTTGAATGAGAAGTGCTCAGAATGTGATAGGTTGTCAAAGTTTGTTTCATGTTTTCATGAGGGCAGCGAACATGAGTTTGGAAAGAATTATGTTGATAAAAAAAGATATGAGACAATGAAATATACTTTGAAGAGTGGAGGTGAAGGTTCTAGATGTGAATTACTCTCAAGAGAAGTGAGTATTGCTGATTTTATTTTGGATTTTAAGGAACATCTTTTCTACAAGTATGCAAGGCACACCCATAGGTATCAATGGTTGGATCAATAGTTCAGGATGTGTAAGAACTCTTTCCTGATTGGCACTATTGTATCGGTGGTTGATTTTGCAGAGAACTATACATTGCAACCACAGAATGAGGTATAGTCTCAGTACTACAATTCAATCCAGATTGCTATTTTTGTTCACATTACATATAGACATGCTCCTGATAGTACAGAAGAGGACAAGAATATAATCAGGGAGTATCATTTTTATATGAGTGATGATAGATCACACTCCTTCGAGTATGTGGAACATTCTTTCGAGAATTTTTTTGAGTTCTTGCATGAGAAAGATATTGCAATTGATCGACATATCATATGGTCAGATAACTGTGCAGGTCAATTCAAGAATGCCTGTGTGTTTTATTGGTTGAGTAGAATGCATGTAGAAAGGTGTGTACCTGATATTTGGTGTTTTTTGAGGCAGGGCATGGGAAGGGGGAGCATGATGGAGAAGGTGCATGTTTTAAAAGAGCTCTAGTTAAGGAGCAATTGAGGATTTCAGGTGCAAATTTCTTTGATGCACGTTCTATTGTTGATTGGTGTAGTTCAGCATTATCACATGGAAGTACTCTTGATTCAATAGTGATCAAATTCTTTTGGTTGGTTGAGGAGGGCACAGTGGGAGATAGATTGGATTGTCAAACAATTAAAGATTCTTCAAAGATGCATTCATTTCTCAGCTCAGATGTAAGTACATGGACCATTTGGACAAGTGTGTTGGCTTGTTTTTGTCAAAGTTGTGTTCGGTGTGATTGGGATCAGTGTGAGTCAAGTGAGTGGGTTGATACGTGGGTTCCCTAATATCTAACTCCTTTATCTCAAACAATATCCTTGTCAAATGATGAAATGGAAAGTTCACTTGAGTATGACCGTCTATCAAATCTTGTACAACTAGGACATGTTTTTGCAGTTGTTGCACCGCAAGGGAATGAAGATAGATTGGAATATTGGTTGGCATGATGTGTGTAGGGAAAACAAAAGCTAACACAACCAATGACAGATGATGATGGGTTCACATATACTACAGGTTCAATTGTTGTTGTGGGAACTTGGTTGCGAACATACATGATTAGAAAGAATGATATACCTGCATTTGAAGACTATGAGAGACACAAAACCATTATAATGTATTTGCACCTTATTATAGCTACAAATGTCAATTTGTTGAAGCATCAAGCAAAACTGAAGACCAAAGAGCTATGGACAATCACTACTACTGATCATGAAGCAACACTGGATACTCTTAAGCAAAGAGATGACCCTTCAGGAATACTTGAGTAGTAGGTCTTTAATGGTGCCTTATTTTTTTATCATGCATTTCATTTCAAACAATGATCATTAAACCTTAATGTTCAAGTTTGTTACATGTATATTAAGGATGTGTTCAAAATGTAGGTTTATTGGTGAACAATTTTTTTTTGGCAACACGGTTTTTGCATGCACATAGCGGGTACACTCGATATAATTGGAAGGGACATATTTTTGCAACACGACTTATTATCATGCATTTGATGAGCTTCACAATTTTTGTTATTAGACAACACTATTGACAATTTTTAATGATATAATTATCCGAAAACCTTTACGCTCATGCAAGTCTTTTTTGATGATATCCAACAGTATCACATTATGATTTTTGTGTCAACATAGTGGGTTTTGTTGATATAATTCGAAGGGACGTATTTTTATGGTATATAATCCCACCTTTTCATTTATTATTATGCATTTTTGTTGAAGTGATTATCATAAAACCTTTATGTTCATCCATGCATTTTATGTGTAGATTAACAATTCTTAAAAATACAGGTTCAAGCTAGATCATTCACTATTGACAAGACCCTCTCTTGGTGATGGTACATATTCCTTTGTGCATAAACACTAAGTCAAGTGAATGTATTGTTGTTTATAAATGACCATATCTACCATCATCTTCAACCATGTAGAGAAATGCAATGAGAAGGGCTCTAATCAACATGCATCTTTCTTCAAAGTTATGCTTGTATACTTTGCAGAGAAACTAGTAAGTTTCATAATTATACAATCTTGTACGTCTTAAAAATGTTTCAAATGATCTATTTATAATTTGAAAAAATAATTTGTATCTTGTAGCACATTCATTCTGCATAAAAAGGTTACTTATTTTGGTCTTCATTTATATGTAGGCATTGTTGTACGTAAGATTTTCTCTTAGGACATGATGATGTCTGATGCAAATGAAGTGGGATGTTGTATTTGTATATGGATGTGAATTGATGTAACTTTGTTATGATGATATACAATGTCCATGAGAAAATTGGTTTAGTTATATTGATGATATACAATGTATCTGTACATGAGTACATTGGTGTAATTGTATTGATAATGAAAAAAATCATGTTTGCATATCCCTTCATGGATGTCACATGCAAGTGTAATGGTAATTATGTATATACAATACATGGAAATATTGACCCTGAGCATTCGACCAAGTGGGGGGGACAAAATAGGAGCATGAATAGGGTAATAATTCCTAACTAGACATGTCAGAACAAGGGTTCCTTATCATGACAAGCAAAACAAGAAATTGGCCACGCGATAACATTCGATTGAATGAGACTGACGATTTTTTTACCAACCCAAAAAAATGTGGCCCTAATAAAATCATAGGGAAAATTGAAAAACCAAGATAGGATTTTGTAGGGACCCCTCTCATGGACCCATAGGTTCAAATGGATCATTCATAGGTGCCACAGATTCTGAGTTAGAGCCCATCAAAGTTTGACAATTTTTAGCACTTAGGGTGCTCAAGGGATGACGTCGGTAGGGTATGACCCTGAGAATTCGACCGAGTGGGGGGGGAAAAAATAGGAGAATGCATAGGGTAATAATTCCTAACTAGAGATTTTGGATCTGATGATTTGTTATCATGACAAGAAGAATAAGAAATTGGCCATGCAACAACATTCGATTGAATGAGAGTGACGATTTTTTCACCAACCAAAAAAATGTTGCCCTAATAAAACTGTAGGGAAACTTGAAAAACCAAGATAGGATTTTGTAGGGACCCCTCTTATGGACCCATGGGTTCAAATGGATCATTCGTAGGTGCCACAGATTCTAAGTTAGGGCCCGTCAAAGTTTGACAATTTTTAGCACTTAAGGTGCTCAAGGGACGACGCTGGTAGGGTATGACCCTGAGTGTTAGACTGAGTGGGGGGGGGAAATAGGAGCATGAATAGGGTGATAATTCCTAACTAGACATGTCAAAGCTGACTGTTCGTTATCACGATGAGCAGAATGAGAAATTGGCCACTCAACAACATTCAATTGAATGAGATGGACGATTTTTTCACCAACCAAAAAAATGCTGCCCTAATAAAACCATAGGGAAACTTGAAAAATTGAGATAGGATTTTTTAGGGACCCCTCTCATGGACCCTTGTGTTCAAATGGATCATTTGCAAGTACCACAGATTCTGAGTTAGGGCCCGTCAAAGTTTGACAATTTTTAGCACTTTGGGTGCTCAAGGGATGACGTCGATAGGGTATGACCCCGAGCGTTCGATCGAGTGGGGGGGAAAAATTGGAGCATGCATAGGGTAATAATTAATTGTATCAATTGTATTGTATTGTTCATTATACAAACAACACTTACGATGAAATGAAATGAATTATATTGTTCATTAAATAACCATTATTAACCATTGTTAATTATTGGAATTAAGATTAAATATTTCCATGATAACACCATGCATAGATGAGCAACAATTTATATGATCAAATATCAACTTCTGTATATATGAAAATGTCAAATGATTACAAGTGTATGTCCATACACAAATATGGCATAAATGCCAACTCAAACAAAATGTATGTCTATATACATGAATGTATGTCCATTTACAAAATATGCATGCCAACTAAACATGTAAACATCCCAAAACTATCTATAACATCCTAAGCTGTTGATGGATCATCAAAATCGATCCTCTTCATCGCATTGCTCAGCTCTAAAGGATCCTGCACAAGAAAAAATAAACCACAATTAAGATTAGTTATATATTATATAACTCACATTCAAAAAGTTAACATAAAAATGAACTATAATTGAACTATTCTTCTTTACCTCATCTCCACGTTTTATCTTTGGCTTTGTAGGACTCTTGATGTATGTCTTCAGTAGAGGAGGTATGTTTTCAATATTTTCATACATAACCTACATATGTTCACAAACATGACATTGATACAAGCTAGCATATAATTGTCACTGATAATAACAAATTATATCTACTAAACACAAAATAAAATAAACACACATGTACTTGAGGCATCTCTTCTTCTTCTTCTTCATCATCTTCAGGTATATTGGGTGTGGTCAACAAGGATGTGAAGCCAAGAATTCTATGTACATATACACAACAAGTATATGAAACTATCAATCTATGTCTAGATATGTATAATCACTAAAAATAACTCACGAGCTATCACAGTCCAAATATATTGTCTCAGAAAATTAGATATCTGATTTTTATACATCAATTATTTTAAAATAACATTATATAATATAATAATATATTATATTATATTATATTATATTATAATATTATATTATATAATATGTATTATATATTATTATATTATTATTATAATATAATATTATATAATACGTATTATATAATATATTATTATATTATATAATATAATATAATATTTTATAATCTAATATGATATTTTATAATCTAATATGATATTATATATTATGTATTATATAATATATAATATAATATAATAATATATTATATAATATGTAATATATAATATATTATTATATTACATTATATATTATATAATTTATTTTTTAATTTAAAATTACAAATAAAAATCAGATATCCGATATTATCAGATATCTAATTTAATCAGATATCCGATATCCAATTTGCTTAGGTGTTTACCATGCCAAGGTGTAATGACACATAGGCCAAGCAAAAAGTCAACACGGATTTTCACATTTTTAGGCGAGTGGAGAAGGCTATTTTTTTCACATCGCCACTTTTTGGCCCCCAATGATCCTACACTAACCCAGCTATGTGAGTTCTGGTATCAACTACATCATTCATATCGGCTGTATCACTTTGTATTGATCATATTGCATCATGTTATGTTCCAGAATCCGTGGAAGCTAGGAGTTGTGGTGCATGGAGTTTATGCTTATGGGTTTGTATCCCTAGGTCTAGTAGACCCCTATTTTGTTCTAGTAATTGTGGCATGTATGTTGATAAATGAAGTATGTGAAGGAAGCGTGTAGATGTTTGGTAAAGGCTTACTTGTTTTTGGTCGAGACATGTTTTGGATAATGTGTTGATTTGAGAAGTGTATTATTGGGTAAATCACTAAGTACTTGGCCGACATAGTATCTTCATGTATGTGCTTACTGGTATATATATATATAGAAGATGTGAGAATGTGGGAAAGTAGTATTTGTGTGGCAAGTAAAGAAGAGAAGAGAGTGTGTGTGTGTGGTATTCAGTAGAGTACTCTTGTGATGTGTACAGAATAGGAAGTGTGCAAGTGACAAAGTTAGTATGCGAGCAGTATATGTTATAAGTAGTATATGAGCGAAGGTGTGAAGAAGAGTCAGAGTGCAGATAGTCTTGCAGTAATCCTTTTATTAGATCTGCTGCAAGTAGCTGGTTTGACAGAGTGGTGCAGTAATCCCTTACCAAACTTACTATAGGTAATTATGGACAGTGGTGTCGTGATCTGATCTGATTTTTGTGAGGTGATATAAGAGCTTATCTTGGAACTGACTTCATGCATTTGAAGATGTAATTTTTATTAGTTCATTTATGTCTATTGCAATGAGCATTCTGGCAGTGAGCCACTTTGTAATCTGGCAGTGAGCC
This sequence comes from Cryptomeria japonica, assembly GCF_030272615.1. Taxonomy (NCBI): domain Eukaryota; kingdom Viridiplantae; phylum Streptophyta; class Pinopsida; order Cupressales; family Cupressaceae; genus Cryptomeria; species Cryptomeria japonica. Next base: position 589,534,526 of record NC_081414.1, on the reverse strand, counting down.
ACCCTTTTTGTAAACACCATTTAATAGTTATATTATCTTGAGAGTAAAACACTCTTTGTGATTTTTCTCATTTGAGTTTTCTACATATAAAATCTGATGTTCCATTTATGGTTGTGTTATTTGTTTATTATGCATTTTCTATTTCATGTTGATAAGTTTAATTAATAAAACTAATATATCAGCAAAAGTTTTGTTTAGAGTGGGAATATTGATTCACTCCCCCTCTCAGTATTCTAGTCCATTCAACCAATTCAATAATTGGTATCAGTGCCTGGTCCTTTTCTTGAAATATTAACTTCTTGAGGGAGACCCTTGTTGGTTGAACATGGCACCAATGTGTATGACCAAAGAATATCATCTAGATGAGGAATTGAAGACAACTCTTGAAGATCTGGAAAGTGTGGAATTTAATAATTAGTTAATAAGGAAGTTAAAGTTGAGACATAAGGAAGTTAATAATTAGATGAAGTAGATGAATGAAACTGTTAAGGATTTAATGTTGAATATTGAGGAGAAGAACAAGATAGAGGAAACCCTAAAAGAATCAATCAAGTTGAAGTCTGAGGAATGTAAGAAGCTAGAACAAGAAGTGAAAAAGTTGAAGATAGAAAGTAAAATTCTTGAAAGTAGCAAATTTTTGGAAGACTTGATTAGTATGTAGAAAGCTCATTTAGACAAGAATGGACTAGGATTTTAGATTGGTGAATGTTCAAATCAGAATGACAAAGACAAAGGCAAGGAAATCAAAGTTGAACCAGAAAAGAAACCCTAAAGATGCAAGCAAAATCTGGAATCAGAGATCTACTGAAAGGAGACTATCGGTTCCTCAACTGAATGCACAAAGGCACCCATCATTTAATGGTTATTATTTTCAATGCAATAAATTTGGTCATAAGGCTGTAGACTGTAGAAGCATTCAATGTTACAATTGAAAGAAGTTTGGTCACAAAGCAAATTACTGTAGAAACCATGTTGAGTCAAAATCATAATCCGCTTGTAATGAATAAGGTAAATAGTAACATTCATAGATATTGTCATCTATGCAATGGTTATGGTCACAAATCTAATTAGTGTAGAGGAACTTAAAATGTTACAAGTGCAAGAAATCTAGACATTATGCTAATCAGTGCAGAAATGAAGGAGGTATGGAAAATCTACAGAGAAGAATGCAGTGAAGTCTAGTGAATCAAAGAAAAACGAAGTCATGTTTTGGAGAAAGAATGAGGAAAATGATGAGAGCAAGCTTGGTGTTCCAGAATATAGTGAAGGTACCTCTTCCTCCAGTAACTATGCATATTGCTTTGGCTTAGGGGGGGGTTTCAAAGAAAATATTATGATCCCCTCTCCTGAGTTAATTCATTTCGTTGGTACGGCATGACTATATCTAAGATGCAATCCAGTAATTCAAATTTTGTGCTGACGCATCGACAAGACATCTTTTGGTGACAAAACCCTAGAGGAAATTGGTAAGTTAAATTTGGGTATTTAAGATCATTTTCATCATTATGCGAAGAAGAATTGTTTGAAGAGAAGGAACAATATCTAAAGAGCGAAGAGTAGTGAAGCAGAGCAAGCATGGAATAAAAAATGATTGTCGGAGAATCGAGCATTGGAAGTTTTCAATCTTTAGGAAAGGTATGACTAGATGAGTTTGAGTGAAGCAGATTTGTAGAAAGTCAAGGAGTTAAGTCATAAGGCAATAGATTTGTGGAGTGAGTTCCCATGGTTCAACAATGAGGAAGTAATCAGGTTAATTTTGAGTCATGTGTAGAATGATTGTATCATGTTAGATAAACATTGTTCAATCTCGAAGGACATTATTTCGACTATTACTAACCTATGCGATAGTGGGAGTGTACAAGTTAAGAAGACAATAAAGAAAAAGGAGGTTGAAACCCTAACTGGTGTGACAGGTGATCAAAGAGTATTGTTGATCGACAGAATCATTAATCTTGTTGTGAGGTATGTGGCATATGGTATATCCTATAAGAATTATTTCAGAAATAGGGAAGGTTCTACTTCAACTATTACCATATATGTTGTGCACATGATTGCTATGGAACACCCTATGTCCGATTTGTGTGAATTGTTAAAGAATTAGTTATTAGATAATGTTAAAATGACTAAAGAGCAAGGTTGTCCCTTTCGGTTTGGTTTGTTACTTATGTGTTTGGCTATGTATTGTTTGGGATATCTTTCGATTAAGGAGAATTTGATATGGGAATCTGGAGTCTCAGTTGGTAGACAAATATTTTGATATCTTATTGGTTTGGATAAAAGAGAAGATGCATGTGATGCTTATTTCAAATCACTTCTGGACATGTGGACTATCGGTCGAGTATCCCCTACTACCGGTTCAGTTAAGGAGAGTTCAGCCTTCAGAAAGAAAAAAGAAAAAGAGATTGTGTCCTCTAGTTCTCTAAAACTTGAGAAGAAGCAGAAAATGCTGAAATAGGAAGAAGTCATTAAGTTGGATGATCTAGAAACCCCTGTAGTTAAGGAAGAATTGGACGTTGCAGAATAGGAAGAAGAAGATTTAGAAGAAGGAGCTAATAACATGTAGGAAATGTTGGAAAAATGTGAAGATGGTATGAAGACTTTATCTATATGCACAAACAAGATGAGAATTGTATTGAAACAGTGCCAACAAGGTTTACGGGTATTGTCATTCATGGGTAGCTGCTATGGTGAAACATAAAGCAAATATTGAAGCTGTTGAAGAAGAATTGAGTTCTATCGACAAGTTGAATTTGAATTTCTGATCAACAAAGATGGAGAACAAAGGAAAAAGGTAAATCCCCTACACGCTGATTGTTATTATTACAAAGGCAATGAGAAGATTATGTGAATATTTTTTGGAAAGTTAAGGAAATTATTGAAGCTAAACTAGGGAATTTTTCAGTATTTCTTGATGATGTTGAGTATGAGAAGAATCTGACTGGTCCAAACAATTTTTCTCATGTTGTTGATTTTTTGGTGGAATGTAGAAGCTTATCTGTTAGAATTAAATTGGTTGTTCATTCATGGAAGTTTCTCCGTCTAGAGCTTAAGGAGAAATATAAGCAAACATTTCAAAAGAAAAGCAATTGAGAATTTTTTTTTGTGGGGTTGGCATGCAATTTTGACATTCTTTTTGTTGTTGAATGCATTTATTTTTCTTTCCTTTCTTTTTCATCAAAGGCACCCTTTGTCCTTGATGTCAAAGGGGGAGAAAGGTAAATGGAGAAATAAGTAGAAAGGTAGAATAATGGAGATATATGGGTAAGGGGGAGTTATACGCAGATATGTTTTTGAGTTTACTTTTTTTGAGATGTTTTGTCATAAATGATAAAGGGGGAGATTGTTGGATTCATGTAAATGTTTTCATTAATTTCAAACCCAGTGATCTGATTAGGACCAGATGTGGTGTAAGAAGTTTTGGTACTACCGGTTGAGAAATAGTGGAAGATAGGTATGTATATGATCTACTAGAGTTATTTTTAGAAGATCCTCTTCTTCGAAATCTTAGATTTTTCTTATCATAGTTTGTATCCATTTCCAATAATATCTATGTGAGCTCTAGTATCAATTACATCAGTTGTATCATTTTGTATTGATCATATTACATCATGTTATATTTCAGAATCTGTGGAAGTTGGGAGTTGTTGTGCTTGGAGTTTGTGCTTATGGGTCTATATCCCTGGGTCCAGTAGACCCTTGTTTTGTTCTAGTAATTATGGCATGCATGTTGATAAATCAAGTATGTGAATGAAGCGTGTAGAATTTTTGTAAAGGCCAACTTGTTTTTAGTCGAGGCATGTTTTGGATAACATGTTGATCCAAGCAGTGTATTACTGGGTAAATCACTAAGTACTTGGTTTACATACTATCTTACTGTATGTTCTTACCGATATCTTTTATATATATATATATATATATATATATATATATATATATATATAGAGAGAGAGAGAGAGAGAGAGAGAGAAAGAGAGAATATACGAGAATATGGGAAATTAGTATTTGTGTGGAAATTGAAGAAGAGAAGAATGTGTGTGCTATTTAGCAAAGTATGCTTGTGATGTGTAGCAGTGTATCAAGTGTGCAAGTGACAAAGTTAATATGTGAGTAGTAGATGTTATGAGCAGTTGGTTCAACAAACTAGTGCAGTAATCCCTTACCGAACTTTCTACAGGCAATTTTGGACAATAGTGTAGTGATCTGATTTGAGTTTTGGGAGGAGATATATGAGCTTATCTTGGAACTAACTTCATGCATTTGGAGATGCAATTTTCCTCAATTCATTTATATGTATTGCAATGAGCATTCCGATAGTGAGTCACTTTGTAATCTAGCAGTGAGCCATCCAACAGTGAGCCACCCTTTTTGTAAACACCATATAGCTAGTTATATTATCTTAAGAGTTAACAATCTTCATGGTTATTCCCATTTGGGTTTTCCATGTATAGAATCTGGTGTTCCATTTATGATTATGTTATTTGTTTATTATGCATTTGCTATTTCATGTTCATAAGTTTAATTAATGAAACTGGTATATCAGTAAAAAAAATTATTAGAGTGGGAATATTGATTCACCCCCCCCCCCTCTCTCAGTATTTTGGTCCATTAAACCAATTCAACTTGTTATTTTAGATTACAATTCCCAACCTAAATAAAGGTTACTCTAGCACTAGTGCTACTATTATACTATCATGGAGCCTTGAATTTTTATTTTTTATTAATTGTAAAAGTCTCATGAAATAAAGAAATAATTTTGTTTAATAAAAAACACTAATCATTGTTATTTTTTTCCCTATACCCTACCATATGCTACATGATTCAGAAAAATCCATATGATATACAAAATTTTAAAAGAAATAAAAAAATTGTAGAGGACCAAAAATCACTTTCCCCATATCTCCATTTTGGCTAAAATGTTTTGTTGTAAGTTTTAGAAGGATGAATTTGGGTAAATTTTCTACTTCTAATCAACCAATTTGAGTTGTCATTATACTTATTGATTCCCTAAAACCTCTCCTCTCATAATTTTGACCTAGAAACATATCATTTTGATCTACAATTTTTAAGTTCTTAGAGTCCTTGCACTACTTTGTTGATGGCTAGGTTGATTGCAAATGCACGCTCTCAAAGGATTGCTAATATTATTTGGAGATTGAAGGATACAAGATAGTGATTTTATAAATATAGTGATATGATTGCAAGGGTTTCTTCAAGAAACACCAAATCATGTGGCACTCAAGCTTAGGAGATATCTGAAACCCCTAGCCATACCTAACCTCATATTCATCCATAACTAAGGATGATTCAAGGTTTTGTGGTCAATTTTGAAAGATTTTAGAGACTCTTTCATCTAGTTCAAACATTTTTTCAATGCCTAAATCCAACACTAATGTCAAATATAGTGCCAATGGTTTAAATAGTTCTACGCCATTTTTATTATTGTTGTAGTTAAGTACTAGTTTCTTCTTGATTTGTACAACTTCTAATTATGAAAGGGAAAAAGCAATTTTGTATGGAGATAGCAAATATTTGCAATGCCCGTCACTTGAATTTGGTTAGGCTACTTGTATTTAACTAATAGTGTTGATATAAACTATCAATTTATGTATTTATGAAGGATTCTTCTATGATTCCATTGTAGTTTCAATGGCTATGTCACACTCAGTATCCTAATCTCGGCAACATATCCTAATGCCTTTTTTCACTAGAAAAGAGAGATCCAATCAAAACCCTATATGCATATCTCAACCCATTCATGTGGTAGCTAAATAAAATAATTTAAAGTATTCTCTACTAATTGTATGTTTTTGAAGGTAAAGACTAGAAATTAGTTAACTATTAGGCTATATTTGTGAGTTTTTGCGTATATTACAAACGGGGACTCATTTTTTATCATACCAATAGATGATCAAAATCTATTTCCATCTTGAATGTTGTGGTGCAATTAGATTTCTTAAATTTCCTTGTAGGCTCACAAATTAACTAAATATTAAATAAATAGAACCAAATACCAATGTTAGGTAAGGATATATATGATGTATAGAATTAATGTGAATAATACAAATATTTTAGGAGTTTTGTATATGATATTTTATGTGAAGCTCTTTATTTTTTATGTATTTATTCTCCTATATAAGGGTATGTACAAGATCATGGGGTTCCAGAAAGTGGCAATATGAAAAAAATAGCCATCTGCGCTCGCCCAAAAATGTGAAAAAAATCATGCTGACTTTTTGGTTGGCTTGGAAGTCAGTACATCTTGCCATGGAAAAAACCTAAGCAAATCAGATATATGATATTAATGAGATATTATATTAAAAATATATATTAAAGAAAGATAGGTGGACACCACAAATCTGAGAGTGGTGATCGGTTACATAGTTGCAATGGAAAAAGGTGAGTTGGTGAGCTTGTAGAAATGCCCAAGTAAAGGTTGGTGGAGTCAACTTCAAATATCATGCAGTTAAGCCATGATTATTTGCAAATTTTTTGGTTCACATTCAAAAGACTAAACGTGACCAGAAGTCACTATTTTTGGGGGATGCAGTGGCAGAATTGGTTGACTAGTTGGTGGCATTATTGCAGGCCATGCAGAGCAAGAGTGGGAATATTGGAATTCTAAAACTACCAAAATCTATGATTGCATTGATTAAGGAAACACTTGAAGGTGACGACAAAAAATGTATAAAGTATTTTGAGTTCATTCAAAATACTCTTGATCATAAAATTTGCAAAGTGCAAATCCTGGAAGAGGCGATCTGATGTGCAAAGTGAAGAGTGAGAAAGTGTTAAATGATTTAGTAGAGAAAAGTGTGTGCGAAGTAGACTGACAGAGTGCAGAGCTGAGGGTATGAGCAGAGAACCGGTGTAGTGTAGAGCAGACACCACTGGTGGAGACAAGGTATGACTTTCACTATGATCTAATCAGGCTATCAGTAGCTATTCCAACATATTAACTTCATGTTTCTTTCTAACCATTTCAACTTAAAATGCCTTAGTCAAGTGGAATTTAACAGGTCCCTTTGTAAAATCCCTTAATCAGGTGTCATCTTAATTGATGATCCTAAGACCTCTGACAAGGCTACCTCTAATAGGGCAAAGGCACTAACAGGCCTTAAACAAAATCCCTTAACCAAGTGGCACCTAACAATGTCTTTGTAATCTCCTAATAGGTATGGTTCCTCACCGGACGTACTCCAGAAGAGTGCAAATTTTGTGATTTTCTACTCACACCATGGTTTTCTCCCATTTGGGTTTCCACGAGATAAATCTTGGTGTTACGGTGTATCTTTTCATGCATGCATGTTCTTCTGCAATAACTACTTATATTGATAAATATTAAGTTAGTGCAGTCTTGATTTAAAAGGTTTTAATTTTGTAAAACTGATAAATTGTTGATTCACCCCTCCCCTCTCAGCACTGGTTGGGACTAACAACTGGTATCAGAGCTTTGGTCCTTAGACTCAGAATAAGCTTAACAACTTAAGGAAATATCCTAGATGATGTGAAAAGAGGGTCCCAAGTTCTATAAGGAGAATTACACCTTATGGTGTGGTAGAATGAAGCTCTACCTAAGAACCATAGGAGATCAATACTAGAACCATGTAATCATAGAGTACAATAAACCTATAGGGGTTCTCACTGTTGATCAGATCAAAGAAAGGCAAGACAACATTACTACTATGGATCTGATTGCTAGCACTCTATTTGATAATGAGTATGCTGAGGTTCAAGATTTGTAAACAGCCCATCATATGTGGAATAAGTTGAATATTGTTTATAGAGGAGATCCTCGTGTTCAAAAGGCTAAAGTGGACAACTTGAGAGGAAAATTTGATAAGATGAGGATGCAAGAAGGAGAAAATATTGAACAATATAGTAAAAGAATAAAGGATGTGGTAAATTCCATCAGAAGTGTTGGAGGAAAGTTTGAAGAAGATGATGTGGTTAGAAAAATCTTGAGAACCTTGCTACCACAATATGCCATAAGGGTTTCTGCAATTTAGGAACTCAGATCCTTGGGAATAGTTAATGTTTGACTTGACTCATTGATCGGTAAGTTGATTGGCTTTGAACTGAGCAACTATGATAACAGTGTACCAAAGATTGATGCTGCCTTCAAAGCTTCCATGATGCATACACCAACAAGAAGAAGAAAAGAAACTGGAAACAATTCTACTACAAGAACCAGCCATTCTCTTGAAGTGACAACCTTTTATCTAAAACAAGAACAAGATGAGATTGAAGCTCTATTGGTAAGAAGACTGCCAAGATGAAAAGGAAAGTATAAAGGTAAACTTCCCTTGAAGTGATTCTCTTATATAGAATAGGTCATATTGCATCCAAATGTCCTCACAATGATAGAGATAGGAAGGATAATTTTAGAAGCTACAAGAACAAGAGAAACAAGGAGTTCTATCTTGCAGAAGAAGGAGTTACCGATTAAAGAATTAGAAGGATCTGATGGAGATGGAATTGCATTTGCAGTAGTAAAGGAAAATAACACAGAGGAAAGTGACATGGCACTAATCTCTAGTTCAAGCCAGTGTGGAGACTAGGTAATTGATAGTGGTTGTACTCACCACATGACCAATGACAGGATCAAATTCCTCGGCATGGAGGACTGCAATAGAGGAATGGTGAGATTTGGCAATGATGCTCCTTGTGCAGTAAAAGGTAAGGGATCTATAGCCCTAAATGATAAAATAAATTGTGAAGATGTTTATTGGGTAGAAGGGCTAAAATATAGTCTATTAAGTGTTGCACAACTTAACAATAAGGGTTGCCAATTAGAATTCAATGAAGAAATATGCAAAATAAATGACAAATCGGGAAGTCTAATTGCTACCAGTAAACAATCTAGAAGTAATCTATTCCACCTAGACACCACCGTAGGTAGTTATCTAATTGAAAAGGTAGAAGATAGTTGGTTGTGGCACAAAAGACTGTGTCACATTAACTTTGATAGCATAGAAAAAGTCAGTAAAATGAAGACTATCTGAGGTGTGCCTGATATTATGAAACCTGAAAATGCTATGTGTAAAGAATGCCAACTAGGAAAGTTAACCGGGTCAATTTTCAGTAGCAAATCTTATTCACCTAAGAATGTGTTGGACTTAGTTCCTACATATTTGTGTGGTCCTATGAGGACAAAGAGTTTCTATGGAGACTGGTATTCATGTTGTTTGTAGATGACATCTCAAGAATGATGTGGGTTGTATTCTTGAAAGAAAAATCTGATTCTTTTCACATGTTAAAAGTCTTCAAGGCTCGATTAGAGAGATGAACTGGTAAGAATCTGAAATGTCTGAGATCAAATAGAGGAGGAGAGTTCACCTCTCAAGAGTTAATGAATTATTGTGAAGAATAGGGGATTATGACACAGATGTCTACACCGAGAACACCTCTACAGAATGGGGTTGTTGAAAGAAGGAATAGATCTCTTATTGATTATGTGAGGACTCTGATGATACAAAAGGATATTTCACATATATTTTGGAGAGAACCAGTAAGAACTGTTGTGTATACCTTGAACCAGATACAGATGAAGAAAGGGGCAAATAAAACTCCCTATGAATTATGGTGTGGATACTCACCCAATGTGATCTATTTCAAAGTATTTGGAAGAAGGTACTATATCAAGAGTGATGAGTACTTTGGAAAGTTTGATCCCAAGAGTGGTAGCAAGAGTGAACCAGAGGATTATAAAGGATTCGAGTACACTATATCGGTCGAACCTGCTAAAGAGAATCTTGTTGTAGTGGCAAATGAAGAATCTTGTGAAGTAGAACTTGCACAACTGGTAGAAGAAGCTCCAAGAAATGAGTCGATACTAGAAAATTATTGTCAGAAACAATCACTCTGTTGAAAATATCATTGGTGACAAAAATGCAGGAGTATTGACTAGAAGAAGAGCAAGAGAGAATTCATGTCTGCTCTCCATAATTGAGCCCAAAATAGCAAAGGAGGCTCTAAAAGTTGATGATGGGATCAAATCCATGGAGGAGGAACTGGAGCTGATTGAGAAAAATGAAACTTGGACTCTAGTGCCTAGACCAAAAAACAAAAATGTGATAGGTACCAAATGGGTGTTTAGAAACAAAATGGATGAAACCGGCCAAATAGTAAGAAACAAAGCAAGGCTAGTCTACAAAGGCTATGCTCAGGAAGAAGGTTTGGACTATGGAGAAACCTTTGCACTGTTGGCTAGGATGGAAGGGGTAAGAATTTTGCTTGTCTATGTTGCTTATAAGAAATACAAAGTTTACCAAATGGATGTCAATCAACATTCTTGATCAGAGTTTTACAAGAAGAAGTATACATAGAGAAACCAGAAGGGTTTGCATCAGATGATGGAAGGGATATGGTATGCAGGCTGAAGAAAGCTCTATATGAGCTAAAACAAGCACCAAGAGCTTGGTATGAGAGGTTGCACTCATATCTATTAAGCATAGGGTTCAAGAGAACCAGTGATAATAGTAACCTATATCTAAAGACCGAAGAAAAAGGAAAACATCTAATTGTAGAAATTTTCATTCATGACATTATCTTTGGAGGAGATGATGAGATGAGTAGAGGTTTTGCAAAATGAATGAAGCAAGAGTTTGAAAATGTCCATGATTGGTGAAATAAAATTCTTCATCGGTCTGCAAGTATCACAACTAAAGAATGGCATATTCATTATTCAAACCAAGTACATAAGGGAAATATTAAAGACTTATGGAATGGATGATTGCAAACTTATTGGAACTCCAATGGTTATAGGTTGCAAGATCTCCAAAAATGATGAGGCTCATGAAGTAAATGAGACACTTTACCAATTCATGATCAGTAAGTTGCAGTATGCAGTACATAGTAGACCAGATATAGCACAAGTTGTTGGCTTGGTTGCCAGATTTGCTACAAATTTGAAAGAGACTCATATGGTGGAGAACAAGAGAATATTTAGATACCTTAAGTGGACTGATCAGTATGGTCTCTGGTATCCACATAAGGGAGATTTTAGCTTAAGTGTCTTCATTGATTCCGATTGGGCAAGGAACATTGATGACAAAAAAAGCACTAGTGGAGGTGCATTCTTTCTTGGAGATAGGATTGTGTCATGGACAAGCAAGAAACAAAATTGCATATCTCAATCCACAACTAAGGCTGAGTATGTGGCTATTGCAATCAATTGTACATAGATAGTATGGATCAAGCAATTATTGGAAGGCATCCAAGAAAAGGTGACTGAACATGTGGTAATTCACTATGACAACACCAGTGCTATAGACATATCGAAGAATCTGGTGATGCATTCCAAGACAAAGCATATAGCTATCAAATATCACTACCTCAAAGAACAGGTTCAAAACAAGGAAGTGAGGTTGGAGTATATACCAGTAAAAGAACAGGTGGCTGATATCTTCATCAAGCCACTATAGAAGGACACCTTTGAATACCTCAGAGGTAAGCTAGGGACGATGCCCCTTCTTGTGGTAAAGTAAGTAAAAATGGTCTCTCTATCAATCTGGTATGATTTATTTATGAAAAATCTCTAAGACTAGATTGATAAGTGTGGACTACTCCGATTAGGGGGAGCAGTATTGTAAGTGTATTGAAATAAATCTTTGGCATTGTTGTCAAAGGGGGAGATATGAGTATAGTGTTTGAGCATTGGTAAGTAGTGATTGAGCTGAAATTGTTGAAACAGAGTATTACTAGTGTTAGGGGGAGATATTCATTACTCAAAGTAGAAGTAATGACCAGTACAGAAATAAAGAAAGAAATGAAGAAAGTATATGCAGGAGCAACTGATAAGACAAATTTTGAAGTGTTGCCATCAATGCCAAGGGGGAGATTGTTGGCATTGACAAAACTGATTAATCCAGAGAATCGATATATTTGTTGAGATTTATCGTCGATGTCTAACACTAACCGTTGGAGTGGTACAACTGGAGTGGTGTATCTCAGTAGCAAAGGTGGTGACTTGTAAACAACATGTAAATAACATAAGAGACAGATGATCAAGGTTCAATTCACTCAAGAGAAGACAGACTAAGCTAACCCATATGTCACTCAAGAAGATTGGTGTTGAGGTCAAATATTCAGGTTGGTCATTCTGATGATGATGAAGTCACATAAGGTGACTTAGGCAAGAAGGATTGGGATTGTATGCAAACTGGAACCTCATTAGTAAATAGGAGAAGAGGCTTCATGGAAGCACTGTAAACCAACATCAAAGGATGAATCGATAATGAAGAGCGCAGTAGTATACTAGTACACCGATGAAGCAAAAGAAAGATAGGTGGACACCATAAATCTTGGAGCAATCATCAGTTACATAGTTACGATAGAAAAAGGTGAGTTGGTGAGCTTGTAGCAACACCCAGCTAAAGGTCGGTGGATTCAACTTCAGCTATCATGTAGTTAAGCCATCATTATTTGTGGTTTTTCTAGCTCACATTCAAAAGACTAAATGTGACCCAGAAGTCACTATTTTTGGGGGATGCGGTGGCAGAATTGGTTTAGTAGTTGGCGTAATTGTTGCAGGGCATGCAAAGCAAGAGTAGGAAGATTTGAATTCTAAATCTACCAAAATCTATGATTGCATTGATTAAGGAAACAACTGAAGGTGATGGGAGAAAATGTATAAAGTATTTTGAGTTCATTCAAAATACTCTTGATCATAAAATTTGCAAAGTACAAATCCTATAAGAGGTGATCTGATGTGTAGAGTGAAGAGTGACGAAGTGCTAAATGATTTAGCAGAGCAAAGTGTGTGTGAAGTAGACCGACAGAGTGCAGAGTCGAGGGTATGAGTAGAGAACCGGTGTAGTGCAAAGCAGACACTACCAGTGGAGACAGAGTATGACTTTCATTGTGATCTAATCAGGCTATCAGTAGCTATTCCAACATATCAACTTCTTATTTCTTTCTAACCATTTCAACTTAAAATCCCTTAACCAGGTGGACTTTAACATGTCCCTTTGTAAAATCCCTTAACTGGGTGTCATCTTAATTGATGATCCTAAGACCTTTAACAAGGCTACCTCTAACAGGGTAACGGCACTAACAGGCCTTAAACAAAATCCCTTAACCAAGTGGCACCTAACAGTGTCTTTGTAATCTCCTAATAGGGATGGCTCCTCATCGGGCGTACTCCAAAAGAGTGCAAATTTTGTGAGTTTCTACTCACACTGTGGTTTTCTCCCATTTGAGTTTCCACAAGATAAATCTTGGTGTTACTGTGTATCTTTTCATGCATACATGTTCTTTTGCAATAACTATTTATATTGATGAATATTAAGTTAGTGCAATCTTGAGTTAAAAAGTTTTAATTTTATAAAACTAATAAAAAGTTGATTCACCCCTCTCCTCTCAGCACTAGTTGGGACTAACACTCTCTCTCTCTCTCTCTCTCTCTCTCTCTCTCTCTCTCTCTCTCTCTCTCTCTCTCTCTCTCTCTCCCTTTTCCATCACATTTTCTTTACTACAAGTAACACGTACATGGTGCTTATATGTTAAAAGCGTGTACTAGGTACTAGGAATATGGATGTTGGTTTGCTTAGCATTTTTAGGGACTAAAAGAACACACGAGGTTACTAAACATATCATGTACACAATTCTTGGACATACTTTTAGTTGCCCAATAGCCTCAAGGGCCTTAAAAAAGAAAATTGAGGTCGTTGAAGGCCCCAATGCAACTGTTATTGCGCTTATGTGATAGTTTTATATGTAGAAGTGAAATTTTTGTTTTACATGATTTGAAATGATTGAATTGTTGTTTTTATTAGTTTGGTCAATGTTATTGTGATTGTTTAATAGTTTTAATTTTAAAAAATAATGATAATGATCAATTTAATGGATATTTGATTGTTTAAGAACTTTGTTTACATATATATGTAATATGATTCTATTTAGGACAACCAGTATTAATGATGGGAAAGAACAAGTGAGGAACGATGGAACAACGAGAGGTTGAAAAGGAAAGACAAGGCAGCATATGAAGAAATTACGTGACATAAGAACAATGGGACAAGAAGGTATGTCATCCTCAACATCTCAATTCGATTTACCAAATGAACATAATGCAATTGAAGAAGAGATCATAATGAATAATCAAACAAATGATGAAGATGCACCTGTAGACACCTAAAAATGTTTCATTGATCATGTACTAATTATTTGTCTAATTAATTAAAGAATTATTTAATTATACTAATTAATCTTATTCTTCTAAATTCATATTTCTTCATCATCTTACTAATTATTCCAATTTTAATTCTATCAACATTTAATCATTTAAACCATTTTCTAATGTTAATTAAATATTTAGTATTTAATTAATTATGATTTTCATCCCTCAATTTAAATAATCTTTATTATTTAAATAAATTCATTTTCAATTTCTATCTCTATTTCCAATCAATTAATCATTTAACCTTTTTTCTAAATATTAATTAAATATTAATTATTTAATTAATTATGATTTTAATGATGGCGTTTCCTGTAGCACTGGTGCGAGCTAGGGCTCGCGTGCCCTAGCTTGTTTTTCCTGCATTCTGCGCGCGCTGGTGACTGTTTTCTACTCGCGGGGGGAGTTTTTCTATGTTCGCAGGGGTCTAGAGGGGGTTGGACAGGGGTTTGATCTCCTTTTTTCTGCGGCTGGGCGTTTTTTGGCCGCCGTCTGGTGCGAGGATCTCTTGGACGGGGGGCTCGTGGTCATTTGGGCATTTGGGACGACTGCCTTGCCTCTTTCCTTACTTTGTTTGGTTCATGGGCTCTTTTTTCCATGGAGAATCAAGGCCTTGCTTCTTCCCTAGATTTGGAGATGGTAGATCCATCCTCTTTGATGCATGTCAGTAACAAGGATCGGACTGAGCTTCCCCCTTCTGGGGAGGGTACCTCCTCGTCAAAAGGGTCTTTTCGAATTAAAAAAGCTAATGGATGTTTGGAGAGATCAGAAGATAGACCAGTTTTGGTTATTCAACCTAAGCAGGTTTTAGAAGATGTTGATTACTGGGGCAAGCACTCTCTTATATGCAAATTTTTGGGCCTTCGTCTCTCTCTTCCTGTGTTGGAATCCTGGGCACGTCGGGTTTGGAAACCTGAAGGAGATATGGAGATTCTTTTAGCGGCTAATAACTACTTCCTGGTTATTTTTTCAAGCATAGCAGACAGGAATAGGGCTTTTGAGGGTGGCCCTTATTTCTTTAACCAAGTTGGGCTCTTTATCAAGCCTTGGCATATGGGCTTCAACTCTGCGGAAGAGATCCCGTCGTGGGTACCTGTGTGGGTTCGTTTGTCGAGGCTTCCGTTGGAATTTTGGAGGGAAGATATCCTCCACTCAATCTCTTTACTTCTTGGGAAACCTGTTGGATCGGCTTCACAGACTCAAGATCGTAAGGTAATCTCCTTTGCTCGCATTTGTGTTGAAGTTGATTTGAATAATCCATTACCAGACTCTATGGAAATTTGCATGGGTTCTTCCTCCTGGATTCAGCAGCTAGATTACGAAACCCTTCCATTCAGATGCAGAATTTGCCATGAATATGGTCATCTTCATCGCAGATGCCCCAGATTGAATTCTTCCCCCTTGCCTGCCTCTGAACCTCCTAGGTTGAACAAGGGGAAAGCCCCGGTGTCTGATGAGCCTGTTGATAAGGAGGGATTTACCCTAGTTAAATCTCGTAATAAAGGCAAAGGCAAGAAGAGACCTTGGATGGATAGACAGAATGAGGACACATTTAATAGGTTTGAGGTTCTGGATAGCGTAGTCCAAGAAGATGGTATTCCAACTGAGCTTTCTTCTGGGGTTAAGGGTCAAGTAGAGAATCAAGAGGTGGTTGCAAGGAAGGAGGAGCCGATTCTATCATCAGGGGTTCAATAGGTTTGTCAACCGGCTTTGGACTTGATCTCTCTTGTTCAGAATATTGGTGGCCTCCAGGAGTCACAGATTACGGTGGGTAATGCTAGCTTGACTTCTTGTCCGGAAGCTTTGAAGGCATCCGCGGATCCTGTAAAGGGTGCTAAGGCTCCTCCTGCCTTAGGCTTGCATCAAAAACATTTTAAAAAGGGGCCTCTAGATAAACAGTCAAGGAGTGGAAGGAAGACTGATCAAGAGAAGGTCAAGATTATGGGGGATACTTTGGTTGAGTCTGGGTCTGTGAAACCCATTGATTCCCACTTCTCCCACCCCCCTAAATGATAGTTTTATCTTGGAATGTAAGGGGGTTGAACAGCATCCCCAGACAAAAGGCTGTTCGCAGATTAATCGAGTCTCAGGCTCCAGATGTGGTATTCATTCAGGAAACCAAGCTTACAGTGGATGGTTTGAATAATTGTGCTCTGCGTATCTGGCCCCAAGGCTACTGGCAGGGGGTGGGGGCGTTGGGCAGTTCTGGGGGGGTGGCTTGCTTTTGGAACCCGAGGAAAGTCTCCCCCTTATGGTGGGTCTCTAGTCGGTCTTCTATCTCTATGGTGGCTTCCATTTTCCAAACTGGTGAAAGATGTCTTTTCTCCAATATTTACGCTCCTACTGATCTTCCAGGTAAGACACACCTTTGGGATCATATCAATTTTGTTCGTTCTTTGGAACCGTTTCTCCCATGGATTTTGGCTGGTGACTTTAATGTTGTTATTAGTATGGATGAAAAACGAGGAGGGTTAGCCAGGCTTGATCCTTCCTCTCTTTTGCTCAGAGATAATATTGGTCTCCTTAACCTTGTTGACGTGAAGCCAATCAATGGAGTTTTTACTTGGAATAATAGGCGGTGTGGTGATGAGGCTATCTCAGAACGGCTTGATAGATTTCTGGTTTCCTATTATTGGATGAGTAGAAGGTGGACTACCAGTTCTGATATCCTGGATTGGAGGGGATCTGATCACTGGCCTATCAAACTTTGTGTCCTCTCTTATGGGATCACCAAAAATCCGTCCTTCAAATTTCAATTGATGTGGTTACGGGATCACTCTCTTCGGGATCTGGTGCTGGATTGGTGGTACGAAGGGCTTCCTGCCCATGGGAGGGCCATGTACACTTTTAGCAAATGGCTCCAATATGTGAAGTATAGGCTTAAGAGGTGGAATAAACAATGTTTTGGGAATCTGCATGCTCAGAAACTTGCTGCTCAATCTAAGCTGGATAGTATTACTCGTCAGATTCGAGACCATGGGTTGTCCTCTGACCTTTTGAATGCTGAGTCCTTGGCTCTTAAGGGCTTAGAAGAGTGGGAGCTTCGGGAGGAGATTTTCTGGAAGCAAAAATCTCGTATTGATTGGCTTCAGGAGGGGGACAGGAACACATCTTTCTTCCATAATTCGGTCAAGGCCCGTAGGCAGGGTAGCTCCTTTTCCATGCTTCTCTCGAGTGATGGGACCCAACTCTCGTCCTGTGGTGAAATTTCGAGGGAAGCTGTCAACTATTTTTCTAATCTTTTTACTAGGGAGGATATTCCTGCTAGATCCGAGAAGAGGGCTATCTTGGATTCTATTCCTTGCTTGGTCTCAGATGAGATGAATGGGGCTCTTTTGGGTCCAATTCTGCTGCTTGAATTGGAGAAGGTTGTGTTTAGTATGAAAAAAGGCAAAGCTCCTGGCCCAGATGGGTTTCCGATTGAGTTCTTCCAGGAATTTTGGGAAATAATAAAGTTTGATCTCCTTGAGGTGGTTCAGGGATCCCTTAGGAACAAACAAATGCTTAAGTCTCTGAATTCTACTTTTCTAGCTCTCATACCTAAGAAGGAGGGGGCTAATCGGATGGATCAATTCAGGCCTATTGCTTTATGCAATGTTGTCTACAAGATCATCACCAAATTGATTGCTGAGAGACTCAAACCTCTCCTTGGTGCTTTGATTTCTACTGAGCAGGGAGGCTATGTGGAAGGGAGACAAATCTTGGATGGTGTCGTGATTGCTTCAGAGGTTATTCACTCTATGGCTTCCTCTAAGGAGAGGGCGATGTTCATTAAGCTTGACATGGCTAAAGCTTATGATCGGGTGAGCTGGGAGTTCCTTCAGAATATCCTCTTGGCCTTTGGCTTTAAAGAGGAATGGGTGAGTTGGGTTCTCAGTTGTGTTACCTCATCCTCCTTCTCCATTCTCATTAATGGGGAATCTTCAGATTGGTTTAGTGCTTCTCGGGGACTCTGGCAAGGGGACCCTCTTTCCCCTTATCTTTTCATTATCATGGCGGAAGGTCTTGGTAGATTTATTAAATCTCAGGTGCGGCAGGGTCGTATTCACGGCTGGAGCTGGAACAATGATCTCCCTCCCTGTTCTCACCTTCAATTTGTGGATGATACTGCTTTGATGGGCTTGGCTAGAGTTAGTGAGGCAGTAAATTTCAGGAGAACTTTAGACATCTACTTGAAAGCTGCTGGTCAGAGTATTAATGATGATAAATCTTCCATTTATTTCTTTAATACTCCTCGTCTCATTCAGAACAGGATTGCCAGGATCCTTAGATTCCAAATTGGATCGCTTCCCCTGATGTACCTAGGGATTCCTTTGGCTTTGGGACCCCAACGGAGAGATTTTTGGCAGGGGATTTTGGATAAGTTCCGGAGTAAGGTTAGTCATTGGACTTACAGATGGCTCTCTTCTACTGGTAGAGTGCTTCTCCTTAAAACTGTGGTGCAGGCTCTCCCTATTTATAGGTGTTGTGTGCAGAATCCTCCTGCCTCCTTTATGAGGAAGTTTGATGCTCTTTCCCGGCAATTCCTTTGGTCGAGAAACCTTCTTTCTTCGAAGTGGAGTTTAGTCAAGTGGGAGTCTGTCTGTAGGTTGAAGCATGCTGGGGGCCTTGGCCTTAGGTCTATGGCTCTTATGGTTTCGGCTTTGGCAGCTAAGCTGTACTGGAGATGGTGCAACAACCAGGATCAGGAGTGGGCCAAGATTCTTTCTTTCAAGTATGTTCCTGGGGTTGAGAGCCAGGAAGTGCCATGGATTGCTCTGCTGGGCAAAGGTTCTTGCATATGGGATATTCTTAAGAAGGGAGCTCAGCTTGTTAGGAATGGTCTCTTCTGGATCTGTAACAATGGATCTGATGCTCTCTTTTGGTTGGATTCTTGGGATGGTCACCCTCCCATCCTATCTAGTTTCCCACAGCTTCTGCCTCTTTGCCAGATGTTCTCTGATGCTGGGTGGATTAAGGTGGAGCATTTTAAAACTGTTAAGCGTATGGGTCATCTGGAGGTGTCTTGCTGGAAGGATCCACAAGAGTGGCCGGTGGGTGGTTCTGAGGAGGATCGGGCAGCTTTGTGTAAGGTCTTGGAGGGCAGGCTTTGTAGCTCTCTGAAGGAGAGGGACAAATTGGCTTGGAGTCCTAGCCCAAAAGGTAATTATACTGTTGCTCAAGGCTATGCTATGCTTGATAGGAATTTACATGGTCCTGCTGAGGTGCCTTGGTGGAGAAAGGTCTGGAACAACTTTTCTTGGCCCAAGTGTAATTTCTTTTTATGGTTGGTTGCCCAGAGGAAATGTCTCACTTGGGAGAACCTTCGCAAAAGGGGGTTTCAGGGACCTTCCATTTGTGTTCTTTGTTTGAGCAGTGAAGAATGTTCTTCCCACTTGTTCTTCCACTGCCCCTACTCTCGTGAGATTTGGCACAGATGGTGGGAGGCTTGGCATCATGGTTGCATTCATGCTTCCTCTCTTATTGAGTTTTGGGAGAGTCTGGGCAGGCCTCCTGCGAAGACTCCTTTTCTTCAGGTGGCCTGGTTCATTGGGCCTAGTTTCATTCTTTGGAACCTTTGGCTGGAAAGGAACCGTAGAGTTTTTTGTGATTCCAGATTGGATAGTGGTCAACTGTGGACAAAGATTATCAGCAGGCTTCAGGAGACTATTCATGCTAAATGTGATATGTCTGTAAGTATTGATCCTGGGGATGTTACAGTCGTGCGAGATTTGAGCTTGGGTGTTAATAGTAGGGGTTGCTCTGCTAATATTATACCCCGTCGTGTCAAGAGACGGATCTGTCGTGATGGGAGATGGGCTCCTCCTCCTGATGGGGTCCTAAAGATTAATACGGATGGATCTTCTCGGGGGAATCCTGGGCATGCTGGTATTGGGGGTATTGGTAGAAGTAAAGATGGTGATGTTGTTTTTTGCTTCTCTGTCTACAAAGGGCTTTACTCTAATAACCTGATGGAGGCCCTGGCTATTAAGACTGCTGTTGAGCGAGGTTGCTCTCTTGGCTGGAGGAGAATTATCTGTGAGTCTGACTCTCAGATTGTTGTGGATATGTTGAACAACCAGAGGTTGGATGGTGTTAGTTGGCATTTAGCTTTGATGGTCAGACAGATTTTAAGTGTATGTAGCTCCTTGGAATCTGTCTCTTTCTGTCACATCCCTAGAGAATGGAATACCGTGGCTGACTGCTTGGCGAAGTGGGCCTCGGAGAAAGGGGATGGTTGGGATATTAGTGGTAGGGGTGAGTTACCTTCTGATTATCGAGGGATTTTGGAAAGAGCTTTAATGGAAGACAGGACTATGTAGTGTTGTTGTTTGGTTTGTTGGTTGTTCTCCTTTTTGCTGAGCCTTTGGCTTCTGCCTTGTAACTCGATTTGGATTGAATAAATTTTATCCCCTTTTTCAAAAAAAAAAAAAATTGTGATTTTAATCCTTTAATTGAAATAATCTTTATTATTTAATTAAATAGTTTCTTTAAATTATTTATTTAGCTTATGAATTCTCGAATTCCAAATCGCCAAATTCTAATTTTTTTTAATTAACTAATTAATTCTCCAAATTCAAATTCAAATTCAAATTCTTCTAATTTCTTCTAATTTCAAATACATGTGCATGATTTCAAAAATCCATTTTAAAAAAATTCAAGTTCTAAATGTATTCAAATAACAAATTGAATTTAAAATAAATTCAATATTTGAATTAAATCTCATGCAAAGATTAAATTGAAAATCAAAGCAAAAGTGCAAGCACATGCTAAATTAATTAATTAATTAAATCATTATCTTTCCAATCTTTATTTCTATCTTCTACTTTTCTTTTTCCAAGAAGCTTTCAATCGATTTTAATTGATCATTTCAATTAATTGATTAATTACATCATTTCTTTAATTCTCTCCAATCATTCTTTTTCTATCTTTTAGTTAGCTTTTTCTAAATAAAGCTTTCTTTGTCATCAATCAATTATCCTCCAATCACCCTTTTTCATCTTTCAATCAAATTTTTTCTCAATCAATTAACTCATTTTATCTATTCAATCTATTATAG
Organism: Cryptomeria japonica; assembly: GCF_030272615.1. Taxonomy (NCBI): domain Eukaryota; kingdom Viridiplantae; phylum Streptophyta; class Pinopsida; order Cupressales; family Cupressaceae; genus Cryptomeria; species Cryptomeria japonica. The sequence goes on along the minus strand of NC_081414.1, from coordinate 589,513,311 downwards.
TTCCACCTCTAAATTAGCAGTTCAACTATCAATCAGCTTGTGAGCTCATCTAAGTTCCACCTCTTAATCAATTTGTTCCACCTCTCAATCAATCCTCTCCAAAAATATATAAATTGAGTATTCAATCTCCATTTTCAACAATCATGAACTTTGAATCTTTGTGTCATTTGCAAGTTGTGAGCGTGATATCTGAGAGCCACCATACCACAAAGAAGAGAAGAACAATGGTAGCAATATGCAATCATGGGATAGGGAGATTTTATTCAATATTTACATTCCTGTTGTTTGATTGTATTATTTTCATTGAGTTTGTTATAGGATTCTTTTATTAGATAGGGATTCATGATTTCCCTCTGATTTCTAGTTGATTACATTATGAATATTACATACGACATTTTGGTGAATCCAATGTGAATCAACAACACTATGATTTGGAATTTTGTGTATTCCTACAGGTATAGGTATTAGATTTTGCAACTACTCCTCTTTCTTAAATTTACATTCTAAGAGGTTGCCTGATCTCAATTGGTGTATTATTAAAAAAATTTAAGACTAACATTGTGTAGATCAGGTTCCAAGTAAGATTGCAGGTTGTTCAAAGATTTTATCATATCTTCCAAATTATTGAAAATATCTTCATGATTTGTTTACTATAGGTTAATGATCATCTCATGACTCTGTAGTAAAAAAATCAGCTTTAGATCATCAAATTTTAGTGAGATATGATAGCTTCAATTATTTTCATAAACCTTTGATTGTTTGGGCAAATAAACGAATTTCTCTGAGATTTGTTTATAGCAGGTTAAGGATCCTAAGACATGTCTACAGTAAAAACTTTGGATCTATATGATCTGTTTTGACCAAGATATGATCATTTTAATTTTTTTAATAAATTTTGAATTTTGGGCACAAATCAGAGAATCTTTCTAAAATTCTTACATTTATGGAAATCTCTTAAAATTTCATAGGGGTATCTTCTTTACACTTTTGATTTTGATGCCAAATAATTAATGTAAAGTTAGATCTTTAAAAATTCATGTTTTTCCATAAATCTGCTCTCTAGAGTGCAAATTAATGTCTTTTTCTAAAATTCTTACATTTTTGGGAAGCTCTCAGAATTTCATCAGGGGTATCTTCTTTGTAATTTTATTGTGGGGTTAAAAATTCAAAAAATTCAAAAAAAAAACAAACTTTTTTTTTAATGTTGTTATTTTGATTTCTCTTACTAATTGTTTGTTTGCAGCGTGTGGCGAAATTACAAAGAAGGCTTGATCATTCAAGATTATTTTGGACACCACTAACAATTTAATTGTAGGATCCTTTAGGGTTAAATCACTTTTGGATTTTGGGTTTAAAATGGACATGCATGCTTTCACACTTCAATTTGGTGCTTAAAACAAATCTAGTTAAAATTGGCATGCATGCTTTCACACTTCAATTTGGTGCTTAAAACAAATCTCGTTAAAATTAACATGCATGTTTGCACACTTTAGCTTGGGGATTAAAACAAATCTGGTTAAAATTGACATGCACATGTGTATCTCACACCCAAGTTTGGGTTTTTAAAATGTACACGAATCAAGCTTATCAATAGAATAACTCACACTTTTCTTTTTTAAGGGAAAGAACTTTTTACTATGTTTGGGGTGGACCTACTGTTGCATCAACTATGTTTCCACCCGCCTTCAAGGTCTTGAGAGAAAGGGAAAGGTGATAACAACACCCACTTTTTTATTTTAGTAGTGAGGGGTATCTTTGACTAGGGATTTCATCACCCCACAATGGTACTTCAAATTGGGATGTGTTGAAGATATCATCTCTCTCAATGTACTCTTGAGCAGGATTTTTCAAGCCGCTATATAAATATACTAGTCAGGTGGCTAGAGTGTTGAGTGAATTCAACGTATGTGGGGGCCTTCCCTGCACCAATAAGCTTAACTAAATTATTAAGTGGCTTTCTATGAGAATCCATCATTGGATCGGGATCCCTTGAAACTTACAATAAGAACCAACTTAGTAGCCCAAATCCCACATTCAATGATTTTGGGAGTGCGGATCATACCCCATAGATACCCCTCATGTACCTTGGATTATGAGATAGAAATCCCTCAGTGATAAGATCTTCGGGGTAAGAGAGACTGGCATGCCCGAGAAGTGTTTCGTGGAGTGGATTCGGTGTTGCCAGACTCTCTATCTGTTTATTTTGTTTTGGTATTTTTCTATGGGGGCCTCATTGAATGGTGTCCACTTTCTAGCCTAAGATTGTATTTTGTGCTTTTATGTATATCATTGTACCAAACCAGTATTGAGTTAGTATTCGGGCTATTTTAGGCCCTATCTTGTGTATCTCTAAATTCTCAAAGTTGGTCAGAACACAGTTCAGTCAACTATACCTATATTCAAATAAATGTTCTCAGATTTGGAAAACAACAAACTTGTCCTACAAAAAGAATTATTGGAAAAAAAATTTACCTTGAAACATCAGACGGGCCTACAAACTCAATTATTTTACATACTTGTGACCATAGGAAGTCCTTGCATAGTCCTCATTGTCATCCTCATATAGTCCTTATTTACATTCTTACTTTGCATAAGTCCTTGCATAGTCCTCATTATTGTCCTGATTATCATCCTCATATACATCCTTAGTCCTTATTATCACCCCCATTATCATCCTCATATACACCCTTAGTCCTTGCATAGTCCTCATTATCATCCTCAATATAGTCCTCATTTATGTCATTTTTATCGTCCTCATTTACGTCCTTAGAATTTTCATAATTCCTTGCATCATCCTCATTATCATCCTTATTATCATCCTCATTCATGGCATTAAAATTTGCATAAGTCCTTGCATCATCCTCATAGATCTCCCATATACATCATCATAATCTTCGCATAAGTCCTTATTTGTGTCCCATTGACCTCCTAGTTCATTTTAGTGTTGTTATAATCTTCATTTTAGTCCTTGTCTAGACTTCATATACATGTGTCTTAGTCTGTCATCATTTACATAATCATCCTAGAAATTCATACCCCAAATGTCCAAATCACAATCAAAGGATCAATCAAACTCAACTTCAACTCAAACAAGTTTGTCAAGCTCAACAACTCAAACATTGTCACATTCAAATAAATGGAGAAAATGTCTTGCTTTTTGTGATCCTAGGTCCAAACCAATCAATAAAACACCATGGATTGGCATTATATATTTTGTAGGGAAGGTGGATAATTCATCCATTCCATTCCTATTCCATCACAATACATAAAAACCTTACCTCAATAGATCAAGACTTTGCAACAACAAATGACAGACATGACTAGTCCTAACAACCATAGGGGATAGTTATAAAAATTATGAGAGAAGTGATGACCATGAGGGAATCAATATCAGGCCAGCCTTCTTCTTCTTGTGAGACAATTCAAACATGCCAACCTTTATTCTTCAATAAAATCATTCCTACCTTAGTTCAACCAACATTAGAGTCATGTAAAACTTCTTTTTCTTTCAACTCACTATATCAATCATACCAATCATATCAACCCAAAGATCAAACCCCTTTCAACCAAAGTCCAAAACAAAATTTATATCAACCCAATGATCAAACCCCTTTGAACCAAAATCAAACCCCATTCAACCAAAGTCCAAAATAAAATTCACATCAACCCAACATTCAAAGTACCTATTTCAACTAAAATCAAACCCCTTTCAACCAAAATCAAACCCCATTCAACCAAAGTCCAAATCAAAATTCACACCAACCCAACATTCAAACCTCTTTCAGCCAAAATCAAACCCCTTTCAACCAAAGTCCAAATCAAAATTCATTCAACCAAAATCAAACCTCTTTCACCCAAATCATACTCTTTTCAACCAAAATCAAATCCCTTTCAACCAAAGCCCAAATCAACCATATCTATCCACCATTTCATTATCCCCTGAAGTCACACAAGACCAATCCATGCCATCTCTATCTAATAACACAACCTCCCAAGGGCTATCCATCGTAAAAATCCAATCTAATTCAAGTCATGATTTAGAGGATCTCATTCAAAATCTTTTCTCATTAGGTCAATGTGTTGAAACATTCCAAGAATCTCCCATGCATATCCAAACTTCTTCCTCGTGTCAAGAGGATAATCCAAAATCAAAAGAAATGAGTCCTGAAACAAATAAAGATCAAGAACAAACCCTTGCATCCTACCCAATTTTTGATCAACATCCCACCGACCAAGAGTCTTATGATGATCCCCTTGCTCTTTTCTATTCCATTCATAATGATACCCTTTTGTCTCAAGAACAAAGTGTCCTTTCAAGTCCCATCCAACATCCACCTCCTAATCAAGATCAGGACATCCCTTCCATCCTTCCTAATAATCCCTTTCCAAGTCAAGATCAAAGTATTCCTTCACCTTCATGTCCTAAGAAAGATCCCATTATTTCTCCATATCCTAATCAAGATCCCTCCATCCCTTCATTTCCATGTCATAATCCTCCATTTATCTCACAAGATTCCCTCAAATGAATTTACCATTTCTCCTAGTGATCCCAATCCCTCTACACAAGTTGTTCATGAACCCCTTATCAATGAAATCACCAATCCAAATCATACTACACAAAGAAACTTGTTAACAATTGTATGTGAGCCATCATCCATGCCAATGTGGTGACAGAAACAAGCATGGCACTAGCTAATATAATCAACACCCAAATTGTTTCATCATCCTCTTCATTCACAAGCATAACACTAGCTAATGAGATCAACACCTAGTTAGCTTCATAATCCTCTTTAAGTGCATCAATAAAAACAAACATAACACCCGCTCATGTCACAACTTCAAATTAGAATCTATTTGCCTCATATACTCACACTTGATAAACTGGGGGCAAGAGGACCTACCATAATTTGATTTCTTTGAAAATGATAAGGCTATAGCTAAATTCAAGGGTTCCAGAGTTGGATTTCCCTCTGATGATCCACAAAATCCAAAAACTAAGGAAATCAACATTAGAGATGTTGAACATGTACACTTAGTTGGTTCCTTATATCCTATTGGAAAAGACATCTTTATTCGAATCTTCAAACAAAGACCAAAGAACTACCTACACAAAACTCCCTGACCCTATGAACAACATGCACCTTAAACCATACTATATCTAAGGGTTGGGTTAGTTTAGGTTTTTCTTTCCGCATTGCATCTCATTTTATTCAAAGCCACGCTTGGAAGTGGGAGTTTTGGCTTTTCCTATGGTGGGTTTGTAGTTAGAGAGCTTGGGAAGGAAGACTTTTAGAGGTGTACAGGCCACAACTCTGGCATTAGCCCTAAAACTTGTGAATGCACATCAGCTGCTGACACCATTTGTATGAATTTCTCCTATTGGGTATTTAGGGAGGAGAGAAAAAATTAGTCATTTGGATTGTTTGAAGTAGGCCAGAAGAGAAAAATGCCACTTTTTGGCTCGGATGAGACAAAACACTCTTTGGAGAGACAGAGTGAGAATGGAGGAGAGCTATAAATTTTTTTATTTGCCTTCCTTCTCCCTCTTTCTCTCTATTCCATTTTACCCTCATATTAAAATAGTTTATTAGGAATGGGCTTGTAGAGGGCACCATGATAGCAACAAGATTAGAAATGATTGACAATCATTTTGGGATGACCAGGAAAATAACTGAGATAGGTCATTGTAGATGAGCCTCATGTGACCCTATAGGTTCAAAAGGATCGATCATATGTGTCCTGGATTGCGAGAAATAGTCTATCAAAGTTTGACAATTTTTTGGACATAGGACACTTGAGAGATCATGATAGTAGGGTATGGTTCTCGATGTTCCAAAGCATTGAGAGGCACAACAAAAGAATTCCTAGTGTAAAACTACCTACCAGTACACACTTGTGATGTTGGTTCGTGCCCATGATGAACGGAATCAAATCTAGTCTATCTTGCAACTTTGCATTGCATGCCACTGATAGTTTTTTCAACAAGTGAAAAAATGCTACCATTTGAAAATGGCTCCGAGTCATCAGAAACCAAGAAAGATCATCATAGACAAGCCTCACATGACTCTATAGGTTCAAACGAATCAATCATATTCATCCTGGATTGCGAGAAATAGGCGGTCAAAGTTTGACCATTTTTGGACTTAGGGCACTTGAGAGATCATGTCAGTAGGGTATGGCTCTCGATGTTTCAGCACATTGGGAGGAATAAAAGAACCATAAACCTGCCCACCTAGATGTGATTGTGATGTTGGTTTGTTACCATGATGAACGGAATCAAATCTAGCCTATCTTGCAACTTTGCATTGCATTCCACTAATGGTTTTTGTAGCAGGTGAAAAAATGCTACCATTTCAAAATGGCTCCAAGTCATCAGAAACCAAGATAGGTCATTGTAGATGAGCCTCACATGACCCTATAGGTTCAAACAGATCAATTGTATGCATCCTGAATTGTGAGAAAATTTCTATCAAAGTTTGACAACTTTTGGGGCTCAGGGCACTTGAGAGATCGCATTGGTAGGGTATGGCTCTTGATGTTTCAGCGTATTGGGAGGCACAATAGGAGAATTCCTAGTGTAAACCTTCCCAATCAGATGCACTCATGATGTTGGTTTGTTCCCATGACAAATGGAATCAAATCTAGCCTATCTTGCAACTTTGCATTGCATGCCACCAACGGTTTTTGTAGCAGGTGAAAAAATGCTACCATTTGAAAATGGCTTCGAGTTGTCAAAAACCAAGATAGGTCATTGTAGACAAGCCTAATGTGACCCTATAGGTTCAAACAGATTAATCATATGCATTCTAAATTATGAGAAACTATCTGTCAAATTTAATAAAAAAAATTGGACTCAGGGCACTTGAGAGATCGCGCTTGAAGGGTACGGCTCTCGACATTATGGCACATTGGAAAACATAATAGGAGAATGCCTAGCATAAACCTTCCCACCTGAATGTGCTCTTGATGTTGGTTTTTTCCCATGACAAACATAATCAAATCTATCCTATCTTGCAACTTTGCATTGCATGCCACTGATGGTTTTTGCAACAAGTAAAAAAATACTACCATTTGAAAATGGATCCAAGTCATCAGAAACTGAGATAGGTCATTGTAGACAAGCCTCACATGACCCTATAGGTTCAAATGGATCAATAATATGCATCCTAGATTGTGAGAAACTATCCGTCAAATTTGACATTTTTTTGGACTCAAGGCACTTGAGAGATTGCACCGGTAGGGTATGGCTCTCGACATTCTGACATGTTGGGAGGCACAACAAGAGCATGCCTAGTGTAAACCTACCCACCTGGATGCGTTCGTGATATTGGTTTTTTCCCATGATGAATGGAATCAAATCTAGCCTATCTTGCAACTTTGCATTGCATGCCACTGATGATTTTTGCAGCAAGTGAAAAAATGCTACCATTTGAAAATGGCTCTGAGTCATCAAAAACTAAGATAGGTCATTTTAGAAGAGCCTCATGTGACCCTATAGGTTCAAACAGATTGATCATATGCATCCTTGATTGCGAGAAACTAACTATCAAAGTTCGATAATTTTTTGGACTGAGGGCACTTGAGAGATCGCATCGGTAGGGTATGGCTATTGATGTTTTGGCATGTTGGGAGGCACAACAGGAGCATTCCTAGTGTAAACCTACCCACCTAGATGCACTAATGATGTTGGTTTGTGCCCACAATGAAAATTTGACAACATTGACAACTTTGACAACTTTGACAAATGACTCCAAACTTTCACAAATGACTTCAAATGATCATTAATGGTCCCAAATCACCTTATTTAGATAAAACAAATGGAAAACAAGACAAAAACCAAAATTTGATGAAAGGAATCAAAAGCATCCAGTGATCATTACCACTAATCAAATTTGAGCATTACCATTGAATTTAATTTTGATTGAGACAAGGAGTTTCATAGGGTTAATTCAATATTTTAGAAAGCTTATCAAATCATAATCCAGAATTGAAATGCTTTATATCATACATTTTTGTTGTTTATAAATATATTATTAATTACATAGGCAAATATTCATTTAATTTTATAAAAGGGCAGCTCCACCAAATACATCTAATAGTTTGAACAAAAATTAACCGTATCAATTATAAATAATCATTTATATATATCAAAATGCACAATAATCAACACAATGAACAAATTTTGTATGTATCAAATATGCCTATCAATATCAATGAAATTCACAACAATGAACATAATACACATTTATTGGAATGAATATCAACATTTATATATATCAAAAAAGGCATATATGCGAAGTCAATACAAGTTTTACAAAAATGTGGCATGTGTCATGTCCAAATCGATATACAATAAAAATGTAGAATATATCTACATGTAGTGGTCATTCAATGACCACAACTAACACTAGATGATCCTAAACTTGTGGTGGATCATCAAAATCAAGCCTCTTTGATGTATTATGCGGCTTTATGGATGGCTGCACAACCACAATTCAAAAGCCAAGTTAGAATCCTTTTGTAGAAAATAGTTCATAATTATCAACATAATTAAGCATTTAATCATAATTTATTTGCAATTGAAATGTATATTACCACATCTGCTAATCTAGGATCTACTGTCTTCTTTGTCTTCTCATTATTAGTCTTAGGAGTTTTCTGGAACACAAACTTCAAAGGATCCAAGTCATGGTTGAACCGTGAAGGGAGCTATTGTAGATTAAATACAATGTACTAACATATATAGATCAAAAATACTAAAAATCTACAATATAAAGAACCAAAGTGTACCGGAGCCTCAAATGCTTCCCCAGTAGTCTGAGGAGTGATCGCCATTGATGGAGCAATTGTGGCTATTACCTATACAAAAAATAATTAAAGATTAAATACAAATAATATAATGATAATTATTGTAGTTTAAATACAATTAATGTAATATATAAAACAAAAGTGTATCGGAGCCTAAGAGGAGGGCTCACCATTGATGAAGTGGCTATGGATATTTCCTGTATGAAAAATGATGAGATTATAATTTATCAGAAGTTCACATGTACACGTGCATATAATTATCATCAAATCAAGAAAATAAAGTAGAGATACATGCCTCTACCCTCTCTCGATCCTCAAGCGTATCAGGTGCATTCAATAATTCTACAAAGCCCAATGACCGTTGTATATAAAATAGACAAAAAACACTAATCAATATACAAATTCCAACTAAGACAATTTCAACCTTTTCAAACAATTGTATAGTTAAAAAATGTGTTCAATTACCTTCTTCCCATGTTTAGGCATTGTCAAGGATTTATTTTGTTGAGGATGAGGCCTAGACATGAGGGGGGGACCCTAAAACAAACAAAATTAACAAAAAAGATATTAGTAGATAATATTAAACATAATTTAACAAATCTAAAATTAAATGACTTGCATATTCCATCAAAAGAATACATAAACTAAGGTGTACAAAATATGATACCGCATAGGTTTGTAGGCCAAAATCGATCGCTGGGAGCATGCCATCATCAATGTGGGATATTTGGTCCCCTATCAACGCTTATGAAACAAAAAAATTTCAAGCATTAAAGAGAGTTAGTATATCTTATAAAAAAAAATTAATTCAAAGTATTATTCTATTTTAACATGTTACAAAATTTATGCCTCAGGCGTCGAAGTTGCAGTTGCAATAAATGCAAGAGGAATATCAGATGGTGTATTAACACCCGCTGTTGCATCCTAAAATTTTCATATTATTTGTATCAATTTAAATCAATCTGTAAATGAAAATTCATTTACAATTACAAATTTTAAGTGACTGATAAATAAAATGTTATGAATTCAAATCAACACACATGTGTCTACGGTTGACTAGCAAATAACATGTCAATCAATTCATCCATCAGCGCCACATCCTCAGTTGTGCGTGTCTAACATTTTCTCCCACAAATCATGCACAGAGAGAATATGGAACCATCTGCACTGCCCTCAACATCCATCCTTGTGCATATGCCTGAGAAATTGGGACACACATGCTCAATGGGCTGACTAGTGCCAACTACCTCAACTAATGGATCATCATTTGGGCCAAGAGGATGTGATAACTATGTCACATGCTGGATGATCACATGAGTCAATGTTGTGGCTGCCTAAAGAGTCTCTAGCTCCATCGACTCTTTTAGGGCTACTGGGACCGTCACATGCACCTTGGGTTTGGGTGCTATGGGGTGATGACTTTGTGGGTCTAATACCCTATAGGCTCTAGGTCTATCTTGGGAAGAGTCGCCACCTCTACAATGGAACTCTCTCATATCAAAATAATTAGGCCACTCATTGAGGATAAACTCACAATATACTTTCCTCAAAAACTATAATGGAACCTAAAAATTATTACTAGGTGGTTCATCAAAGACCATCCACCACCTATTCCAAAAAAGATTCTTCATCTGCACATTGGTACACCAATGTATGGAAAACCTCTTTGTATTAAGAGGTAAGGACTCACCAGTTCTAGGATCAACAAAAAGAGCACATATTTGTGCTTTATTTATATTTTTTTTTTCAACTGCATCATATGATAACCCATCAACATAATAAGTGTGACACATATCCTTATAGTTTCGTCATTTTATAATCTGACTCAAAACTGCAGTGGCACCACTAGCTAATGTTTTTAGGCTAGTGGCAAGAGATAAATGATGCTCAAGATCATATGTTTTCAATCTAGCAATCGGTCTAGTTATTTTAGCAGTTTTTTCCCCTAACTGATTAAGAAAATCCTCCTATGTCGCTAGTGTATGGTCTAAAGGAGGAACTGGAAGTGTATCCTGAGGGTTTTTTTGTAGGTTTTGCTATGGGTTTTGAGGTGCATCTTGTTGTGGTTCTGGATTTTCAAAATCTGATATTGGTAACAAAAAATTTTAAAAAACTAATCAAAATCAATGAATTTAAATTGAAAATGTAAATAAAATTTATCAAATGTACAGAAAAACAAAAAAAATGTGTAACCGACCTCTTTCCATGGCGTTTGGGTGTGAAAAAATGTAGCTCATGCATGGTTTGGAAGGAAAAAAACCCTTAAGCTTGCTCTCGGCTACGGGATAAAATGATAGAGTCAACTGTTAAAAATAATAATTTATTGATAGGGACCACGTATGGGGTCCTTTAGGAACTAAAACCATGTACGCGCTCCTATTTCCTAAAGGACCGCGTATGCGGTTTTGTCCCTTTAGGCTCAGGCACAACGAACCTAACTGCGTACAGGGTTTTTTAAAATTATAAAACCACAACTGCGGTTGCTATTTTTTTAACTTTTTTTGGGTGTGTGTCCGCTTTGCACACCATCTTGGTGCACACACCAATATAATATATTATATATAATATATAATATATAGTATAAGAAAATATTATATATTATATATTATAAATTATATATCATATATTATATATTATATCTATATAATGCATATTATATAATATTTAAAATGCAAAAAAACCTAAAAAAAATGGATATCCAATTTTTGTGGGTATTTTTATACCCAGTATGACAACACGTGGGTCATTTTCCACCCATGGGCTACGCAATAGGAAAGCAATCCGATATCAAATTATAACGGATATCAGATTTTTTTGGCAAAAAAATTTATGATTTTCTCATCTCAGGTATTATTTCTTGCCATTTTGTTGGTTTTTATCAATTTTTTCGCATTTTTTATTTGTTTATTTGTTTTTTCATTGAAACTAGGTTTTTTTAATTGAAATACAATTTTCTTTTGAATTTGTTGATTAAATTGAAATTTTCAAATTCAATCAGGTTAAACAAGGGATAACAATGAAAATCCTGAACAACCACAACTGCCACAACCACCAAACCCTCCTTTAGAAAACCCTCCATTGCCAAACCCCCCCTCAATTGAGGATTTAATTGCTCAAAATTTGAACCGATTGAGGGGCATTTTAGATGTTTATAGTAGAATCCCTTGTCTAGCCCCAATGTTAGATCCACTCAAAGCCATAATAAACAATGTACAAACCGTCACTGAGGAGCACAATGTTGCTCTTTTGTGGCAAGATTACATGAGGGCTAGATATGAGAATGGCTTGACCTATGATTAGGTCAAGGAGCTTGAGATTTTGAAAGATGATATTGCCACATTGTTTGTCAATCCCCACACTAAACAACCTATAGATGTGAAGAAAAAAAAACTCTCCATAAAATGGTGTACAAATGATGATATGGTGAATAACTTTTGGGATCATTGGTGGATGGTTTTTGATAAACCACCCAACAACAATCTTGATGTCCCCTTTTATTTCATTAAAAAATTGTATGTTGGGTTTCTTTTGGGCAAGCATGTCAACTACGTTGGCATCAACCCTTTCCAGGGTGTGGGTTTAGGTATGCCTCAAGATAGACCTGGGGCAGTTTGAGTAGTACAGAGCCCATATGTCCCCCCTCCTTTTGTTGATCCTCCACCTCTCGTGCAGCATCTAGATATCATTGTTGAGGCAGTGTCATAGACTATATCAACTATTCACTCTTTGAGTGGCCTTTTGGTTTCTCGGGTTGGGGCACTAGCTTAGCCTTTTAATGATGGTAGCGGTGGATCCGGTGGCGTTGACATGTCCTCTTTGGCTCCACATATATGTGTGTTGCATAGTTGTGCTATGTGTGGGCATCTATTCTTAGGTCCAGTTGGAGAGCCTATTGATCCTCCCACTGACATTGTTGATAATGAGGTGCATGAAATGCATCATGCACTAGATGTAACGACGGGGACTGGAGGATGCCCTAGAGAGTCCTCACATTCTATAGGCGAGGAGGTACCTTCATCATATACTAATGATGTAGTGGTAAGAGTTGTATTCTCACAGTGCATTTTATTTTAAATGAAATTTATAATCTAGATAGTATTAAGTACTAATGTTTATATACTGGTACTATTTACTAAGTTGTCATTAGTTTTATGTCCAAAGTCATCCTATATACTCTAGTTCGTTAATACTTCCAAAATACTCAGTCGGTAAGCACTAAAGCAGTCGGTTATAGAAGAAAGAAGTCACAGAGTTTAGTATACACTGAGCTGTCTACTGAGTAACGCTCTATGTCTACCGAGCAGCAAAGATGGTATACCGAGTTAATATGAACCGAGTGAAACATGTTACCAGATTCATTGAACCTGGACACATATGTGGAAACGTGTTACAAGATCGAGGAACAGGGAACTGTTATCACATAGGAAATTGCACCTTAAGATTTTGTATGATTTTGAGGACATCTATCCAATGAAATAATTTGTATGGTTATTCATTTGATGATTCATGTTTGTAAGATCGAAGCATGAATAGATCACCGTCATAAGAGATCTATTTATACAACATGAAATGAGGATCAAAAAGTATGAAGCAAGACATGTGTGATAGATAAGATGAAAGGCAAAATCATGAGAAATCACAATGTGTTGTGACTGTTATGATTGACAGAGATATTCAGAGGTCACAGAGAAAGATTTCAGAGAACTGTTAAGGAACAGAGTAAATAGAAGGGTTTATCGAGTTGATTTATCAATTACCGAGGTATGCTATGAGCAAGGTAATGTCATATTGAGCACATAGAGTCTGCTATAACATTTCAGATGTGAAGTTACAGATATTTTGTAAAGATTTTGATTGTATTATTTTGAGTTGTAAGAGAAACCTTCAACAGGGTAAAAGACTCTAACAAAGTCTATAAATTGTAAAGCCTTTAACAGGTACAACATTTAGTATAAGTGTTGTAAAATCCTTTAGCAAGGTAGATCTAAAGATCTTGATACTCCTAGCAGGGTAAGCTATCAGAAATAGCTAAACATGTAGCTCTAACCAAGCAACCTTTATTATTGCAGTAGTGAAGTTGTGGGTGCCATCCCCACCATAGTTTTTCTCTCTAACAAAGAGTTTCTGCGTAACCAAAATATATGTGTTATAGAGTGAAACATGTATGAATGTTATTTATATGTTTTAGCTTTATATTATGTTTCAGCAGTATTCATTTTGATGTTTTTCAGTAAAGTTATCAGTGAAGAAAAGTTTTGAAGTACTGATTCACCCCTCCCCTCTCAGTACATTAGCTTTCCATATTGGACCTAACAATTGGTATCAGAGCTTCAATCTTAGAAAAGGGTTTAACTGCCTAAAGAGAAAGATCTTATCAATGGAAGGACACAAACAATCTCGGAGAATTGTGAATCTTCAAAATGAATTGGATCATGCTAATCAAGTGATTGCAGGCATGCAGAAACAAATGTAAAGATAACTGAAAGTTAGAAGAAGATTGTCTGATGATTTGTAGGACTCACAAGAGCTAGTGGAACAAATTCAGACATCATTTGAGAACAGTATATCTGAAGAGATTGAAGAAATGATTGGAGTATTGAAAGAAAGAACAAAGCACTGACTGATTAGCTAAAGAAATGAAAAGAGAACATAAGCATTTAAGCACACAGATGACTAAAAATCTTGATGCATTAAGGACAGTCGATGACAACATAAGAGATACAAAAAGAGAAAAATAACAGCTTGAAGTATTAGTGTCTGAAAAGAATGATGAAATCACAAGGATGACTGGAATTCAACAAAATCTATCTGATCAATTGGGTTATGCACATCATGAAGCAAATCTGAAAGAAAATGAGAATCAAGCATTGAAACTTGAAATATCAAGATTGACCAATGAACTTGAAATAGAGAAGAAATCCAAAGAAACACTAAAGAAAAGTTATGAAGCATCAAAGATGTTGGATGAGCAACTCAATATAAAATGACCCAACAAAGTTGCAGGACTCAGTTACAAAGGAAAAGACTCTATTGAGAATTCACATCACCAAGAGAGGATACTCATCAAAACAAGCTGGAAACAAGAAGAACATCAAAGGAAAGAAGCCTATTTGCAACTACTGTGGAAAACAAGGACATACTGCCAACATGTGCCAAATCAGAAAAGGTAAGCAATCGAATGTCACTAGGTCTAATGGTTATTGTTACAATTGCAATAAGTATGGTCACACATCTAATCAATGTAGGACAAATTCTGTTAGCAATTATCAGAAGGCAAAATTCAAGGGGTTTTGTAAAAACTGCAATAGATATGGACACAGTACCGAGAAGTGTTGGTTTAAGCAGAAGAACTATATGTGGTCTACACACCGAGCAAATACTAGAAGCTACCAAACTTACACAGATCCTAACCGACAGTATACTGCAGTACCATGGGATTACAATACAAGGATATGGTGTGAATGTTGTGGAAGATATGGACATATAAGTGCCAACTACTTTATAAGGTTTGGAATGAACAACCGAAGATCATGGAGAAATCCTGGTATGGCATGTTTTCATTGTCACAAAGAAAAAGAAGGAAAATGTGTCAACCAATGAAGAAAGTACCTTACCTACCAAGTTAGGTGCATCTATTTCAAATTAATCAGTAAAGGTATGAAGAGACTACATTCTCTCAAGGTTATATCTTAACAGTTCCTATTATATCATGTACTTAATTCCAAAATCTGCATAGCTAAGATGCAATAGCAAGTTTGAAATTTTATCTAGTCTTTTGGAGTACTAGAGAAGTCAGTAAATGCAGGAAGCCTGTCTAGTCGGTAAAAGCATAAAAAGGAAGGTAATCAGTTTAAAGGAACTAAGTGCATTTAATGCTTTCTTACCTAATTGTACAAAGCTCGATAAGGTAAAATGTGTACTTAAAGTCCTTTGCATAGTCATTTTACACTTACCAAGTTTTCAGAAAGCAGAGCTAAGTGATTCAAAGGCAATCAAACTCCTCCCAAGCAAATTTCAAGGTACTTATTCATCAATCTCAACGCATTTTTCAAGCAATTCAACCGATCATATTAGTTGAAAATACCTACTTTATATTTACTAAGTGGAGAGCGTTTGCTAGTTAAGTTTCAAACCCTAAGCTTTTTTCGTTAGTAATTATCCAAAGTTTGAAATGGCTCAAAGATTTAGAAACCTGTTGTTGTTGAAACCATTGAGAAGCCCTCACTAAAATATTCCTTACCTCCCAAAGTAGCATCCGAGCCCGACAATAAAATAACATTTTCTCTCATTTCGGATAGGGTTCTATTGGTTGAGGATGTCAGATTCTACACTAAGTGTCCTGTTGAGGAACTAGGTCATATTGAGATCAAGGACACATATGATGAATTATGCACCGATGGAAATCTAGATAGCAAATATGAGGATATCAAAGTCAAGGGATTGACCAAAGCCCTAACCTACCCGCGAGTCTTCAAACCCCAATGGGTTAAATTTGTTTTGAGCAAAGTTCATGATGACTTTATGTGGTTAGAGGAGCAACCAATCAAAATCACCAAGGAAATCATCCACTTAATCATTGGATACCCTATATTTGACCATGCCCGAGCTCAGAAAATGATTTCACAGAAAGAATTGATCACTTTAACCGGAGTTGAATCTGATTGCAGAGGTCTGAAATTGAATAATGTTATAGATGCAGAGCTCAAGCTTGCAATTAGAGTCATAGGTTATTGTTTCTTTCAGTCGGCAAGGGAAAACAGTGTACCATGTGTAGCTATTGATTTAGCATACAAAATTATGAAAAAGGGTATGAAGATTGACCTATGCGAAGTGTTGTTGAAAAATCTTTTTGAAAATCTCAACACCATAAGGAAGTCGAAGAAGAACAACTCAGCAAACACACTAAAGTTTGGGTCACTCCTAGTATGCATGTTTTTCTATTTTCATAAATTCTTTCCATCAGTCGGTAATGTAGTTTAGGAGCTACACCAACCAATCACCCATCAAATATATGACTTCATCAATTAGCTAGGTAATAACTTCAATGAGATAATGGATGATTACTTTAGCAAATTTCAGGAAAAGATGCATAACAAGCATAGAATACCACCCCAGTTAGTGGAGAAATACAAGGATAATATATGTTTTGAAGTGGACACCGACTACTGTTATGTCAATGCAGTAGAACCAAGAACTCAATCCTTGTCACCTATGGGTTATGAGATTGATTCTGACATTACGCAATAGAAGATAGATGCCTTTCTTATACTTCCAAGGCATGCTATCGAGATCAGGTACGGTACCTATGAAGAGGTCAAAGAAAAAGTTAAGATGAGCATTGTAGTTCCTAAGGCTACAAGGAAAGCAACCAAAATGATCAAAGTATTAATATTGAAATTTGGAGAAGGTTCTTCCTCCACTCCTGCCAAGAGAAATCAAGTCATCACTGAGGAGGAATTTGAAGCCCAAGAAGCAGCAATTACATTTAGCATCGAGTTGCCAAAAGGCAAAATTTTGAAAAGGAAGAAATAGGATACATCACAGGTATCACCTACTTCTCCAATGAAGCACCCCAATACTAGATCATCTGTAGTGTCACCGAGTAAGAAGCAGAAAAATGTTGCAATGCCTAAGGTAACAAAAACATATAAGAAGTCTACTCGGAGACTCATTTTGAATAGAGTCAAGTGACACCAAATCTGAAGACGTAAGTAAATTTCAGATTGTTAAGAGCACAAAGAAAGATGTACATAGTGTTGATAATTTTTGTGCAAATATGAAACAATATGGTGGATTTGGAGCATTCAGATATGTAAAATATGAATCCAAAACTGATGCAAAAAAGAGGCAAATTGAAGAAGCTGTAATTTGCACACTTCTTAAATTTTGAATAGTCCCATTGGAAGTAACTAATTCTCTTCCAAAAGCATTGTACTTACACATTGATAACAGGTAGAAATATGCTATGGACTCAAAAAAGAAGATGAGAGAAAGAAGTCTAGTACATCTCTTTCCAGACATGTGGGTAGATGAGATAAGTGAACATCTGAAAAACTACCAGACAAACTTCCTAGTCAAGCAAAGAGCCTTGAAACTGATGAATGGCCTTTATCTTGAAGTAGAGAAAGAGACAAAAGAAAAATGGCAAGAAATTTTTTGAATCAAGAGTGTTGATGAGCAAGGTGAAGCTGAAATAGTTGATATCACCGAGCAAGATCCTATCGGTACTATACAACTTGATGAGGATATCATGGACACCAAGGTATAGGAATAGGAGATGATCAAAGGGAACGCCTATGCCAAACTTGTATCAAGTGAATCAATTTTGGAACAAGTCAAGTCCTATCCTCTGATAACTCAGCATGTTTCAACCAAGACACCTCAAGACACTAAACAAGGCAAAGAGGGTCAACAATCTACCAAAGGAGAAGCTACTTCTCATACCACTGGGGAACAAACTTCTCAAGCCCCAACAAGCACTGAAACTGTTGCCATCGAGACCCCAAGCAAGGAATCACCGAAGGCTACATCTGAGGCTAAAGAAACTGACAAAAGTGTTGTCTCTACCGAGCAACCTACCAAGGGTGAACAAGCCTCCCAAGCCATTGTACTAGTTCAACCGATGAAAGCCTCATCATCTAAAGAGAAGAAAATGAAGAAGCATAGTTTCAAGCTAGGTCTATCAAAGCTTATTGTGTTGCCAAATGTAGACATTTCAAAACTGAAAGGGCAAGTACTCATTGAATTGGAGGAACTATGCAAAGCCAAAGTAGAACAAGAAAGACAAATGGCTATACAGAAGAAAAATAGAGTACTTCAGAAGGTTAAATTATTATTAACAGAAATGCTACCTGAAGCTACCGTGACAAAAGATGCAGCCATCCATATTCAACAGGATGAACTCCTCACTAAAATAGAAGCATCTGGAGTAGACACATCTGAATACCTAAGCAAATTGAAGAAAAAAGAGCTCACTGCCAAAATGATTGAAGAGGTACAGAAAGCCATTGCTATCGGCAAAGTTAAGCTAACCGGACTCATTGCTGAGTTGTCCCCTCAACTCAAACATATTCTTTATTTATTTCAAAATCTCTATACATTTTCTTTATTCATTAAAGATATCAAGAATAAAACCAAAGTTATTGAAAAAGATATCACCGATCTCTCAAATAAATTGACCACCGAACCCAATTCTATTCAGAATTTCTATACCAAGTTACAATCTCTAATGGCTCAATAGTTGGAACTTTAGAATGAAAAGCACAAAATAAGAATGGATGTCATGACTCTTCAAACCTTATTCATTCCACACTTGTCCTCCATCCAAGAGTAGATTAATTGAGCTACCTATTTATCTACTCAACAAGAGGGAAGCACTTTAGATGGTCTAATTTCACTGTTAGCTAATATTACAGCTCAAAATTCCCTAATGGATAGTGTCAAGAGTGCCCTTACCAATGCTCTCACTAATGCTCGAACTAAGTACAAATCTATTTTTGATCAGTTGCCTCCACCGAATGGTAACTAGTTTTGATGTTTGTCAAAAAAGTGGAGTATAGTGTATACAAGAGGAAGTATGCCGAGCAAATCAGAGTATCTGGATGTACAGGTAATTTTGACAGGGGGAGCAGTGAATACAGAATAGTAAAGTGCATGCAAAATCAGAGTTATGTATAGTATATTGATAAGGGGAGTGTATCTTAGTATACTATTTATTGACAATTGTATATATTGTCAGTTTAGTCAAATTTTGTAAGTATATAGATTTTTGAGTTATGACTTTGAAAAGAGTTTTGTCAAACATACCAAACTAATGTCAAAAAAGGATATTGTTACTATTTACTAAGTTGTCATTAGTTTTATGTCCAAAGTCATCCTATATACTCTAGTCAGTTAATACTACTGAAATACTCAGTCGGTAAGCACTAAAGCAGTTGGTTATAGAAGAAAGAAGTCATAGAGTTTAGTATACACTGAGCTATCTACCAAGTAACGCTCTATGTCTATCGAGTAGCAAAGATGGTATACCAAGTTAATATGAACCGAGTGAAACATGTTACTAGATTCATTTAACCTGGACACATATGTGGAAACGTGTTACAAGATCGAGGAACAGGGAACCGTTATCACATAGGAAATTGCACCTTAAGATTTTGTATAATTTTGAGGACATCTATCCAATGAAATAATTTGTATGGTTACTCATTTGATGATTCATGTTTGTAAGATTGAAGCATGAACAAATCACCATCATAAAAGATCTATTTATACAACATGAAATGAGGATCAAAAAGTATGAAGCAAGACATGTGTGATAGATAAGCTAAAAGGCAAAATCATGAGAAAGCACAATGTGTTGTGACTTCTACAACTAACAAAGATATTTAGAGGTCATTAAGAAAGATTTCAGAGAATAGTTAAGGAATAGAGTAAATAGAAGGGTTTACCAAGTTGATTTATCAATTACCGAGGTATGCTATGAGCAAGGTAATGTCATATTGAGCACATAGAGTTTACTACATCATTTCAAATGTGAAGTTGCAGATATTTTGTAAAGATTTTGATTGTATTATTTTGAGTTGTAAGAGAAACCTTTAACAGGGTAAAAGACTCTAACAAAGTCTATAAATTGTAAAGCCTTTAACCAGGTACAACATTTAGTATAAGTGTTGTAAAATCCTTTAGCAAGGTAGATCTAAAGATCTTGATACTCCTAACAGGGTAAGCTATCAGAAATAGCTAAACATGTATCTCTAACCAAGCAACCTTTATTATTACAGTAGTGAAGTTGTGGGTACCATCCCCATCACAGTTTTTCTCTCTAACAAAGAGTTTCTGTGTAACCAAAATATATGTGTTGTGGAGTGAAACATGTATGAATGTTATTTATATGTTTTAGCTTTATATTATGTTTCAGCAGTATTCAGTTTATGTTTTTCAGTAAAGTTATCAATGCAGAAAAGTTTTGAAGTACTGATTCACCCCTCCCCTCTCAGTACATTAGCTTTCCATATTGGACCTAACAATATACATGGTCTATTTAATAGTTGATGATAGAGGAGGAGTTGACACAGGTCAATGATGGCACCTTGATGGTCATTTCCTTTGGCCTTGACAGCTATACAATACATATATTATTACACCTAGTCATTTACATTTTATTGTACATACATGCTCCTCATTTATATTGGCATTAATTAAATTATATAGTAAGTTGCATGTTTATCTTATTTTAATGTTGTAGGACACAAGTAGCGCTAGTGCAGTGCCACGTGATTCAGGATCTGGTAATGTAGTCAAAGACGAGGGAAAGTTAATTGAATGCAAACATTATTAAATTAAGAGTTAAAATAGCATAATGATTATACATGTCTACATAGATTAATAGTTTCACATAGTTGTCTTTTATGTACAGAAAATTGTTGGCTTCACATCCTTGTTGACTGTACCCACTATACCTAAAGAAGAAGAGATGCCTCTAGTACATATGTTTATTTTATTTTGTGTTTAGTAGATATACTTTGTTCCTATGAGCGAAAATTATATGCTAACTTGTATCAATGCTATGTTTGTGAGCATATGTAGGTTGTCTATGAAAATCTTGATGGCATACCACCTCTAGTGAAGACATATGTTAAGAATCTTCCAAAGATGAAGAGGAAACGTGGAGATGAGGTAAAAAAGAATAAAATCTTAGAGTTCAATTATAGTTCAATGTATATTGATTTTTATCTTAACTTTTTGAATGTGAATTATATAATATAGCTAATCTTAATTGTGGTTTGATTTTTCTTGTGCAGGATCTTTCAAAGAGGAGAAGTGCGGTGAAGATGATTGATTTTGATGATCCATTAGTAGTTTAGGATATTATAGATCATTTTGGAATACTTACATGTCTAGTTGGCATGTATATTTTGTATATGGACATACATTTACATATATTGACATATATTTTTTTTGAGTTGGCATTTATGCCATTTTTGTATATGGACATACACTTGTAATTATTCAACATTTTGATATATATGGAAGTTGAGATTCGATATAACTTGTTCCTCATGTGCATGGCATCAATATTTTAAACTTTAATCTTCAATCCAATAATTAACAATGGTTAATTAATGAAGAATACAATGTTGTTTGTATAACCTTGAGATTGTATATAATTTGTTTCACCTAAATCCTAAGTGTTAAATTTGGTTGTCTTTGGGAACTTCACCAAATTTAATGACCATAGTGGTATTGATAATCATGATAACATGGATGTACTTGGTAATAAAAAATAAAAAAATAGCAAAGGATCTTCTATAGTGGAATGCAATTTTTTCATAATCGATTGGTTACATTTAGCAACAATCTGGCATCATTAAAGTTGTCTCGGCAAGGAGATATTGTGAAAAGGTCCATTTCCACACATTGCCCATTAAATTTAAGATCTGCATATATGAACTCTAAAAAAAAACTTGTTTTGATTGTCATTTAGCTACTGAAAGATACACTATCTCATGTTTTACCCCTCCACTCGTTCGAATGCTCAAGGCCATACCCTGCCGACGTCATCCCTTAAGCACCCTAAGTGTAAAAAATTATTAAACTTTGATAGGTCATATCTCAAAATCCATGACACTGGCAAATGATTTGTTTGAACCTATAGGGTCACATGAGGGCTGCCTACAAAAGCCTATCTCGGATTTACAAGATTCAAAGCGGTCTTTTTAGAGCAGTGATTTTTCAATTGGCAAAAAAATTGTTAGTTTCATTTAATGAAATGTTGCCACAGAGTGAATTTCTCGTTCTTCTCATCATGGGTGCAAACCGTTGGTCCCATCATGTTTGGTTAGCCATTCTTACCCTAGGCATGCTCTTGTTTTACCCCCCCCCCCCCCCACTTGGTCGAAGGCTCGGGGCCATACCCTACCGGCATCATCTCTTGAGCGCCCTAAGTGTGAAAAATTGTCAAATTTTGATAGCTCGTATCTCATAATACATGACACTTGTGAATGATCTGTTTGAACCTACAATGTCACATGAGGCTTTCCTACAAAATCCTATCTTGAATTTACAAGATTCAAAGCATTATTTTTAGGGTAGAGATTTTTCAGTTGGCAAAAAAATCATCAGTTTAATTGAAAGAAATGTTGCTATAGAGCGAATTTCTCAGTCTTCTCATTGTGGGTGCGAACCGTTAGTCCCAAAACATCTAGTTAGGAATTATTACCCTAGGCATGCTCCTATTTTACCCCCCCACTCAGTCAAACGCTCAAGGCCATACCCTACCGGTGTCGTCCCTTGAGCGCCCTAAGTGCAAAAAATTATCAAAATTTGATAGGTCGTATCTTAGAATCTACGACACCTGCGAATGATTCATTTGAACCTATAAGTTCACGTGAGGAATGCCTACAAAATCTTGTCTCATATTTACAAGATTCAAAGCGTTCTGTTTAGGGAAGCGATTTTTGAAATGGAAAAAAAATCATCAGTTTCATTCAATGAAATGTTGCCACAGAGTGAATTTCTCATTTTTCTCATCGTGGGTGTGAACCATTGGTCCCAACACTTCTGGTTAGGCATCCTTACCCTAGGCATGCTCCTTTTTTAAACCCCCCCCCCACTCAGTCGAACACTCAGGGCCATACCCTACCAGTGTCATCCCTTGAGCGCCCTAGGTGCGAAAAAATTGTCAAAATTTGATAGGTCATATCTTGAAATCTGTGACATCTGTAAATGATCCCTTTGAACCTATAGGGTCACATGAGAGCTATCAACAAAATTATGTCTCAGATTTACAAGATTCAGAGAAGTCTTTTTAGGGCAACGATTTTTCAATCAGTGAAAAAATCATCAGTTTGATTCAATGAAATGTTGCCACGAAAAAAATTTCTCATTCTGCTCATCATGGATACGAATTGTCAGTCCCAACACATCTAGTTAGGCATTCTTACCCTAGGCATGCTCTTGTTTTACCCCCCACTCAATCAAACACTCAGGGAAATACCCTACCAGCGTCATCCCTTGAGCGCCCTAAGTGTAAAAATTGTCAAACTTTGGTGGCTCGTATCTCAAAATCTATGACACTTGTGAATCATCTATTTTAACCTATAGGGTCAGATGAGGACTACCTACAAAAGCCTATCTTAGATTTAAAAGATCCGGAGCGGTCTTTTTAGGGAAGCAATTTTTTCAGTTGGAAAAAAAATCATCAATTTCACAATGAAATGTTACCACGGAATGGTTTTCTCATTCTACTCATCATGGGTGCGAACCGTCGGTCCCAAGACATCTGGTTAAGCATCCTTACCCTAGGCATGCTCCTATTTTACCCCCCCCCCCCCCACTTGATTGAATTCTCAAGGCCATACCCTATCGGTAGCCATGTTTGTCTGATCTCGGAGGATGTTAGTTACACATGCCCAATGAGTTCATTTAGAATTTTTTTTAATCTAGGGATTCCAAAATACATTGAAACAACTATATAAATTCCCTAATGTGGATGCAATACCAGCTCGATAAGTGCAGTCTTGTTTTCCATTAATCCATTTAAAATTATCTATATGATGTTGTCGAGGTGGGTGATTGTTTGAAGTGGATGTGCTTCTAATAGCTCAGCTACCTAGACAACTAAAGAGGATTTTCATTGCCTTGGACCCAATTATTGTCTCGTCTAAGGCCTATTGGGCTCAACAGGCATATCATCCAAGAATGTAAACCCTAATTTTGAAAGCTTTGACAGAGATGAAGGGTTCCAAGTGGCCACTTTGTCGGTTCTTTTAGATCTTGTTCATATGTCGGAACTTCATCCACATTGAATTAAGCATGATGAGGATATATATAGAAGAGGAATGCGAAGAGCGGGTTGAATTTGGGTTGTAGTGAGATACGAAGAACAAACCCATTCTCATAATATAATAAAGAATTTTTAGATTGAAGGAATTTATTTTCTCAATTGGTAATTGAAAGCCCTCAAAATCGAGGTGAAAAAAATAATATAACTACAACAATGTACTCATGTTCAAATACATTGTATATCATCAATACAACTAAACTAGTTTACTCATGTATAAATACATTATATATCAACAATACAACTACACCAATGTGCTCATGTGTAAATAGATTATATATATTTTTAGTAATGTACAAATACATCATATATCATCATAAAAAAGTTACATCAATATACTCATATACAAATATTGTTGGCAGTGGGCCAGCGTCCCTCACGGGGATTCACAACATAGTTTAAAAGCCTCCTATGGATTCTATAAGTCTAGCAGTTGTATCAGGCATTGACAAGTCGATATTTTGGTGTAATGACAACCCTAGCTTGTAATAAGTGGTATCAGAGCTTGATCATAGGTTTGAATCACGCAAGCCATGGTGAGTGACGCTAGGAGGGGGATTTTTGGTAGTGGACCAATGTCTCTCATGAGGATTCGCGACATGGTTTAACAACCTCCTATGGAAACTATAAGTCTAGTGGTTGTATCGAGCATTGACAGGTTGATCTTTTGGTGCAATGGCAACCCTAGCTTGTAGTAAATAGAATGTCCCACTTCATGTGCATCAGAAATCCTTATGTCCAAAGAGAAACGCTTATGTAAAAAAATGTCTGCATATAAATGAAGACCAACATAAGCAACGTGAACATCGAAAAGACCTACACTTTCAAGAGTTGTTAATCAACACATAAAAAACATGATGATAAATGGAGAGGTGGGGTTATGTCAAGTGTACCCACTATGTTGATGCAAAAATCATAATGCAGTAGTGTTGTATTGAATAAAAAAGGCTTGCATTAGCATAAAGGTTTTATGATCATTATTTGAAATCAAATGCATGATAATAAACAAATACGTCAGATTAACGAAGACGTGGGATTATACAAACTATATCGAGTGTATCCACTGTGTGCATGCAAAAATTATGATGACATAGTAATATTCATCAAAGTAGGCCTACATTTTTAACACATTATTAATATACACGTAACAAACTTGAACATTAAGGTTTTATGATCATTGTATGAGATGAAATCCATGATAAAAAAAATAAGAGATAATAAAGACCTACTACTCAAGTGCATCTAAAGGGTCATCTCTTTTCTTAAGAGTGTCCAATATTGCTTCATGATCAACACTACTCATTATCCATAGCTCTTTGGTCTTCGGTATTACTTGATGCTTCAACAACTTGACATGTGTAGCTATAATAAGGTACAAATACATGAGAATGGTTTTGTGTCTCTTGTAGTCTTCAAATGGAGGTATGCCATTATTTCTAATCATGTATGTTGGTGACCAATTTTCTGCAACAACAACTGAACCTAAAGGATATGTGAACCCATCATAATTTTTCACTGATTGTGTTAGTTTTTTCTTTCCATTTACACACCATGCCAACCAATAGTCTAATCTCTCTTCATTCCCCTCTGGTGCAACCACTGCAAAAACATGTCATGGTTGTAGAAGATCTGAAAGACGGTCATACTCAACTAAACTTTCCATGTCATCATTTGACATGGATATTGTTTGAGATAAAGGAGTTAGATATTGTGGAACCCATGTATCAACCCACTCACTTGACTCGCACTGATCCTAATCACACTAAGCACAACTTTGACAAAAACAAGCCAACTCTCATGTCCAAATAGTCTATGTACTTGCATCTGAGCTATGAAATGAATGCATCTATGAAGAATCTTTAATTGTTTGACAATCCAATCTGTCTCCCAATGTGCCCTCCTCAACCAACCAAAAGAATTTGTGCATTGTTGAATCAAGTGTCCCTCACTGTGACAATGTTGAACTACACCAAATAAGAATAGAACATGCATCAGAGAAATTTGCACCTGAAATCCTCAATTGCTCTATAACTGGAGCTCTCTTCAAACATGCACTTGCTCCATCATGTTCCCCCTTCCCATGGCCTGCTTCAAAAAAACTCCCAATATGAGGTATACGCCTCTCTACATGCATTCTAATGAACCAATAAAACATACGAGCATTTTTGAATTGGCCCGTGTAGTTATCTGGCCATATGACATGTCAATAAATTGCAATACCTTTCTCCTACAAGAACTCAAAAAAATTCTTGAAACAATGTTGCACATACTCAAAGGAGTGTGATCTATCATCACTCATATAAAAATGATGCTCCCTGATTATTTTCCTATCCTCTTTTGTACTATCAAGGGCATGTCTATATGTTATGTGAACAAAAATAGCAACCTGGATTGGATTGTAACATTGATATTGTACCTCATTTTGTGGTTGCAATGTATAGTTTTCTACAAAATCAACCATCGATATAATAGTGCCAATTGGGAAAGAGTTCTTACACATCTTGAACTATTGCTTCAACCATTGAAACCTATTGGTGTCCCTTGCATACTTTCATACTTTGACAACCCACCACATTGTGAGAAATTTTCATTCAAACAATCATTTCTATAGAAAAATCATCCATCATCTCTATGACACAAAAATAGATCTAGCAAGTCTCTTGATGATCTAGGAAATTGCATTGCACCACACTCCTACAACATATCATTAGTATGCATCATAGAACGAATATAACATAAAATTTCATGGTACATTGAAAAATCCACATAGTATTTGCAACAACAATTATTACGAACCTTAAGAGGTACACAATAAAATGGCTTCAAAGATTCAAAGGCCCTTTGTGATATTTGAAAAGTTGCATGTTCTTCAAAAAAAAAACTGTACAACATTGTTTGGCTTGAATCCAAGAAATGTTTGGGATGCGGTGTCCAGTCCCAATTACCAATTCTTAATTTCAAAATATCATTTACATTGGGTGATACTCTAGAATTAGAGTGCCAAAATTATTGAATTTCCTCCTTCACATTGTCGGACAACTTTCTATCAACACATGGAAGTTGTTGGCAACAACAATGAAGGAAAACTAAGAGGTGTGGGAGAAGGTTTGAATTAGATTTCACCAGATTAACAAACTTAACCACAAATGCAAATCTAATAAACTGTAGCAACAACAAAGATAAGAAAAAAAATAACACAACACACAACACCAAGATTTTGACATGGAAACCCCGATTAAGGGAAAAACCATGGTAGAAACCTACCCACAATAAGATGATACTCTATAGTAGTATGTATAAATATTACAATGGGGAATGCACCAACATTCAGGCATACTGTTAAGAGCTTACAACTCAAGATACAATAACCCGAAAGGCTACAACCCACATGGAAGTCTCACTAAATTACAACAAGATTTGGACTACAATTGGAAGGAGTGAACTGAAAGAATAGCATCTCCAAATGCTTGATGACAATTTTGATTAAGCACATTTGTCTTCTCTACAACACCAATCTCTGCTCAATACACCACATCAAAAGAGGAGTCCCTTGTTCACACATACATCACTCTCTGATAATGCAGACACAACCTCGATACCTAAATCACATGACTATACCACCTATTTATACACTTCATCAACCTTGACAACAAGATCGGCTAAACCCTCAACTCACAATTACAAAATTACATCACATGATACAAAGATCAACCACCAGACCAATATAATAATATACATGATATAACATGGACCTAATTCAAATTTCCAAATAGGCAACACCACCAAAAATCTCGCCAAAATCAACTGCAACATGCTACACCACCAGGAATACCGCATAACACAAAGAACATCACCGGTTCAGCAAAATCACCAAGAAATCGCACAAAGATCAATGTGGATAATAAAAACAAATAGGATATAATTAGGGAAAACCAGAAAGCATGTTAGAATCATCAATAACAGTTGCACCAACACCAATTATCAAAACTTCCTTGATCAACACTTGAACCTCAACAATACTCAAACAACAGTAACTATCAGGAAGAAAGATAATTTGTGGAGCACCAAATCACAAACCGTCTAAAATGAAGATACACAAGACCATCCCAAACAATCTACCAAAAACTTATCTCAAGAACTTATCACTACGGAATATACCAAAGGAAATACTGAACTTTACAAAGCACTGATCAGAAAAACAAACTACAAATCGGATCATATGATATGATCAATTAAGCTTTCTGAATCACCAAAACCAATACAGAAAGATATAATGATACTAGAAATACTCCATATACCAAACCATGATCCCAATAAACCAATCTGCAAACACTGAAGCAATAAATCATAGGAATATGTTGACATCAATGACAACAACATATCCTAGCAGTACCAATATCCAATAATCTCCCCCTTTGGCATTGATGGCAGCATATGAATGTGAAAAAAATCAATGCAAAGAATGAAAACATCTCCAATAAACTCCCCCTAAGATCAAATAGATAAATCAGTTTTTCACATGCCTCTCTCCCCCTTTGACATCAATGACAAAGATATTCAAAATAGAAAAACAAAATTACTATCCCTTTTTTATAAACAAATCATGATTATCTCCTCCTTAAATAGATAACCAATCCAATAGACTACTCCACCAGAGGAGTAGCACCAACTCATCAATCCGGACAAGAGGATAAGATTATGAAGTCCACTGGATTGATGCAACTCAATGCATCTAATTCTCATCAGGAGGGGTGAATACCCCTAACTTATCTCTCAAATAGACACATGTATCTGTAGGAAAAGGCTTAGTGAAAATATCAGCAATATGTTCCTTTGTAGACACATATTCTATCTTTACTCCCTCTTCATTGACTCTTTCTCTCAAGAAATGATACTTGATTGATACATGTTTAGTCTTTGAATGTTGCATCGGGTTCTTTGACATATTAATAGCACAAGAATTATCATAATATATGAAAGTGGGCTCATCATAGATAACTCTTATATCCTTCAAAATTTACTTCATCCAAACAACCTGAGTACAGTTACTAGAAGCATCAATGTATTTAGCTTCAGTAGTAGATAGGGACAGTGAATCTTGTTTCTTACTTACCCATTAAACCAATTTCTTACCTAAAAAGAAAGCACCACCGGAGGTACTCTTCTGGGCATCAACATCACCAGCCCAATCAGCATCAGTGTAAGACCATAGCATGAAATCATCATTCCTTGAATACCACAAACCACAATCCACAGTTC
Organism: Cryptomeria japonica; assembly: GCF_030272615.1. Classification (NCBI taxonomy): domain Eukaryota; kingdom Viridiplantae; phylum Streptophyta; class Pinopsida; order Cupressales; family Cupressaceae; genus Cryptomeria; species Cryptomeria japonica. Next base: position 589,483,403 of record NC_081414.1, on the reverse strand, counting down.
CTTTCAAGTATCTGAATATCCTCTTTACAATAGTGACATGACTCTCTTTCAGATCAGCTTGATATCTAGCAACCATGTACATAGTATGCATAATGTCTGGTCTAGTCTGAGCAAGATATAGCAATCCACCAACCATAGATCTGTACAAAGATTGATTAGCTTTCGAAGATTCATCATTTTTAGACAATTTGCAGGGAGTCGCCATAAGAGTTCCAACCAGTTTGGAGTCTTCTAACCCAAACTTCTTTAGAAATTCCTTCACATATTTAGTTTGAGATATAAAAATACATTTTCCAATCTATGAAATCTGCAATCCTAAGAAAAATTTTATCTCTCCTATCATAGACATCTCAATTTCTTTCTACATATCACTAACAAACTTCATACTCAAGTTATCATCTCCTCCAAAGATAATATCATGAACAAAGACTTCAACAATTAATATGTTATCATTCTCAATCTTGAAATATAGATCACTATAAGCAGTACCTTTATTAAATCCCAATTTCAGCAAATACTTATCCAATCTAGCATATCAGGCTCTAGGGGCTTGTTTCAGTCCATAAAGAGATTTCTTTAGTTTGCATACCATGTCACCATCATCTGATAATGAAAATCCATTAGGTTTCTCAATGTAGACTTCTTCCTCAAGATCACCATTCAAAAAGCTCAACTTGAAATCCATCTGATATACCTTGAAATCTTTATAGGCAGCATATGCAAGCAATAGTCTAACAGCTTCAAGTCTAGCTACCAGAGCAAAAGTCTCCTCATAATCAATTCCTGCTATCTATGAATAGATTTTGCATACTAGTCTTGCTTTATTTCTGACTTCATCGGCTTCATTCAATTTGTTCTTGAATACCCATTTAGTACCAAAAACATTCTTGTCTTTAGGTCTAGGAACAAGCTCCCATGTGTTACTCTTTTCAATTTGATTTAATTCTTCTTTCATAGCCCTTATACAATTATCATCTTTACAAGCATCAACAACATCTTTAGGTTCAATTTTGGAAATCAAACATACCTCTTCAGCAGCTAGCCTTCTTCTAGTCATCACACCTTTATTTGTATCACCAATAATCTGAATTTTAGACTGATTCAATCTTACATACCTCAGGGTCTTCTGATTATTCTAAATTTTTGGTTCCTATACCTCTCCATCGGTAGCATCAATATATGGATTAATTGTCTCTACCAGATCATTCTACTTCAATTCTTTAGTCTGAATAGGTGTTAGAACAATATGCTGACCATGATCATATCTATATGCTTTGATTTCTTTTTCATAGTTCTCATCAACCTTCACATTTGCACTTTCTACTATCTTTCTCAGTCTCTTATTGTATCATTGGTAGGCTTTTCTCTTTGTTGAATATCCCCAAAAAATTCCTTCATCCCTTCTTGCATCAAACTTTCCTATATCCTCATCTCTCTTGATCTAACACTTGCTACCAAAAATTCTGAAATATCTCATAGTAGGAACATGACCAAACCATAGCTCATAAGGAGTCTTATCGGTATCATGTTTTATATGCACTCGATTGAATGTGTAAACATCAGAGCTAACATCTTCTCTCCAATAGATCTTAAGAACATTCCCTTCAATCAGCATAGCCCTTGCAGCATCCAAGAAATTATTGTTCTTCCTTTCAACGACACTATTCTATTGTGGGGTTCTACAAGTAGATAATTGTCTTTTAATCCCATGCTTCTCACAAAATGAATTAAACTCATCAGAACAAAATTATCCTCCTTTGTCAGATCTCATACATTTCACCTTCAATCTTGTCTCAGTTTCATCCTTTTCTTCGAATATCTTGAATTTATCTAATGCTTCCGATTTCTCCTTCAAAAAGATAACCCACATCATTCTAGAATAATCATCAATCAGTAACATAAAATATATGTCACCCTACACACTTCTAACGTTTGTAGGTCCACATAGATCAATATGCACAATATCTATCAATCTATCAGACTTATATTGCTTTCTCTTGAAGGAAATTCTTGTTTGCTTACCAATTTGACATTCCTTACATACCGGATTAGTAGGCTTAACAATCTTAAGCAAATCTCTAGCAGCTTGTGTAGAACTGATCTTGATCATTGAATCAAAATTAACATGACACATTCTCCTATTCCACAACCACCTCTCATCAATCTGAGCAATCAAGCAACTTTTCTCACCAGCATTCAAATGAAAGATATTACCTTTTGTCTTAATTCCTGATGCAATCTCTATATCGGAGACATTTAGCATCTTGCATTTACCATTCTTGATTTTCAAATCATAACCTTTGTCAACCATCTGTCCAACACTTAAAATATTATACTTCAAACCTTCAACATACGAGACATCATAAGTGTTATGCTTACCATCAAAGGAAATAGAACCTCTACCACAGAACACATGGGTTTTATCACCTCCAAATGTTACTATTCCACCATCATATCTTTCCATATTCACAAATTTTCTTTTATCATCAGTTATAAGATGTGAACAACCATTGTCAATTACCCATTCATCTTTCTCTTCAACTTTAGCAATTATAGCTTTCTCCTCAATAGTGCAGCTTGTAAAATCAACAGGTACCGGTCCATCTTCTTTGATAACAATAAACACAACTTCATCTCCTTATGTTTCTTCATCTGTAACACCTTCATCAATGACATAATAATAATTATTCTGATGCTTATACTTCTAGTTAGGCTTGTAAGGCTTATCATACTTCTCATGCTTCTCATATCTAGCATTCCTATCATGCTTATCAAATTTGTCGCGCCTATCATATTTAGACATTCTCTCTGGGCATCTAGAATGAAATTGTCCTATCTTATTGCTAGAGAAACATTTCAAAGGCAATTTTCCATCATACTTACCAGCTCCCTTAGGAAATCTTTGCGCAATCAATGCTTCAAGCTCCTCCAATTCTCTTTCTTTCTCTTCTATCTCTCTTCTCTCTCTTTCATATATGGATATTATGCATTCATCAAGATCATATTTCTAATTTCCAGATATAGATGCTCTAAATATTGTCTCAAACTTTCCATTTGATTCACCAAATTCACTCAGTTCAAATGCAGTAAGCTTTCCAACCAGCATATCTCTTGTCATAGTAGTCACACTCTAGATCTCATCAATAGCAGCTACATTTTGTTTGTAAGCAGGAGGCAATGTGTTGGCAATTGACACTCATCTAGTGACTTCTGATGCTTGATTTATAGTCTAGGGTTGTCATTGATGGTAACTCTTCATGGAGATTCGACTGGCAGTCATGATTCATCATATCCAAAAGATGGAGTTAACCAGTAAAACAGGGTATCTTAGTATTGTGTTGGTCCAAAATGATTTCCGATGATTGCGATGTTTTTGGTGATTATTTTTGTGATCTCGAAGAATGGGAAGATCCTTAGGAAGCATGTGAATACAATATTTTGGTCCGCTGATATGTTTTATTCGATATTAAAGTCGACTTGGAGCTACACGTTACACTTCTTTAAGCCGACTTGAAGGAGATTTTTTTTTGTTAAGACCAGATATATAAGATCAAATTGGTGATTGGTTTTTAGTGTAATACTATTGTGGTGATTTGTTTTAGTGTGATTGAGCATAGTTTCACGTGTGCATTTGATTCACAAACAATCTGATAGCTGACTGAGAAAGAGACAGAGTATTTGCAGAGCGAAGATAGATAGAGATTCAGTGCTTAATTGAAACTCATTCATGCATTTTTCAGATGCTACTTCAGAGTTCATTTCATTGTATGTTCTCACTGTAATCATACTATAAGTTAGTGAGACTTCCCTAAAGGTTGTAGCCTTTAAAGCAACTATATTTGAGCAGTGAGCTCTAGGTAATGAGCCTGAATGCAAGTGCATTCCCCATCTATGTAATATTTATATACTCCTGGCCATAGTATATGAATATTGTGGGTTCCAGCCCCATCGTCGTTTTTCCTGTTTCGGGTTTCCACGTAAAAATTTTGGTGTTGTGGATCTATGGTTTATTTGTTGCATGTTTATGTTTTTTTCTATTATGCATTGCTAATAGGTGGATAGAGAATAAGTTTGTGGATTTGATTTTCGATAGATCACTGATTCACCCTCTCCTCCCCCCCCTCTCAATGATCTCTGATTCTAAAAATTGGTATCAGAGCCTAGATCGTCTAAGGAAGCTTAAGCACTTGAGGAAGATATGGTAGATTGATTCAATGGATTTTGGTTTTCAGAGACAACTCAATGTGGCACTTGAGGATCTTGATGCAGCTAGAAATGAGATATGTACCTTGAAGAAGAACCTGGATGCTACTAATGAATTCATTTGTGAGATGAAGGATCAAGAAAGTGTCTATAGAGAAAAGAGGAAGGAATTAATGGACAAATTGAAGGAGAAAAAAGATCAAATCATGGAATTCCAAGACAAAGCTGAAGTTAACAAGCTTGAGAGAGAGAATGTTGCTTTGAAGAATGAGATACAATCCATTGTGATGAGGTTGACTAAGGAGATTGAGGACTGGAAGAAGAATGAAGAGAATCTAGCACAATCATTGAAGGAAAGAGTTGATGAATGCTTCAAGCTTACCTATGAGAATGATCAGTTGAAGCTTGAGATGACACAATCAAGGAATAATGGTCAAAAACTTGAAAGACAAATTGCTACCTTGAGGGATGAACTTGCTATTGCCAATGAATACAAAGACAAATTCAAAGCTAGTTTAGCAAGGCTTGATGAGATACTAGAAACTTGGAGACATGGAAAGGATATATGCGAGGCCTAGGATTTGAGAAATGTGAATCCTCCAGATCTAAACAAGGAAATGCAAAATCTAATCAGAAGAAGAACAAGAATCCTCCGATAAGACAACCTTATTCTCATAAAAAATGGTAGATGTTTTACTTGCAATAAGTTTAGTCATATGGAGAGTAAATGTAGAAGTAGGATGAATAATGGAATGATGAACAACATGAATAATGTTCCTACCTTTACCAGTTAATGTTTCATATGCAATAATTTTGGACACAAGTCAAATATGTGTAGAAAAATAATGTATAACTTTTAGAATAAGAGATGTTATGCTTGTGGAATGTTTGGACATTACTCTCTAATCAGTGTAGGACAAGACCAAATCACATTAACTTCAGACCTATGCAGAATAATGTTGTTTGCAAAGCATGTAACAAAACTAGTCACATTGCAAAGTACTGTAGAAGAAAAAATAGTACTTTGGTAGACAAATCAGATGAGAAGGGAAAAGAAAAGGTTAATGACATTAGAGATCAACATAAAAAGATGTGGGTAAATAAGGATGAATCTAAGGTAGATAATGGATCTATACCTGAATCTAGTACAAAACCTTCATCCAATAACTAGGTATTTTGGCCTTAGGGAGAGGAAAACCAATGAAAATCTTGCAGTAGCCCTTGATGAGATCTGTAGTTGATGGATTATAGATGGTTGAATGTGAGTTTCAGATTGATATTCAGAATTCAGATGGGTAATTTCATCATTTGGTAGTTGAACAGGGCATCTGGTTGAATATCTGAGGTGTATTTATTTCAAAGTGAAATTAGGGCTTACAAAGTTAAAAAGGGCAAATATGAGAGTCATTCCTCACTTTGAGAATAGTATTTTTGAGATAAAGAACAAGGCGATCAAGGCTTCTAGGCAATTAGAGAGCAAAAAAGTGATCCGGCGAGCGATCTAGGGCATCTGTTAGTCAATTGAGGTATTTTCTGAAGAACGTTTCTAAGTTTGGTTTTCAAAAAATTTGAAATGGCATCCTTGTCTTCTATTGTTACCCCACTGGTTGTTGAGATCAAGGATAGGAGTCATCATGTGTTCAATAATCACCCCTACAAATCCATGGAGGTTGACCTGATTGGATCTTACTCTTTCATTTTGCACAGAGTTTTGCACGTTGATGATGTACGAGACTACATTCACTATGAGATTGAGGAAACAACCACTGAGGATATCTTGGACTTGTATACTGACAACATAATGGATAAGATTAGAAACCCCAAGACAAAATTTGTGCATCTACAAAGAAAGGGTTACACTCAATTTGTAAACTTTTTGACATTCGATGAGAAGGAATGGGTGAGGTATGTACTGAGCAGGATCCATGCTGAATTTATGTTGCCAAACCAACCTTATAAGATCACTGCAAATGCAATTAGGGTGGTAACTTGTTTGAATCAAACTGCTGACAAGCCAAGGTTATGCAAAGTTACAAACCCTACAGTCAACAAATTAACTAATGCAAATTTTGATGGGTGTTTAATGAAAATCAACATAATCAAGGAAGATGATGTCAAGTTTGCTGCAATATTTATTGGCTATACAGTATAGCAATATAATTGACTAAATTATATATCCAACACTGCCATCCATGCAACCTATCAAATGGTCAAAGATGATTCTCATTATGACCTGTGTGGTGTGTTGTTGGAAGAGTTGATGATAAATCTAAAGAAAATCAAGAAAAATAAAAAGAATGTCTTCAAATTTGGTTCCTTGGTTATCTGTCTAGTGATTTACTTCATGAATCAAATCCCCAGAACTAGTAGATTGCAATGGGCTTTTGACAGATTGATGGCCCAACAGATAAAGTAGGGTCTTGACAAACTTGGCAACAGGAATAATCAAAAATTTTCTTTGTGGTCTTTCTTCAAAACTTTTCAGGACAAAATGAGATAGAGAGTCACAATCCCCAAAGAAATTTTGAAGAAATATGCGGGGACAATTTGATTTATGGTGAACAAAGATGAATGTCTTATGGAAGTAATTCAACCCCAGATAGTATGGATATTTTCTATGGGTTATGAGGTTGATGGAGCCACTTTGGATTCCTACGCACAACACTTGTTAAAAGATCCGGTAGACACCAAAGAAGAAAGGTTCGAAACTTTCCAAGAGAAATCAATGGAATTGCACACTAAATTCACCAAACCAATAAGAAAAAGAAAAGTTGCCAAGATTGTGGAGGACATCCTTGTTGAAGGAGGTCACCCTCGAGAGAAAGTTAGAGCTACAAGGGATGCAGTTGAGAAAGTGAAGAAACAAAAGACTACACCTGCTCTAGTTAAAGTAAACGTGATAGGGTCTTCTCCCACTGTAGTGAAGACACCTCTTGTTGAAGTAGAACCCTTTGGTTCTTCTACAAAGGGTAAAGGTCTTTCGAGGAAGAAGCAAAAACCTCAAAGAGAATATGTGGTAGTTTCTCTGGTGCAATTTGAGACTGAATTAGATACAGACATTCCAAAGGCTTTGAATAAAGGAGAGTTTGCTAGAGTGATCTAGAAATCCCAATCTGATGCTGAGAAGAAAGCAAGGTCTGAACCTGTACCAACAAGCAAGCCCAAGCGAGGAAAGAAGATAAAATTAGGCTTAGATGAGGCTATAGAATTTGGTAAGATGAAGACATCAAAAATAGAGTATCATATCATTCCTCCACTGTCTATTCAAGAATTAATTGATGAAATTATTAAGGATGGAAATTTAAAGAACATTTCTATATATTATGACAATATGGATGATAAGGATAAGATGCAAATTGAAGAAGTTGTAATTTTGTACATGGATGTATTTAGAAAAGCATTGATTGAGTTAGAAAAATATCTTCCAAAATATTTGTACAGTATAATTGATGCTAGGAGGAAATATGCTAGTCAAATGGACAGAGAAATAAAAGAGAGTGAGCTAGTAAATCAGTGCACCAGTATCACCATTGAGGAAATCGATAAATTAATTTTGTTAGCTATTAAAAAGGAATTTTAAAGAAATCACAGAGTCAACAGCCTGATGGTTGGAAGAGTTGGAGAAATAAGGAGAGAACCCATTGTTATTTGGAAGAAGTTTCTCCCTGAGAACCCTCTTGTAGAAACTATTTCACAAGATGAAGTCACTCAGTCAAAAAATCCTCTGGTAAATGATGTAAATAAAGAGGAGGACACTCAGGATGTTGCAGAGAAACAAAATTTGGATTCTGTAGAGGTCAAGCCTGCTAAGGAGATTGATAAATCAGGTGAGGTAGATGATGGTGCACCAACTGGTGACACCGATGCACATTAGGAACATAAAGAAGACAAATCTGGACAAGTTGAGATTGAGAATAGGGAAGAGGAAAAATAGGATGAATCGGATAAAGGGAAGGGTAAGGTAATGGAAACTCCAATCCTTATGAAAATTTACACATCAAAAATCTAGAGCCTAGAGAGTTTTCTGTAGTTTATTATCATTTTCGACAAACCTTTTAATCAGATGTCTCTGGAAGAGAGGATGATTGCTACTACTCCTCTCCAAGCACAAGCAAGTCAAGAGTTAGCATAGTCAGAATCTGAAGAGAAGAGACTCATTGAAAAATTAGTTAAAGTTTTGGAGCATGTGGTACAGGAACTACAACTTGATGCAAACACCAGTTCATCTAGTAAGCTTTAGAAATTAATAGATCATATATCCACCCAATTTGATTCATCAACCAAGGCATCAGGTAGGCAGGCTATGGAGAAATTTAAAGATGTCAATGTTCAAATATTTTTGCAAATGATTCGTAATGATAAGGTCTAGCTAGATAAGGAATTAAAACTAGTTTATGAGCCCTTAGAGGAAGTGGCAAAATTTATAAGTCTTGTTTAATTTTGACCAATTTTACTACTAAGATAGACAAGCAGATAGATAATTGTAGAGGATAGTTAGCTTAGATTTCTCAGGCTTATAATCCAACAGCTAACTTAACCAACAGTATTGAAGGCCAACTTTTCACTATTACTGAGCAGATTAGGAATTTTGAGAAAGAGAAGGAGAGAATGATTAGGCAGACAGCTGAACTATGGAACCTAATTGGTCCCCAATTAGACACCTTAGTGTATCATAAAATGGACTACATTCAAAACATGTCTCAAGAGACTCCTACTAATATTGCGGCTATAGAATTTCATGCTTATGTTTTGAATGGTTTTGTTTTCAATTTTGGAGAAGTTGTGGGCAAGATGGAACACATATATTGGGTTCCTTAAGATGGAATATGTAGATATACTCAAGCATGTATAGATTTGATCATCTGGTGTATGTGTATATATGTACAGGCAATTTAGATGCACACCCCATCTTTGGTATTGTTGTCAAAGGGGGAGAGATGAGGTGAAAGATGTATAGGATAATTGTAAGTGTGGAGTGTATAGTTCAGTGATGCAGATTCTTGGGTTATTGATCAAAGGGGGAGTCTTAGAATTCTTTTATTCATTTTCATTCGTTGTACATGCTTTATAGGTTTCAACACTTAGACATTTTTCATAGGTGTTTCAATCAATGCCAAAGGGGGAGATTGTTGGCAATTAACACTCATCTGGTGACTTCTGATGCTTGATTTATAGTCTAGGATTGTCATTGATGGTAACTCTTCCTAGAGATTCGATCTAGCGGTCGTGATTCATCTTATCCGGAAGCTGGAGTTGATCGGTAGGCAGTTAACCAGTAAAACAGGGCATCTCGGGATTGTTTTGGTCTGGAATGATTTCCGATGATTGAGATGTTTTTGGTGATTTTTTTTGTGATCTCTAAGAATGGGAAGATCCTTAGGAAGTGTGTGAATACACTCTTTTGGTCCGATGCTATGGTTTGTTTGAGATTAAAGCTGAGTTGGAGCTACACATTACACTTCTTGAAGCCAACTTGAAGGATATTATTTTTGTGTTAAGACTGGATATATAAGATCGAATTGATGATTTGTTTTAGGTGTAATACTATTATGGTGATCTGTTTTAGTGGGATTGAGTGTAGTTTCATGTGTGAATTTGATTCATAGACAATCTGATACCCAACTGAGACAGAGATAGAGTATTTGCAAAGCGAAGACAGATAGAGATTCAGTGCTTAACTGAAACTCATTCATACATTTTCAGATGCTACTTCAGAGTTCATTTCATTGTATTTTCTCATTGTAATCATATTGTAAGTCAATGACACTTCCCTGAAAAATTGTATCCTTCCGAGCAACTATATTTCAGCAGTAGGCTCTAGGTAGTGAGCCTGAATACAAGTGCATTCCCCATCTATATAATATTTATGTACTCTTGGCCATAGTATATGAATATTGTGGGTTATAGCCCCAAAATGGTTTTTCTCTTTCTGGTTTTTCACATAAAAATTCTGGTGTTGTGGATCTGTGGTTTATTTGTTGCATGTTTATGTTCTTTTATGTTATGCATTGCTAACCAATGGATAAAAAATAAGTTTGTGAATTTGATTTCCGACAGATCATTGATTCACCCCCCCCCTCTCAGTGATCTCTAATTCTTATAGAAATGATCTCAACACCTTAACAACAATTTCATCATCTTCAAGGGTTCCACTAGCACATCTGATACCTAGGACAAGTTCATTCACCTTAGCCATAAAGGAATTTATGTTCTCGTATTCTCCCATTCTCAACATATCATACTTCCCTTTCAAACTCTGCAACTTAGCAACTTTGACTTGTTTATCTCCTTCATACAAGGTTTCAAGCTTCTCCCAAATCTCATGTGCAGTTTGAAGTCCCATTACATTAGTCATCTCAGAATCAGTCAAGATACTTAGCAATTCTTCCTTCGCACTTATGTTATTTTCAGCTTCCTTGATCTCATCAGCAATAATCGGTCCATTCGGAGGAACAGAATAGGCATTCTTAGTAATCTTCCAGTAATCCTATCTAAGACATCTCAACTATACCTCCATCTGGTTCTTCCATATAGCATAGTTGCTTCCATCAAATCTCTAGCGCTCCTTCTTAAAGATAACACTTCCACTTGCTATCTCGGATCTCCTCAAGTGGTTAAGCTTCTTTCGGTGGATGTATCTCTAATACCAATCGTTGGCAACAACAATGAAGGAAAATTGAGAGGGGGGTGAATCAGTTTTCACCGGATTAACAAACTTAACCACAAATGCAAATCTGATCAACTGCAACAACAACAAAGATAAGTAAATAGATAGCACAACACACAACACCAATATTTTGACATGGAAAACCTAGTTAAGGGGTAAAACACGATGGGAACATACCCACAATAAGATGATACTTTGCAGTAGTATGTGTAAATATTACAATGGAGAATGCACCAGCATTTAGGCACATTTTCTAGAGCTTACAATAACCCAGAAGGCTACAACCCTTAAGGAAGTGTCACTAACTTACAACAAGATTCAAACTACAATCCAGAAGGAGTGAACTGAAAGAATAGAATCTCCAAATGACTAATGACAGTTTCAGTTAAGCACATTTGTCTACTCTATAACACCAATCTCTGCTCAATACACCACACCGAATGATGAATCCCTTGTTCACAAAGACATCACTCTCTGATAATGCAAACACAACCTCAATACCTAAATTACATTACTATACCACCTATTTATACACTTCATTAACCTTGACAACAAGGTCGGCTAAACCCTCAACTCACAATTACAAAATTAAATCACACGATACAAAGATTGACCACCAGAACAATATAATGATATACATGATATAACATGGACCTAATTTAAATTTCCAAATAGGTAACACCACCGGAAATCTCACCAAGGTCAACCACAACACTCTACACAACCAGGAATACTACATAACATGAAGAACATCACCAGTTCAACAAAATCACCAAGAACTCACACAAAAACAATGTGGATCATCAAAACAAATAGGATATAATTAGGGAACACCAGCAAGCATGTTAGAATCATCAACAATAACTGCACCAACACCACTTATCAAATCTTCATCAATCAACATTTGAACCTCAAGAATACTCAAACAACAGAAACTGTCACAAAGAAAGATAACTTATGGTGCACCAAATCATAAACCATCTAAAATGAAGATACACAAGATCATCCCAAACAATCTCCCAAAAACTCAGCTCAAGATCTAATCACACTAGAATATACCTGAGGAAATATTGAACTCTACAAAGCACAAATTAGAAAAACAAACTGCAAACCGGATCATATGATATGATCAATTAAGCTTTCTGGATCACCAAAACCAATATAGAAAGATATAATGATACTATAAATACTCCATATACCAAACCATGATCCCAATAAACCAATCCGCAATCATCAGGGCAATAAATCACAGGAATATGTTGACATCAATGACAACAACATATCCTAGCAGCAGCAATGTCCAACAGAAGCCTCCCACCAAAAGCCCATGTATGATGTTGAGGGGGATCATAGAGTCTTTGTCTTCTTGAAAGTGCTCTATTCAAAGTTTTATGGTCTATGTTCAAATCAACACAAGTTTTTCTCATAAAACAAGCCTTCCTCAATTGATGGCTTATTATGGAGGTTGTAATCACTCTTATAGCGGCTCTCTTATCTTTTTCCTTTCTATTCTTTCCAATAGAATTGAGAGCATTAAAAAGAATTTTTACAATAATAGAATTTTTCTCCATCTTCTTGTTCATACGAATCTTTAATTTGGCTAGCAATGGTCTCATCTTTTTCATCTTTAGCAATTGAACAAAAAGTCGACATTGCTCGGTCAATGTCTTATTGCTAAAATATTGGTTGAAAATTTGTGTAGCCCACAATTGAATAGTTCTTGTTGGTGAGCCTTCAAGATTGGCAATAATGTTCTCATCAATTTCAAGTAACCATTGTGGCGTCCTTGAAGGTCTTGAATTTTGAATTTGTCTTTCATCCATGAGAGGGTATTCATTTCTTATGTAATTCAGTGTTACATATTGTTCAATTAGTTCAATAATTCCACCTTCAATGTTAAAATTTCCCAAATTTTCACCTCCAATGTCAATTCCCAAATTTTCACCTTCAATGTCACCACCCACATTTTCACTTTCATTGTCAATTCCCACATTTTCACTTTCAATTTCCACATTTTTATTCGTAAATTCAATATCATGTCGAACATTTTCAGAGCCTAATAATGGCTCTATTTTGATAGATTTTTTATATGATACTCCTGCCTAGGTCTTATGATTATATGACATTTGGATTATAATACTCTCCTAAGTTGATACCTTTTAAATGGTTTTGAAACTGGTTTAACTTATACCTAAGAATGTCATATAATGGTTTTAAATGATCTATCTATGCAAATATCTAAAATCAATTATAAATATGGTTTACATTATATCATGTTAGCATTAGTATATACATATGTTTATTGTGCACATTAATATTATGATGCAAGGTCAACAAAGGTGAAGTAAAGACTAAATGGCAGTTTAAAGGAGCATCAAGTATATAACCGCAATGCAGACCTAGTCAAAGAAATGCAATTATGATCGAAACCACTTGACCGATTCTTTAGCAGATTGGTTTATGAAACATTTATAATTGTTCCTAGTGGAGCTTAGATCTACGAAGTGAGTGATGCTATATTTTCTCAGCTGCAAGACAAATGTTGTTTTGTTTTCCTGCGCTGACTTCTTCTTCTTCTCTTGTTAATAAATCATGTTCACCTATTCCATAGGACTCTGGTTGATCAATTAGAATTTTGTTATAAGTTTTCCTATAAATAAAGGGATCTCTCTTCTCTCAGGCATAGCAGAGAATGACCATAATATTTTATAATACACAGTCTTATGGTATTGTTTATGTATTTTACAGTCAAGATGAAATAAAGAGATCAATGTGATTTTGAATGATTAGATAATTGTAATCTGAAGTTCTAGAGATACTCACTCAAGGGGGACCACTTGGTGAGTAATCCTTTGTATGTTCCAGTTAGTTTCACACTTCTGTAGTAGTTGTTTATGTAATTGTCTATTCCTGCAGCCATTGGAAACAGTTCCTGTGTCTGTTCCTGCAGCCACGACAGCAGAGTAGTTCTTGCTGCTCATTAGAACTTTATCATTTAACAATAGTTGTTTAAAGTAATTTCCAGTTGTAAGATTAAGTATTAATTCATTTAAGATTTGGCGTGTTTACTTTAAGAAGAATTTTCTTTCCTACAGTAATATAGAATGGTTGCAATATGAACTTGGTGCACATACAGTGCTGGCCCATTTCAAGTTTGCATCCCTGGTTGATAAATAAATGAGCCTTTTCCACAAGAAAGTTATCTATTCAAGGATATTCAACCTCTGAATTTTGTTTTATTACCTAGTTGCCATTCTAGTTCTGAGGACCAACATTTTTGGCATCGTTGTCGAGGATGGTACCAAGCTAAGAACCTATTGTAAACCATTAGATTTTAAGTTTTCTTAATTAGCTCTTTGAATTTTCTTCATTAATCTGCATGCATAGGAGGAGAAGAGATGCACTAGGAAGATTTCTTCCCTCGCATTCCACTCAAGATATAAGATCAGATCAAGCATTTGAAGTAAACCCTTTTGTAGAAACTTATGTGATAAATAGAGGTGTCTTTAATTTGTCAAAAGGAGACTTGGACTTCCAAAACAAACCCCCTGAACAAAACATTTTACCTCTAGTCATTTATCAGGGACCAATGCTAGCAAATCCTCTACCTCTGCCTATACATCCAACATTTGAGTTTCCCATTCTTGATCAGCATGATAATGCAAATTTGAAAAACATACCAGCCTCTTCACTTCCAAAATTTCATGGATTAGTAACAAAAGATCTAGACACCTTTTTGTTTGAATTTGATAGCCTTTGTAGAAGTTATGATTATACCACTCATGTTCATAAACTTAAGTTATTCCCTGCTACTTTGAAATAAGTTGCCTTGAGATGGTTTATGAGTTTAGGAATAGATGTAATCACTACCTAGGAGAATATGAAGAAAAACTTCTTGGATAAGTATAAAGACTATTGCAAGGGAATGGACTGACATGGTGATTATATCTTCAGGATGACACAAAAAGAAGATGAAAGTCTGGAAGACTATTTGGAAAGTTTTTTATTTAGTGTCAGGAAATCCAAGCATAGTACTCTAAGTGAAGACTCTGTGAAGTTGATTTTTCAAAGAGGTATCAATGATGATTGTGTTGACTCTTTAGATCTAATGGGAGGAGGATATATTACTCAAGTTCAATGGGATGATATCAGACAAATCTGTCAAAAGTATTAAAGAGCTACAGCAAAAAGGCGAAGACACTATAGGTCTAGTTCTTTAATTACAGTCATCTTCAACAGTTTCAAGAATGGAAATAACTCATTTGTTGAAGGATTTTAAAGAAGATATAATAAATAATATGGTTACCCAATTGGATACACTTCAGGAAAAGAAGAAGCATGAGGAGGCAGAGGCTATGCTTGCTGAATTTTGTCCTTACTGTTGATAAAAGAAGAAGGACTGTAGATATAAACTATTAGCTAAAATTGATAGCCAACAGAGTTCCCCAGATTTTAAGCCTATTTATGGAGATGATGAACAACTCTTTTATGTTGCACAATGAAGGACTTGGCCTCCAAGACAAGGTATGCCACAAGATCCATTGTCATTTTCTAATCCTTATATGAATTTCAATGCACAAAATAATCAGTGGCAACCTCCATATTCCCAAAATTTTGGAAATTATACTCCTCAGTCTTGGAATAACTCTCAAAACCCTTGGCCTAATTATCATAATCCCTCATCTCAATGTTAGTAGCCACAAGGGAATTGGTCTCCCCCTCAAGGTAACTAGAAACAATCACCACAATGGAGAGGAGGACAGCAATGGGCAAACCAGTCATCAGGTTTCCTGCAGCCACAACAAAAGTCCCAACAGCCAGCTTTAATGCCACTAGCTCCTAATACCACTTCATCCAAGCCAACCTAGCTGCTAACTCAGCATGTGCCAAATACAAATAATAAACCATGACATCAACATCAAGTTTTTCGACTGATCCTAATAACTATCCTGCATACTCTCTCAATATAAGTGATATTCACTTACGGTCAGGGACAAAATTGCCTACTCCATCTCCTCCAGTCATAACAAAGTTACCAACAGAAGAGACTGCTCAGGAAACCATACCTGATAAATTTGGAAACCCTGAGCAAGTTCAGCAATCTCAAAATCTAGATACACCTATAAGAACTCCCCTGTTTCCTCAAAGATTGCAGGTAGAAGTGTCTAGGCAGCAGGATGATATAGCTTTTGATCTTATTGATTAGCTAAAACATATATGTGTCAAAATCCCACTATTTCAAGCTATTAAAGACATTCCCATATATGGAAAATCTTTTAAAGAGGCATGTTTGAAGAAACCTGGGAGGAAGAAAGACCCAAAAATAGTGCATGTAGTAGGACACTTGGCTGACATTATGTTAGGAAAAATTGATGTTCCTAAATATTCTGATCCAGGTAGCCCTATTGTCAAGGTAGTTATTAATGGGACTCAAATTAAAAATACCTTGATAGACTTATGAGTAGCCATAAATGTGATGACTAAAGATGTCATGCAGCAACTCAACATTACTAGTCTTAGATCAACTCCAACGGTCCTACAGCTTGTTGATAGCTCTATTGTTTGGCCTAAAGGGATGGTGGAAGATATTGTTGTCACATTAGATTCTTAGGAATATTCAACTGATTTTATAATCCTCTCTCCTAAGGCAACATTAGGTGATATCCAATTATTTTGGGAGTACCTTGGCTGGCAACAACTGATGCATACATAGGTTGTAGATCGGGAGATATGATAATTTCATATGGTACTACTAACAAAACACTTGCACTCTATTCTCCAGCACAACCACAACTTTATCAAGAGTGAGTAGTATGGCCAGACATAGGAGAAGAACTAGAGGAAATTAATTATGTTCAACAACTAATGATGTTAGCAAGGGAACCATTCATAGCACTTCAAGAGGATGATACACTACTCTCTAACATCATAAGAAATCATTATGGAGTAGCTCAACATTCATTGGGTATACCAGTAAGTCCTCTGCATACTCTTCTTCCATATGTGGGCTCTTTAAATTCTCCTGTAGCCATAGACATGTTTCACACATTGCTACCATAGGAGATTCAAACCTCTTATCTGTCTGAAATATCTAATGTTGAGTTAGTAATTCAAATAGAAGTTGTTACAAGAAGAAATATGAATATCAATAGTCAATTAGCAACAGATCAAAGATTGTCATTAATAGAATTACTCAAAGCCCAACAACAAGCTTTCACATGGGATTATCATGACATGAAAGGATTAAATCCTACATTGTATACCCATAGGATTTATATAGAGAAGATTGTAAACCAATTAGACAGCCTCAACAAAGAATTAATCTTGCTTTAAGGTAAATAGTTAAAGAGGAACTACAAAAGTTGCTTCATGCAAGATTCATCTACCCTATTTCAGACAATCAATGGTTTTCTCCTCTAGTTATAGTTCCAAAGAAAGGAGGGAAATGGAGAGTTTTTGTCGACTATAGGAAGCTCAACACTGCTACCAAAAAGGATCACTTCCCATTTCCATTTATAGATCAAGTGTTAGATTCTCTAGCAGGTAAGCAATACTTTTCATTTTTGGATGGGTTTAGTGGTTATAATCAAATCAGAATAGCTCTGGAGGATCAGGAAAATACCATCTTTACCTTCCCTTGGGGAACATATGCCTATTCAGTCCTTCCTTTTGGTTTATGTAATGCTCCTACACCCTTTCAAGGGGTTGTCCTCAGTATATTTTTAGACATATCCCATGATTGTATAAAAATTTACATGGATGACTTTACTACTTATGGGACTACATTTAACGAGGCATTACAAAATCTAACCAAAGTATTGCAGCAGTGTGAAGATCACAATTTATCCCTAAAATGAAAAATGTTTTATGATGATGCAAGAAGGTATAATGTTGGGGCATCAGATTTCTCAAATAGGTATTCAAGTAGATCTAGCTAAAATTGAAGTAATACTTGCTCTTCCTTGCCCTGTCAAACAAACGGATGCAAGAAGTTTTCTAGCCCATGCAGGGTACTATAGGAGATTTATCAAGGACTTTAGTCAAATAGCAGGGCTATTGTATTCTCTATTGACAAAGGAAGCTGATTTTAAATGGACGGTTGCATGTGAAAAAGCATTTTCTAGACTAAAAGAAGCCTTAACCCAGGCCCCTGTGCTTAAAGGGTTTGATTGATCAATTCCTTTTCACATTCATACAGATGCATCTGATTTTGCAATAGGAGTAGTTTAGGGGCAAAAGCAATGAGTTTTGGAAAATGCAACTTATTACATCAGTAAAAATTTGCAAGGACCAGAACTGAATTATATTGTTACTAAAAAGGAAATGTTAGTTGTCATTTATGCCCTAAATAAGTTCAGACACTATATAACTGGATATCAAATCTTTGTACATACTGATCATTTAGCCATCAGATACCTCATGAACAAAAGCTCTATTACAAGTAGATTGGCAAGATGGTTATTATTAATGCAAGAATCTGATATTACTATTATAGATAAACCAGGGAAAGCAAATGTAGTGGTAGATTTTATGTCAAGGATTCAAACACCAGAGAATGTTGAGGTCATTGATGATTCTTTTCCAAATGAGCATTTGTTTTCCATCACTTTGAATAGTCCATGGTATGCTAACATATCCAACTACCTAGCAGCTAACAAGATACCCCCACATTTCTCACCCAAAGAGAAAAGACTGTTGGTAGACAAGAGTTTCAACTTCTCATGAATAGCAGATTGCTTATTTTATACAGGACCAGATCAAGTTATGAGACATTATGTAAGGGAAGATGAGACATTTGATATACTTCATGTTTCTCATGATGAGCCTTGTGGAGGTCACTTTGCAGCAAAAAGAACAGCTCTCAAGATATTAACTACAGGGTACTATTGGCCAACCTTGCACAAGGATGTAGTTAAATACACCAGGAAATGTGATAGATGTCAAAGAATGGGAAGACCAACTCAGTCTAGTGAAATGCCTCTACACCCTCAGGTGGTTGTTACACCATTTGACAAATGGGTCCTAGAATTTGTTGGGCCAATTGATCCACCATCAAATTGTCATTCCTACATTCTTGTTTGTACTGACTATGTTACTAAATGGGTAGAGGTCAAAGCCTTCAAGCATTCTAGAGATAATAAGGTAGCAGAATTTTTATATGAAGAAATATTCACTCACTATGGAGTTCCTAGAGAAATAGTAACAGATCAAGGGGCACAATTCACTTCCACTCTGATCATAGCCTTGGTTAATGAATACAATGTCAGACATAGGAAATCCACTCCTTATCACCCATAGGCTAATGGAAAAGAAGAGATTACTAACAAGGAGCTTGAATCAATATTGACCAAAATAGTAGCACTCAACAGAAAAGATTAGTCTAGCAGATTATTTGAAGTTGTATGCGCTTATAGAACCACCTAGAAAACTAAAACATGGCTTACACCATTTAAAATGGTATATGGGACAAAATAAATGATGTCTATCAAGTTTGAAGATAAAACTTTGAGAACATCTATTTCCTTAGATATGACTCTTTCTACAACACAAGAAGCAAGGCTCCTGGAGCTTAATGCCTTAAATGAGATAAGAAAGTCTGCCCTGCAGCATACGGAATCTATTCAAAACCAGCGCATCAAGTGGCATGATCACTATATCAATCATAAATCATTCAAGCCAGGTGATTGGGCTCTTCTCTATGATTCCAAGTATAAAGATAATTTGAGAAAATTACAGACACTATGGTTACAACCTTATGAGATAGTTGAAACATTTTCGAATGGTGTTGTCAGATTATCTACCATAGATCCTGTTAAGTTTAAATTATTAGTTAACGGTCATCGGCTACACTTATACCATAAACCTCTAAGAAAAGATGACTCTCTACAATAGTTTTCCACTTCCAAGCATGTCAAGATTCCTGCAGCAACTACCAACGGCTTTTTCGTCACCACTCCATCTTAAAATCTTTGACGCGTGATCATATTAAATACTTCCACATATGGAGAAGTACTTTTCTGCATAATAAATATTTCATTCCGTATTCACTCATTTCTTTCCTTTCATTCCATCCATTTTTGCCTCGTTTTCCATGCATGGCGGCTCAATATCTTCAAGTTGCAATCATTCTCATGTGATGTCAGGTATTCTCATGTGTATTTATTTTTTTTGCATGTATATAATTAAACCATATTAACTATAATTATGATATTTTGCATACTGTCCTTTTTCGGTCCTCCACTACATGTGTGGACACCTATCAAACCTTAGGTTGAGGGGGGAAAGTACACTGATAATTACTCTAGCAAATAATTTTGATGTCCTCTCAGATTGCGTTTTATTTTTCAAATTTCTAGTTTGAGGTGATATCTTGTGTTCTACATGTTTGTCTGCTTAGAGCTATTTTTAGATTGCAGCTAGGTTCCGACCAAGTAAAGGCACATTGAGTATATTATAGTGCAAAACTTAGTGCAAAAACTGAGCCGATTTACGCCATTATATAGTTGAAAGTGTTATCACTACAATGGGTGGTCCACCTATTCGACATGAGCCGCTAGTCCATGAAGTTCTTCTTCAAGACCAGGATTGTGAACCAATATTCCATAACAGTGGATGGTTGGATTATTTTTTGAAGCTAACGGAGTTTAATGAAGAAATTGTGAGGGAATTTACCCACACACTTTCAAATGGAGAAGCTTAGGTAAAAGGTTTGAGAGTGGTGGTTACAGAGGAATGGATAGTAGAGGTAACTAGGTTACCAACAGATGGGGAGAATTACTCAGAATCCAAGGATGCACGTAGTGCAAGAGAATAATTTACATGTCTAGAAGACCCCCCATTAGTAGTAGATAGACAAGGAACTAGGTGAGAATCTCTTTCACCTGAATGGAAAGTAGTAGCATTGTATGTTTTAAAGTACTTAACCTGTGAAGGAAGGTTCTCATGTCTACATTCCCTTCACTTCAATCTCCTAAGTCATCTATGCCATGGAAGAAGGATGAATGTTCCAAGCCTATTGTACAACCTTCTTTCCATAAGTGCAACAAAGACCCAGAAAGGTAGGCCTCACTCTGTTTCTCATCATTGCCTAATTAAGCTATTAGTTGAAAAATCTTTGAGAGATGTCTCTCCAATTCTTTGGAATGAATTTGTTGAAACTAGAATGTTTAGGGTAGAGAACAAGGTTATAGAGGAGCCACTTCCATCTTAGGAACAAGAAAACCTTGAAAAAACCGGTTCCCCTCTTGAACCCTCATCCTCTATGATATCATCAGAACAAAATATTCCTGCAGCAAAGGAACCCTTACAAGAAGAAGCTACAACAGGGGTTCCTTCTCAAAGTCTAAGAAAATCTATGGCTGTCACACGAAAGGAAAAGGGCAAAGAAAAACAAGTTGACATAGAATATAAGGAAGAGAAAAGTAAAAGTGAGAATTTACCCCCTCCTGCGGCCAAGAAAATAAAAGTTGTAAAACCAATTTCTTCAATAACCATTGAAGTGGTTGAAGAGTTGGCTACAAGAAGTAGTCTTGTAGCCAAAAAAAAAAATCTCAAAGTAGTGGTAGGCTCCGTAAAAAGATGAAAAGCCAAGACCAATCCATGGAGCCAAATATTACAATCATGATTGACTCCCCAGAACAAGAACAACATAGTCCACTTCACAATGATATCCCTCCTTCTCCACCTAATGAACCTCAAAGAGAACATGAAGAAGAGGAAAAACTACAAAATATGGAGGAAGAACAAGAATTGCAGCTTCAGGAAGGAGGGGAACTCTAGAATATTGAGCAGCCTCAGAAAGAAGTAGGTTTGGAAAGATTGGACAACTTAGCATTTGTTGTAGAGCAGGTTATTGAAGCAAGGAGCAAAGTTGAAAAGAAGAAACCTAGGCCACCTGTTCATAGGCTACCTACTTCCCTTACTAGTCATGTGGTGGGACTTGCTCTTTATGAGGATTGGGAATTGGAAAAGGTAAAAATGCAGATGATAATCGACTGGCAAAAGAAAATTATTGAACAAAAGGATGAGGAAATATCCCAACTTAAAGCTAAGGTGGAAACAGTAGCCACCATGGTACCACAACTAATGCAATGTTGAGCTCCTCCTCGTGTTTACTCTCTATATTTAAGAGAACAGCACATCAGTTGCCAAATGATAAGGATTGTCAGGGATTTAAGCCCCTCATTTCAAACACCAGAAGGATTCTATAGTGCTTATCAGACATCTCCTACAGCAATCAAAAATCTACTTTTTGAACTTCATGTACATAACTATGTTGTTCCTAATGATGTTGATTGGAACCCTCTCCTCTACATTGGAGATATCCAATTGAGAGAACTTATGTCATGGATGCAAAATGAAATATCAAGGGGAGAGCAGTTTCAGGTGCATCACAAGGAAGAACTTGAGCTTTCATTGCCCTCAAGGGCTGAGTCAAGGAAACCTAGGTGACTTTATTTTGATTGGTAAAAGATTGTATATGAGCCAGATTTTGAAAAAGAAATCCTACCCTTAAGGGAAGAAGTGTATAAAGAATATGAACAAATGGCTCCAAGGGAAGGATAAGTAGCAATAGGACATATAGTCCAGTGCTAGAATAGCTTACCAAATGAGTTAAGGCAATCTAAGCCACACTCTATGCAAAATTACCATGCAACATTAAACAGAGCACCCAAGTATATGCACTTAGGAAGAACAAAGGGACGACATTGGCTACCTCTCAATTTTCAGCCTCCAATCCTTCTATGGCCACTGATGGGATGTAGGGACAGTGACCCACCATACAGTGAAGCAGAAGAACATACCAAGTGGAAGAGATTAGAGAAAATGAAAGGATTCTACTGGAGCTTATCTATAGGTGGTTCTAGGCAAGTTACTCCAGACAATTTTCGAATCAATGCCAGAATCCAAAATTTTCCTGTTGCTGGAGGATCAACAAGAAGTCAGGTTAGGGGGAGATGATGAACCTAAATAATGGCTTTATTTTGATAGATTTTTTATATGATAATCCTTCCTAGGTCTTATGATTAGATGACATTTGGATTATAATACTCTCCTAAGTTGATACCTTTTAAGTGTTTTTGAAACTGGTTTAACTTATACCTAACAATGTCATATAATGGTTTTAAATGATCTATCTATGTAAATATATAAAATCAATTATAAATATGGTTTACATTATATCATGTTAGCATTAGTATATACACATTTTTGTTGTGCACATTAATAATATGATGCAGGGTCAACAAAGGTGAAGTAAATACTAAATGGTGGTTTAAAGGAACATCAAGTATATAACCGCAATGCAGACCTGGTCAAAGAAATGCAGTAATGAATGAAACCACTTGATTGGTTCTTCAATAGATTGATTTATGAAACATTTATAATTGTTCCTAGTGGAGCTTAGATCTAGGAAGCGAGTCATGCTATATTTTCTCAGTTGCAGGACAAATGTTGTTTTATTTTCCTACGCTGACTTCTTCTTCTTCTCTTGTTAATAAATCTTGTTCACCTATTCCGTAGGAATGTGGTCGATCAGTTAGAAGTTTGTTATAAGTTTTCCTATAAATAAAGGGATCTCTCTTCTCTCGAGGATATCAGAGAACGACCATAATATTTTGTAATACACATTCTTCTGGTATTATTTATGTATTTTTCAGTCAATATGAAATAAATAGATCGATGTGATTTTGAATGATTAGATAATTGTAATCTGAAGTTCTGGAGATACTCACTCAAGGGGGGCCACTTGGTGAGTAATCCTTTGCATGTTCAAGTTAGTTTCATACTTCTGTAGTTGTTGTTTTTGCAATTGCCTATTCCTGCATCCATTGGAAACAGTTCCTGTGTTTGTTCCTATAGCCACAGTAGCAGAGTAGTTCCTGCTACTCGTCAGAACTTTATCATTTAACAGTAGTTGTTTAAAGTAGTTTTCAGTTGTAAGATTAAGTATTAGTTCATTTAAGATTTTTTGTGTTTACTTTAAGAATAATTTCCTTTCCTACAGTAATATAGAATGGTTGCAATATGAACTTGGTGCACATACAGTGCTAGCCCATTTCAAGTTTACGTCCCTGGTTGATAAATAAATGAGCCTTTACCACAGGAAAGTTATCTATTCAAGAATATTCAACCTCTGAATTGTGTTTTATTACCTAGTTGCCATTCCAGTTGTGAGGACCAACAATTTTCATTCCCACTTTGAATATAATGTTCAATATTTTCAATATCAAAATCTACATTTTCATTTTTATTTTCAATAACTTGCACAACATTTTCAAATTCAATTTCCTCTACACTTGAAGTAACTTTTGCAAATTATTCACCAATGTTTGACATACCTTGTCTTCTCCTTCTATGCCCTTCTCTATCTCTTTGTCTATATACTTCTATTTGGTCATTTGAAAGCTTTATTTTATGTTTATGCTTTTGACAACTGTTGCTCCCCATCATACCTGCAAAAAGATATTCCTAAATGATTGACAATGTCAAATTTGTCCACAAGAATCTCTCAACAGCTAAATTTTGTCACTTTCTGTCTGGAAACCCATGAATGTCACCTGCAAAATAAATGTGTGGGCTATTGGAATGCACAAAATGGCCCATAAGCCTATTTTTGTATGGTACAAAAATCAAATATCCGATTTGTATTCATATTTTTCCCTAGAGCTAAAACAATTCTCGTTGGTGCCCTAATGCAAACAAATCGAATATCAGATAATCTGATATCTGATTTGTTTACATATAAGAAAAGTGTGTGTGTGTGTGTGTGTGTGTGAGAGAGAGAGAGAGAGAGAGAAAGAGAGAGAGCAGAGTGGGGATGGGGAGTGAGAGGGGTTGAGGAGACAAATAAGGAGAGAGGGAGAGTGGGGCGAGGGATAGAGAGAGAGAGAAGGGGATAGGGAGAGAGAACAAGAGAGAGCAAAGGGGGGATGGGGGAGAGAGAGGGGTTGAGGAGACAAATAAGCAGAGGGAGAGAAAGAGGGAGAGTGAGTGAGGGATAGAGAGAGAGAGAGAGGGAGAGAGAGAAATAAGGAGAGAGGGAGAGAAAGAGGGAAAGTGAGTGAGGGACAGAGGAAAGGGGAGGAGAGAGAGAGAGAGGGGGGGGATGTGAAAGGGCAGAGGGAGGGAGAGAAGGGGAGCATACATTGGTTTATTATTTTCATCCTTGAACCTCATGCTCACTCTTAGGGGGTGATCTAAACTTATTTTTGTAAGCGGTATTAGCACTGCTTTTTATAATGTAATAATGGTTCATCTTACCACCTTAGGGTATAAGATGACCCCTTACGACACCATATGACCCCTTGAGATACC
Source organism: Cryptomeria japonica (assembly GCF_030272615.1). Classification (NCBI taxonomy): domain Eukaryota; kingdom Viridiplantae; phylum Streptophyta; class Pinopsida; order Cupressales; family Cupressaceae; genus Cryptomeria; species Cryptomeria japonica. The sequence goes on along the minus strand of NC_081414.1, from coordinate 589,458,217 downwards.
ATTCAATGTCGTTAGGGGTTGTATGATGTGCTAAGGGGTCATATTGTGTCCTATGACCCCTTAGGACACCATATGACCCCTAATGACACCATATGACCCCTGAGGTGTTGTTAGGGGTCATATTGTATCTTAATGGGTCATATGGTGTCCTATGACCCCTTAGGACACCATATGACCCCTTACAATACCATATGTTGTCGTTAGGGGTCATATTGTGTCCTAAGAGGTCATGTGGTGTCCTATGACCCCTTAGCACACCATATGACCCCTTAGGTGTCATTAGGGATCGTATGGTGTCCTAAGGGGTTATATGGTTTCCTATGACCCCTAACAACACCATATGACCCCTTAGGTTTTATTAGGGTTTGTATGATGTGAAAAGGGGTCATATTGTGTGATGTGAAAAGGGGTCATATTGTGTAATGTGACCCCTTAGGAAACCATACGAGCCCTAACAACATTGTATGACCCGTTAGGTGTTGCTAGGGGTCATATTGTCTCCAAACAGGTCATACGGTGTCCTATGACCCCTTAGGACACCATATATTGTCATTAGGCATCATATTATGTCCTAAGAGGTCATGTGGTTTCCTATAACCCCTTAGGACACTATATGACCCCTTAGGTGTCATTAGGGGTCATATGGTGTCCTAAGGGGTCATATGATTTCCTATGACCCCTTAGGACACCATATGACCCGTAACCACACCATATGACCCCTAACCACACCATATGACCCCTTAGGTGTTTTTAGGGGTCATATTGTGTCCTAAGAGGTCATATGGTGTCCTTTGACCCCTTAGGACACCATATGACCCCTTAGGTGTCATTAGGGGTTGTATGGTGTCCTAAGGGGTCATCTAAAGTCCCATGACACCTTAAGACATCATATAACCCCTAATGATACCATATGACCCCTTAGGTGTCATTAGGGATCATCTTCTATCCTAAGGGGTCATATGGTATCCTGAGACCCCTTAGGACAACATATGGTGTCATTAGGGGTCGTATGGTGTCCTAAGGGGTCATATGGTGTCCTCTCACCCGTTAGCACACCATATGACACCTAACGACATCATATGACCCCTTAGGTGTCGTTAAGGGTCATATTGTCTCCTAAGGGGTCATATGGTGTCTCGTGATAGCTCACAACACCATATGACCCATTAGGACATCATATGGGATCATAGGGGTTGTATGGTATCCTGAGGGGTCATATGGTGTCTTATGACCCCTTAGGACACCATATGTTGTTGTTAGAGGTTGTATGGTGTCTTAAAGGGTCATGTGTTGTCCTATGATCCCTTAGGATACCATATGACCCCTTAGGTTTTGTTATGGGTCATATTATGTCTTAATGGGTCATATAGTGTCTTATGACCCCTTAGGACATCATATGTTATTCTTAGGGGTTGTATAGTGTCTTAAGAGGTCATGTGGTGTCCTACGCCCCTTAGGTGTCATTAGGGGTTATTTTGTGTCCTAAGATGTCATGTGGTGTCCTATGACCCCTTAAGACACCATATGACACCGTCAATGTCATTAGTGGTCGTATGGTGTCCTAAGAGGTCATATGGTGTCCTATGACCCCTTAGGATACCATATCACCCCTAACAACACCATATGACCCCTTAGGTGTTGTTAGGGCTCATATTGTCTCCTAAGAGGTCATGTGGTCTCCTATGACCCCTTAGGATACCATATGACCCCTTAGGTGTCATTAGGGGCTATATGGTGTCCTAAGGGGTCATATGAGCTCTTAGGACACCATATGGTGTCGTTAGGGGTTGTATGGTGTTCTAAGGGGTCATATGGTGTCATCTAACCCCTTAGGACTTCATATGATCCCTAACAACACCATATGAGCCCTTAGGCATTGTTAGGGGTCATATTGTGTCCTGAGGAGTCATATGGTATCTCATGACAACTTAGGATACCATATGATCCCTTAGGACACCATATTGTTTCATTGGAGGTCATATGGAAGTTGGCCATTTGGAGGAATTGATTATGTGTTGCATTGATGTTTTATCATCGATGTCAACACTAGTTGTTTTGGATGCTTTACCGACACCCTTCTAGTTCAGGTAGGATGTGTGGTTTCTGGTTGGATTGGATCTGGCATGATCTGGTATGGTTTGATATGATTTGGTTATGGAATTGTCTTACTCATGTTAATATTCAGTCAGTTGGTTTTGATTTGGTGATCGGATGCTATCATGTCTTCTTGGAAGCTTCGCTTGTGGTTCTGGCAAGGGTTTCACCGACAGAGCTTTGATGAATATCTTTGATTATATGCATAAGCAGCATTGGTGGGGCTTTTGGTGGAGATTTAGGATGTTGATGGTGATTATGTTTGAGACTTGGTAGATTGGGATTATTGCTTTAGCGTGTGGACCTAAAATTGGGTCCTGGTGTATCTAGGTTATGGACCAGCTTAAAGTAACATGTGGATTGGACCTCTCGATGTGTTTTCAAGATGTCTTATGGGCTAGATATTTTTTGTTTGTCCTAAGGCCGATATGTTTTGTAATTATGTAATTGGTTTATTGTCTAGTGGCCAACCTGATTGTTTATGGTCGAGGGTTTGTATATATATGATGTAAGATCTCATTATAGATCATCATGGCATGGGATGTAATGTGCGAATAATATATTATCATTCAAGCAGAGGATTCAGTCAATCATTGGAGATTGAGTTGGGTTTATGTAAGAGGATTTAGTCCTCCGATATTGAGCTTAATCGGAACTGTATTCAGGCATAGGAGATGTTATCCTTGCAGTTCATTCATCCTTCTGGATTGTAGTCTGGATTTCTATGTAGTCAATGAGACTCCTTTTGTGAGGCTTTTGGTCTTCCTGCAAGTGCAGGCCCCTCAATTATAATTATCATACTTATTGCAGAAGTATTATCTAACTGTGGGTAGGCTTCCCACCGTGGTTTTTCCCTTTACCGGGTTTTCCCGGTATAAATCTTGGTGTCATGTGGATGGTATTTATTCTCTGATTATTGTTTATGCTTAGTTGGTTTATCTTCTATTCTGGTATTTGGTTTAAGCATTTCCATATTAATGTTTTGGGTTCTTGTATTAAAGTTTTAAATTGCTTATGGTTCTGGTAATTTGTGACAATTGATTCACCCCCCCCCCACTCTTAGTTGTCTTCTGGTTATTTGAAATATCTAACAATTGGTATCAAAGCTCTAGTCCTCTCTGCAGAAAGCTTAACCTCTTGAGGAAGATCCTATGGTGACTAACAGTTCAAGTTCATCTAGTTCATCAGGAGCTATCTTTTAGAGAGATATTCCTAGGCTTGATTGAACAAATTACACAATATAGAAGATTCAGATGGAGACTCATCTGAGATGTCTCGGTAAGGAGATTTGGGAGGTCACACAGAATGGTGTTACACCTTATAATTTGGTATCTAGAAATTCTCCTCCGATAAAATTGGATAAGGAGATTGAGAATGATTGTAGAGAAAGAGAAGCCCTCTTGTGTGCACTTTCTAATCAGCAAATAATGGGATTAACTGACAAATAATCTGCAAAGGTTATATGGGATAAGTTGGTGACTCTTAATAAAGGTGACCCTACTATGAAGATTGCTAAACTTGATGGTTACTGGGTGAGATATGAATACTTGAAGATGGAAGAAGATGAAAGGATTACTACATTCATGGAAAGGGTAAATGAGATTGTTATGGGAATTCAATGTTGTGGTGGAACTCTAAGTGAAGATGAAATTGTTTCTAAAGTTCTGAGAGCCCTACCATTGGCTTAAAAGATGAAGGCTTCTACAATTAATTAATTGAGAAAAATGGTTAATACTTATGTCAAAAAAGATACCTTGCTTGGGAAATTATCTTCTTTTGAGCTTGAATAATTTGGACCTTCTGGAGCTTTGAAGTTTGAACCTTATTTTCATGCATCTGCATCATCAGTCGGCAAGCAAGATTGGAAATTTTTATATGCAAAAGAATTGGATGATATGAAGAGAGAAGATGATGAGTTTGAGAAACTTGAAGCACTATTTGCTAGAAGAGTACCTAAAGGACCGGTAGGAAGTAAGTATGAAGGAAAAGAACCTTTTAAATGATTTACATGTGATAAGATTGGTCATTTTCCATCTAGATGTCCTGAAATGAATTCAAGATTTGAAGAGAGAGTTAGAAGTTCTTTTAAACATAACCCTAAATATCAGAACAAGTACAAGTATAGGAAAAACAAAGACAAATCATGATACATAGTAGATGAGGAAGGTGTGACTAATTCTAATGATGAACCGATAGAAGACTCTGCTAGTGGTTTCGGCAATGGGAAGGAATGGGTGTTCCTGGCACTGGAAGAGAATGTACCTGAAGAGAACGCACTTCCTGCTAAAATTGAAGACAAGGATGAATGGGTAATTGACAATGGATTTTCACATCATATGACTGGAGATAAAAGTAAATTTCTATCTTTGCAAGAATTTGATGGCAGTCTGGTTAGATTCGGAGATGAAAAAACATGTATGATCAAAGGAAAAGGAACTATATCATTGGATGGTAAGAACAATACTAAAAAGGTTTATTTTGTTGAAGGTTTGAGGCATAATCTTTTGAGTGTAGGACAATTGGTGGATAAGGGATTTCAATTACAGTTCAAGGATGGAAAATGCAAAATCATTAATAGACCTGGTTTGGAGATTGCAACCGGTACACAAACAAAAGATAATACATTTCATTTAAATTTCGGTGAGAAGACTTGTTTGATTTCACAAATTGATGAGAGTTGTCTATGGAATAAAAGGTTGTGTCATGTAAATTTTGAGTGCATTGTAAGGATCAACTCAACTAAGGCAGTTAGAGATGTACCTAATATTTTGAATCCCTATACTCCGTTATGTAAAGAATGTCAAATGGGGAAACAGGTTAGAACCTCTTTTAGGAGTATACAAGATAAATCTAATGATGTTATTGATCTTATTCATACTGATTTGTGTGGCCCTGCTAGAGTTAAAAGTTTTTAAGGTGATAGATATTTCATGCTAATCATTGATGATTATTCTAGAATGATGTGGGTTACTTTTCTAAGAGAGAAATCTGAGGCTTTTGAAAAGTTTAAAATCCTTAAGGCTAAAGTGGAAACTGAGATAGGATTGAAGATTAAATGTTTAAAGTCAAATCATGGTGGAGAATTAACATCCGGTGAGTTTAATAACTTTTATGAGAAGCATGGTATTAGGAGCCAATTTTCTGCTCCCCGGACACCTCAACAGAATGGGGTAGTGGAAAGGAAGAACAAAACTATCTTGGATGTTGCTAAAACAATGATGATGGAAGATAGTCTACCTCATATCTACTGGAGAGAAGCAATGAGCACAATAGTTTATAAATTCAACAGAGTACATATCAAAGGAGAAACCGGTAAGATACCTTATGAATTATGGTTTGGCAATACACCTATAGTTAAGTATTTCAGAATCTTTGGTAGTAAATGTTATATCACTAGAAATGATATCATTCGCAAATTTGATTCTAGATGTGATGAAGGAAAATTTCTTGGGCTATTCTAATGAAAGCAAAGCATATAGATGTTATAACAAGAGATTGAAAAGAACTGTGGAGAGTGCTAATGTCAAAGTGGATGAACTGAATAAAAGTCAAATCAGAGTTTATGAGCAAGAACCGGCAGTGGAAATGATTATATTTAAACCGGTAGAACCTTTATCAGAATAGAATGTTGAACTCGTTACTCTAGCAGTATCAAAAAATTAAGTAGTAACTGAAGAACCAGGAAGAGGAATAGAGAGTCAAAAGACTCCTAGGTGTGTGACATTGAATCATTCAAAAGATCAAATCATTGGGGATAAGAACAATGGAGTGATGATAAGAAGAATACTGGAAACTAATGGGGTATGTTTAATTTCTCAAGTTGAACCGGTATTCGTAATTGAAGTATGTAAAGATGAATGTTGGTCGAAACCTATGGAAGAATAATTGGATCAGATTGAGAAGAATAACACATGGACTTTAGTTCCCCAGCCTAAAAATAAGAATGTTATTGGAACTAAATGGGTTTTTAGGAATAAATTGAATGAAGATGGTCAAGTTGTAAGGAATAAGGCTAGATTGGTTTGTAAAGGATATTCTCAGAAGGAAGGAATTGATTATGGTGAAACTTTTGCACTTGTAGCCAGGATTGAAGTTGTAAGATTATTTCTTGCCTATGTTGCCAATAAAAACTACAAGGTTTAAGATGTATGTTAAGTGTGCATTTTTTTAATGGAGATCCTGATGAAGAAGTTTCTATTGAGAAATCTGATGGTTTTTCACTTTCAGATGATACAAACATGGTTTGTAGGTTAAGGAAAGCTTTATATGGATTGAAACAGGCACCTAGAGCTTGGTATGCAAGGTTGGATAAACATCTTTTGAAGCTTGGTTTTACTAAGGGTAATGCTGACAGTAATTTATATTACAATGTCACTGATGATGATATACTGATTATTACAGTATTTGTTGATGATATTATTTTTGGAGGTGAATATAAGTTGTGCATAGAATTTTCTAAGAATATGGAGAAAGAATTTGAAATGTCTATGATTGGGGAAATGAATTTTTTCTTAGGTTTGCAAATTACTCAGACTGACAAAGGTATTTTCATCTGCCAAACTAAGTATGCTAGGGAATTGTTGAATAAATTTGGTATGGGAGACTCTAAACCAATAAGTACTCCTATGGTTACAAGTGAGAAATTGACAAGGAAAGATGTTTCTACACTAGTAAATCCTACAAGATACAAATCTATGATTGGAAGTCTACTTTATTTGACTCAAACTAGGCCTGACATAATGAATGTTGTTTGTATTGCATCTAGATACCACAGTAATCCTAGAGAAAATCATGAGAGTGTGGTGAAAAGGATTTTTAGATACTTGCAAGGTACATATGAATATGGTTTGTGGTACCCTAAGGATGATGACTTTACTTTATGTGCATATACAGATGTTGATTGGGTTGGAGATGTTGATGATCGAAAAAGTACTTCTCGTGGAGCTTTCTTTTTTCGAAAGAAGTTGGTTTCATGGATCAGCAAGAAACAATCATGTGCTTCTTTATCTACGGTTGAAGTTGAATATGTTGCTATTTCTACTAACTGTACACATGTTCTATGGATGAATCAAATGTTGAAGGACATCAAAGTGCATTGCACTAGACTAGTAGTTATTCACTGTGATAGCTCTAGTACTATTGACATATCAAAGAATCCGGTATTTCACTCTAAGACAAAGCACATATCTATCAAGTATAACTTTTTGAAGGAGAAGGTGGAAGAAAATGAATTCAGATTGGTTTATGTGAATACTAAAGAGAAGATTGCAGATATTTTCACTAAACCTTTGCCTAAATAATTATTAAAGTAAATGAGAAACAGATTGGGGGTTTCTGCCCCTCCAGCAGTGAACTAATTGATGCTTTCTAGCATCAGTATGGTATGTATTATTAGAGATATTATTCATTATGGCACTGATGTAGGGATGATACTGTGTCAACTTGAATTTCATCTTCAGAATACTACCTGCAACATATTAGTTTCACAAAATACCAAGGAAATGCTACAAGAAATTTAAACTCAACCAATGAAACTACATGAAATGAATATAAAATAAAAATAGTATTACCTTCATGATTTAAGTCTCATTGTGTCCTATCTCCCTTGTTCCTGGTTGCAGATGATTTTCTCTTAAACAAGCACTGGTAGCTTCCAAGATGGCATATGAAGAATGGACTGATAGTTAACTGATACTATGATAATGCAAATGATATTAAGCTAAAATGCTATGAAAATGATTTATGCTCAAAACTCTAAAATGTTATTTTCTTCAAACTCGAACTCATGAATGCAAAATGAAGACTCCTAGAATGACTATATGACTAGCTATTAGTCTACTAGTTTCAAAATGGCTTAAGAGACCTCTTTTTATAGATTTTTTAGTGCATGAGCTTAGGTGGTAGAGATCAATAGTCATGATCAAATCTTGCAAATTGGATGGCTATGAGCAAGAAGCTAAAGGTTGAGAGAAAGGAGGAAGGAGAAGACAAGTGTCACTCATCTCACCTTGATTGAGGAGAAGACTTGAGAGAATATAGGATAGTTGGAGAAGATGTAGGAATGAGAGGATAAGTGGACTCAAGTCCTCCCAATAGGGATGTTAGAGAGAATATAGAAGAAGGTTAGGAAATATGTGTACGTACACAATATTTCATTTATTTTGGAAGTTGGAGATAAGTGGCTAATAACTGTTTTATTTATTTTAATTGTGTTGAATTAATTTAGCCACATGATGGATGAGCTGGCAAAGGAAAGATCAAGTGGAGATGGAAGATGAGTTGGAAAAGGGATTTAAATAATTAAAAAATTATTTAATATTTGAGACTATGTTAGGACCCAGAAGCAACTGAGAGGGGGGGTGAATCAGTTGTCTATTAATTTCAACCCAAATATAACTTAATCAAACTTGATGCATAATACCAGTAAATCAAACTTAATGTTGGTGGACAGTTTAATAGTTAATAACAGTACCGGTAAAGTTGAAATCATGAAACAAAAAGACAAGTAACATCCACAACACATAACACAGATATTTGTACATGGAAACCCTGTAAGGGGAAAAACCATGGTGGGAAACCTTACCCACAATCAGATGATAATAATGCAAATAGTATGTGTGTGCAAATGGGGTCTGCACATGCAGAAAGGCCAACTACCTAGAGCTCACTGCTCAATCACAAAATGAGAGTCACGCTGACTACAATTGCATGGTTAAATCCATTGATAATGTACTGCTCAAAGTAGCATATTCATATGCTGGATTCAATACCAGTTAATCTCTGATTGTCTTCTTCATACCTTCCTTGAATCTTCAAATCATGTCTACGTGAGTAGCTCTGCTTATATTTGCATATACCTTATTACATTCCTCTTCCACTACCATATTAATCTCACAAATGAGATCTTACATATATACCAAAACTTAAGACCAAATGTGTAGGTCGGCTCACTAAGAGTATTATAATTAAATCAATTACAAATGAATCAATATGCGATGCATCATGTCGGCTTAATGCTTTTACAATAATAACCAATCAATAAATCATCTCCATAATGTGTCGTACTGATCTGGAATAGATAACGCATGTCGGTCCATAACCTAGACCAATTTGTTGGTAACAACAAATATGCAAACTTGATTAGATCAATAACCAAATCACCAAAACCAAGTGTCCAAACCATGTCTTCGACATAACCAAGTAATCTTCAGATGATAACAGATCATCCTTAGTGTCGGTGAACCAAATACTGGTGAACATAACCAAAGATCTCCAGTGCTGATAACTATTGACAAGTGTTGACATCAATGACAAAACCAATGCAACACATCCATAATACCAACAGACTATAGGATAGAAGAATAACCATTAAATATTAGATATTTAATTGATTGATTAGAGTAATAATTAAGTATTAGACATTTAATTAATTGATTACAAGAATAATTAAATATTAGATATTTAATTAATTGACTAGAGGAAAAGGATAAATGAATTAATTAATAAAATGTTTCAATTAAATTAATTAATAGAAGGACGTGAAATGAATTAAATAAATTAATCTTTTCAAACTAACTATTTAATAGAAGAATAAATATTTATTTAATTGCTCATAGTCATTTTTATGTGTATACATTTTGCCCCTCTTTGAAATGATGTTGAGACAACATTGTTTCAAACATAAAATCAAGTCTCGATAATGCGCCTGATGAAAATAAAAATCTTGACCGTGTTCCCCCTTGGGAGATTGATCGTGAAATTGTTGAAATTTTGGATAAGCGATTAATCTCACGATAATTGAAAAGCTCCTTCAATTAAATTTATTTATGAAAAATAAATAAAATTTCCCCACTTAAAAGCATAAATTACCCTTTCAAATGGTAATTATAAAATTAACCTAGGTTAATTTTATCCTCATTTGCATCCTTGTCATCTTGTGGAGTGAAAACAATTATCTTGCTGAGCTAGCAAAATGGTGATTCCATTCGAGAACCAACGATTTGAGCATGTACGACCATATCAACAACCTCCTAAGTATGGTTACCCAGTATTTACATTATCCAAAGCTTGTTTGCAACTTTCCGTACCAATTTCCTTGTTTTTCGACACGTTTTATGGTTTGTTTTTATTTTTCCATTTTTTGACTTTGCGTTTTAGCACTTTTGCTCCGTAGGTTTGCACATTTGTTAAAAAGTTTTTCGCTTTTGTTAATTTAGTGCTTTTGAATGTTATGTTACCACTTTTGTTTTGAATGTTATCACTTTTAAATATTTCTCACTTTTGATCCATGTGTTCGCGCATATGTGAAAAAGGTTAGCACTTTTGAATGATTTAACTTTTGACTTGTGTGTTAGCACATATGTTAAAAGGGTTAGTGCTTTTGTATGATTTAGTGCCTGTGGCCAATAGAATAGCGCTTTTTCTTTAGATGAATTTGTTTGATTTTTTCCAAGTTAAAATTCAGTGAGATGGTTTGATTTAGGCATTTTGATGCACAAATGTGATTGCTAGGTATTCATTTGATGTCTTGATTGATAGAAATTTTTGATAATTTTGATTGATAAGATAAACAATTGATTGATTTGATTGGTAGATTGATAGATTATCTCTAAGACACTGATTCGGTTTCTGATGAAGAGCATAGCAAAGTTTGATTGAACTCATTGATTGATAGAAAACCATGATTGATAGTTTTAGGTTGCTTTTGATAGCCTGATTTGCTTGGTTAAAAAGATTTGATTGATTGCTGATATGACAGATCATTTGTTTGGTAGATTGATAGATTAGTGATCTCTTTATTTGATAGATAGATTATTGATAGAGATCAAATTCTCTTGTTAAACAGGAGAAACTTGATGTTCTCAAGTGTCGAGAGATATTCCCAGCCATGCGTCATTTAGTGCCAAAGCTTACACAGGATGAGATTAGAGATATAGATGTCTGCAGATTACACTATTTGTTATGCATGCCTGATATGACCCATAATAGGGGATTCTTGACTGCCTTAGCAGAGAGATGGCATAGCGAGCATAACACTTTCCACCTGCCCACTGGTGAGATTAGTGTTACACTCAAGGATGTCTACAGGATTCTTCACATCCCCGTGACTGGTGAGTTAGTCCAGTATGATTTTTCAGGATCTTGGAGGGATAGAGGCTTGCAGATCCGTATTTGGTGATGAGAGTATTTTCAAAGGAGAGATTCGATGGGAGGATATGATCATGTACTACAAGACTCTCCCAATGATTCTTGCAGGCTTGATTGGTGGATTCATTTGTCCAGATAGGAGATCTTGAGGTTTTGCTATTGGTTGGGGTGAGATTCTATAGAGCATGATGCAGCATTGGACTCGATATGCGTGGGGTGTTTGCATGCTTTCTCATTTGTATCATGATCTTCATCAAGTTATTTTTTATGACAATGCTAGTCTGTCTACATGATGTACACTTTTACAGATCTAGTGTTGGGAGCACATTACTATTAATCGGCCTATCCATTATAGAGTTTGTGGTGAGAGGCAGCCATATCTCTATTTATATATAGGTATCCTTACTCAGCATAAGTTGGGTAAGATGGAGTATTGGGTAAGATGGAGTATTGGTGTTGGGTTTTGGATTCACTGGATAGTGTCATTTGGAGACCCTATATCGATTATGATCCATCGATGGATGATGCACAGACATTACCATATATTTTGTAGAGTAGATATCTGAATGGTCGTACTCTATGCATTGTTGAGCGACAGTTGATGAGTTGTATTTTAAGATAGTTTGGTATCATTCAGCACATGCCTGCTGGTGTCATTGTATATGCATGGTGGTACAAGGATATGTGAGATTGAGGACCTTCTTTGTCTTTTGAGATAGCACACGTAGAGTTTCTGGCTACTCCCAGGGTAGATAATGATTTGAGATTACACATTATAGATCTTGAGGTCGCTATGGATTATGCTCAGTACATTCTTGCACACCCTTTTCCATGTATTACTCATCCAGAAGACCCTCCTCCCAGCTCAAGAGATGAGGATAATGATTCAGATGATCCCATCATTAGGAGACAAAGACAAAGATGAGAGCTTAGAGCTACTCAAGAGGCCAAAGGTGAGGGAGATGAGGGAGGAGATGGAGGTGGAGGCGGTAGGAGACCTGAATGGAGGGGAGGTCGATTGAGAGTCTGTGGAGGACCTTTTGGACTAGTTGGTAGGGTTGGGAGACCACTTCCCATGGGAGGGAGAGATGTAGGATGGATTGGGAGGGATACAAGAAGGGCAGGTATGAGATCAGTGAGAGGATTACCTTTTACAGGAGGAGGTAGGAGCACTGGATTGGATAGGGGATGTGGGAGAGGCGTTGATTTTGGTTAGATTCAGCCAAACCCTAGGGTTATTGCAGCTCATGGTGGAGAGGAGGATTCAGAGGATCATGTTCCTCTCATTAGATGATGGATTTGAGGGCTACTCAGTTTGAGATTCCAGTAGGTGGAGAGGGAGATGCAGATGAGAGGATTCAGGATCATGTTCCTCAGCAGGATGTGCCAGAGCAGGAGACCTTGGATAGTCTAAGAGTACAGATAGATCAACTTAGGGCACAGGTGTAGACACTCGTGACAGAGAGAGACAGGGTTGTTAGGAGACAACAAGATACTTAGGGTCTTCTTGATCACATTCAACAAGTTGGATCTGGCACTCTCTCGGTCGATACCGTCAGAGCACTACTTCGGGTTGGGAAGGAGACAGTTGGCGATGATTATATGAGAATTTACTCACAGAGAGCCAGAGAGAAGGTAGTTATCATACTACTATGAGGATGGACACTAGCAGTGGTGGATTCATGGGACCTCCTCAGAGGAGTGGTGATTGAGGGGAACAGCCATCTAGAGGATCTTCTCACCCACAGCCACAAAGATGGACAGAGTCAAGTGGTAGTGGCATAGGACAACCTTGACTTGATTTATATTGATGAGGCACTTGTATTTTATTATTGATCTAATATCATTGTATACTTGGACTTTTTATTGTTTTATGGTGATCTATATGCGGACATGGACTCTATATGATGATCTTTGGTTTATTATGCATGTTACTGTATATGATGATGATTTATATATATTAATTATATGGATAATGAAATGCAAAATGAAATTAATTTTTTTTTCTTTTGATGATCATGGGTGCAAATGAAAATGATCACTAACTTAAATGATATGCTTTACTTAAATGATGCAAATGCAATAATCTATATGGGAATGCAAATGAATGTCAATTTTATTTTTTTAATGTGTATGCATATAATGATTTGAAATGCAAATGATCTACATGAAATGTTTTTCATGCTTATATGTAATGCTTATAATGATTATGATGAATGAATCTAAATGCAAAGATGCAACTAAATGACTTTAATGGACAAAAATGAACTAAAATAATAATGAACCTAATGCAAATAATAATGATGATATAATATATGATTATGAAATGCACTTAATGGAATGCAAACTAATGCAATAATTGAAATGCAACTAAATGAAATGAATGATAATAATTTAAATGATTCTAAAGATAAATGCACCTAAAATGCCCAAATGCAAATTATTTTTGTTTGTCCAAGTATACTCAATCTTTATTTATGATCGTTGATCTCTGAATAGAATGAAATGCTTATAATGCAACTGAATAATTAGCTAATTTAAAATTATCTAATTGAAATGACACTTCCATTCTTCATATGTTGTCTTATAGTAGTGCTTGATTTCATCATTGAACTTTTAAAAATGTTGTAAGAAAATACAAGCAACTTGACATAATGATTCAAGTTGACCTGAGTATTTCTCGCATGGATTTTGATACAGAAAGTTTATACAAGCAATTTGATATAATGAATCAAGTTGACCTGAGCATTTCTTGTAGAACAAACAAGGATTATCCCCTTTCATGCATGACTCGAAACGTCCTCCTTGATCTTTTGCCGATCATATCCTTAGACAAGTACATACCTTAATAAGAGATAAACCACAGATAGCAAAGAAAGAAAATAATCATGCCCCATCATAGCTTCTCTAGTCATGGAGATCCTTGAGTCACATAGAGTACATGATTAGCAATAAAATCAAGATATAAACATTGAATCTTGTATGTCATTCACATGTTCTCATGGTCATTAACTAATATAATCATCTTGATGAATGGTCATTGATAATCTTTTATTACTTGTTGGTTGATTCCTCATTTTCTGAATTTCATAATTCAGTTGTTACAAAATGCCTTGATCTTCATTACTTTGTTGTTCATCATCTATTTCAAAACCCTAGATGTTTTGGTTTTTTTAAGTTTTCTGAATGTTTTGGATTTTCAAAGATTTAAAAGTTCACCTTAGCAAAAGGATTTAGGATTTTTCTCCCAATGGAAACAAAACCTTATTATGGATGTATGAATTGATCAAGATCCAACCCATGGCGGGATATAATGCAGATAAGATTGATAAAATCCAAGACAGAGACTATGATAAGTATGTCAAAGATTGATAATTGTTGGTAAGTTACATATTTCCTGCGAAATGGTTTAGAGCAATGGATGTGAAAGATGAAATGGATGAGATAGGATAGATGGAAGCGATAGATGCAAATAAGATGGAGTGAATAGATGCGCAAAGCGATCTCATAGATGGAAGAACCCACTTTTAGATAGCATCTATTTACCAGGTTTTCACTATCTAAATTTATTTTATTTTTTCATAATTTGATTTTTTTCTTATGTTTTCATTGTTTTATGCTTTTTAGGGATTTTCTGCTTTTCTGATTTTTACTGATTTCTTCATGACTTTATATCTCAAGCATAGAATTTCTTGAGATAGATGGAATTGATAGGCTTATCAAACCAATCATCTTCAAGGTTAGATAACTTGTATCCTCCTAAGACATATGTTGCTACTATGACAAAAGGACCTAACCAATTTGGTTCAAATTTTTCCTTATTTTCTTGATCTTTCTAATTTCTCAGATTCTCCCTTAGAACTATATCTCCAATCTGAAAAATGCATGGCTTGAATCTGTGATTATAACTTCTTGCCATTCTCTATTGATGTGCCTTCAAATTATCTATTGCATTTTGGTGACGTTCCTGAATCAGCTCAAGTTCTTGAAGTCTAGAGACTCGTTCTTCTTCTTCTAGTATAAGACCTTTCAAGGAAACTCATAGAGAAGGTATCTCTACTTCTACTAGTAATATGGCTTCTAATCCATAGACTAAACAATATTGAGTTGCTCTCTTTGGTGTGTGAATGCTAGTTTGATATGCCCAAAGAGAAGGTTTTAGCTAAATGTGTCAATCTTTACCAACTTCAGTGACTGTTTTCTTTAGGATTTTCAAGATTTTTTTGTTTGATGCCTTAGCTTGACCATTTCCCTATAGATAATATGGTGTAGAAAACCTATGTTGGATATGGAATCACTCACATAGTTCCTTCACATCTTGATTCTTAAATGGTCATCCATTATTAGTGATAATGGTCATAGGGACTCCATAGCGATAGATTATATAATTCAAGATGAATGATGATATTTGTTTTCCTGTCACTTTCATCAAAGGTACAACTTCAATCCACTTAGTGAAATACTCATTAGCATTCATAATGAACTTATGTCCATTAGAGGATGAAGGGTTTATCTTACCTACCAAATCAAGACCCCATTGGGAGAATGGCCATGATCCTACCATAGGATGCAATTCTTGTGCTTGTACATGGATGAGATTCCCATGGATCTGGCATTGTTTGCAAATCTTGGCATATGTGAATAAATATCTTTCCATAGTAGGCTAATAGTAACCCATAAGAATAAGTTTCTTAGCTAGTGTTAATCCACTTGAGTGTGTGCCACAAATACCTATGTCAACTTTGTTAAGAACTTTCTCAAATTCTTCTTGTTTGAGACATCTCAATAAAGTGTTATCTAGACCTCGCCTATATAAAGTATCAGCAATAATAGTATAGTGAGATGACTGATGGATAAAAATTCTTCTTTGATTGCGAGATAGGTTAGGAGGAAGGATATTCTCTTTTATGTATTGATAAGTTTGACCGTATAAGGATTGATCAGTTCCAGATATATGGCAAATCATGTGGGTATGTTAGGATTCAATGGTAGGTTTCAAGATATCCTCCACCAGGAATTCATAATGTTGTTGATTCTCCTGATTCTACAAGAGAGATGCTATTGTAGCCATTGCATCTCCTGCTTTATTCTCATTTCTTGGGATCTGAGTGAATGATACTTCTTCAAAGTGCTTTTTTAAACTCTTCTACCAACTGTTCATAAGGCATGATCTTTTCATCCTTAGTTTGATAATCATCATTTATTTGGTTGATTATAAGTTGTGAATCACCATAAACATGTAATTCCTTAACGTTTCATTCAATTTCCATTTTGAGCCCAATAGTCAATGCTTCATATTCTATAGTATTGTTTGTGCATGGAAATCGCAGTATATAATTTTGGAATTGTGTGTCTCTGAGTTGTGATGAACAAAATTCCAGCACCTAATCCATATTGTGTATAAGAACCATCAAAGTACAACTCCCAAAACTTTGTACTTATTGTCAGAATCTCAGCATCAGGGAATTCAATGTGAAATGGTATGTCATCTTGTAAGGGTGATTGAGCTAATTGATCAGCAATGACTTATCCTTTGATAGCTTTTTGATCAACGTATTCTATATCAAACTCACTTAGTATCATAACCCATTTTTCCAGCCTTCCTGTCAAAGTTAACTTATTTAGCAAATACTTTAGTGGATCTATTTTTGCTTTTAGTTTCACAGAATGAGTTAGCATATAATGTCACAGTTTTTGAGTTGCAAATACAACTGCTAGGCATGTCTTCTCTATTGATGTATAGTTCAATCCATAGCCTACAAGTGTTCTACTGATAAAATACACTGCTCTTTCTTTACCTTCTTCATCATTTTGTGCTAAAAGAGCTCCTAATGATACATTTGTCGCTGAGATGTAAAGCAACAATGGTTTCCCTTTGATTGGTGATGCAAGTACTAGAGGATTCATTAGATATTCTTTAATTTACATAAAAGCTTCTTCACACTTATGATCCCATTTGAATGGAACATTCTTATGTAAAAGATGAGTGAATGGATGACATCTATCTACTAATTGAGAAACAAATCTTTTGATTGATTGCAATCTTCCTTGTAGAGAATGCAATTGACTTATGTTTCTAGGCGACTCCATTTCCATGATAGCTTTTACCTTCTCTAGATCTACTTCAATTCCATGAATTGATATAATGTACCCAAGAAGTTTTCCAGAGGTTATGCCAAATGCATGTTTCTTTGGATTCAATCTTAACTAATATTGTTCGAGCATATCAAATATCTTTCCCAAGATGTTCAAATGTTCTTTCTTGGTATGAGATTTTGCAATTATATCATCTACATAATCTTCCATAAATATATGCATCATATCATGAAAAATTGTTGTCATGGATCTTTGATAAGTTGCTCTTGCATTCTTAAGCCCAAATGGCATAACATTCCAGCAGTAAGTACCCCATGCATGGGTGAATGTTGTCTTTTCTTGATCTTCAAGGGCAATTCCTATTTTATTGTATCCCGAGAATCCATCCATTAATGAAAACATCTCATGTCCTATTGATAAGTCCATAATTATATCAATGTTGGGTAGTGGGAAATCATCTTTGGGACATGCCTTGTTCAAATCTCTAAAATCGGTGTAGACTCTTATGCTTTTATCTAGCTTTGACAGTGGCACAATGCTTGAAACCCATTTTGGATAGGCAACAAGTCTTATTAAACCCACATCCAATAATTTCATTAGCTCATCCTTTACAAGGAGAGTGATGTGTGGATGCATCTTCTTTAGCTTTTGTTTAATTGGTTTTGCTTTTAGATCCACATTGAGATGATGCATGATAAGATCTAGATCAAGTCCTGGCATGTCTGTATAGGACCAAGCAAAATTTATTTGTCTTTGTCTAAAGAATTCTATGTATTCTTTCCTTTCTTCATCTGATAATGATGCAGCGAGATGAAGTATCTTGGGATCCTTTGTTGTGCCAATGTTTATTGCTACTGTTGTCTCTATTAGAATACAAGATCTCTCTTGAAAATATGCAGGGAGGATATCAAATTTTCCATCTTCTGGTGCCTTAAAGAGGTTTTCACCATCCAATACATCTTTTATTTTTCCTCTTGATTGATCTAGTGTTGCCATGAAATGGTTTTCAACACTAGGTCTTTTTCCTTGTTTTATTTCAATTTTGCGACTGGAAAGTTTGGCATTCTCCTGAATGTAAGAAATGTTACTTGATTTCACGATGGAAGATATCTTAGGTGTTATGGGTTTAACAACATTAAGATATACAGCTAAGTCATGGTCATTGGAAAAGACATCCAATTCAGAGTTTTCTAGCTTATCCCAATCAATTAGTTCTATATGAAGAAGGGGTAAGTCATAGTCATTGTCATTGTTAGGCGCTTCAAGGTTCATGACATAATAGTCATGATTTGGTGTAGAGTAGGTAATTTCATAGATAGAATGCTCTTGAGGATAGTCTCTCCCAAGTGCTCTCCAATCAATTCTAACAAAATCAGTATTGGTACTTTGTGGTTCACAATACGGTGATTCTTCATCTGACGTTTGTCCCTCAAATGAATGGATTATATCAACACATACATATTTAATGTTGCAGGTTATTTCTTGATTAATTTCAATAGATTCATTTGTATTTTTAAGTTGGCATACTTGTGTACATGACATAGAGAATTCTTTTGCTATCTTTTGTCTTCTCTCGAACTCAGCTTCTTCTGGACTAATAGCCAATCCTGCTTGACTATCTATTAGTTCTTCCATGGTCCTTCCATACCTTGGTATTTCATGCTCATCATTTGATAGATATCTGATATTTCCTGATACTTGATCAATAATTATTTGTGTTTCTTGTGGTGTTACTTTTTGTTCTTTTTCATCTTCTTTCTTTTGTTGTTTTGTATATTCATCTTTCCTCTGAATTCTAAGTTCTTCTTGTCTTCTTTCTAACTCTATCCTTTTTTTTGTGAAAGATGTGTCTTCATTTGTAAAAGTTACCTTTTCTTCATCCTTTTCTTCACTTGATACACTAGATGATAAATCCAGACCCCATTCATATTCATTTGAATTTGTCTTTGAACCATTGTCTAGGATTACACCACTATACCATACAAAAATATTGTATGGTGCAAATAGTTCTCTAATTTTGACCATCCCTTCTTTCACTGCTTTTGGAATATCTTGGTCAAATTCAACACTTGTTTGTATTCCTTGAACTTGTTTGCAAGATTCTTCTTCTCATTTGATTGCAAGTTCTTCCTATTGTTTCTCATATTCTTCTTGTTTTTGTTTGTTGGCTACTATTTCTGCTTCTAGATGTACCTTTTCTTGCCATGGTTCTTCTTTAGGGACCACTTTCTTTCTCCACCTTGGTTGTTGATAATTGTGTTATTTATGCTTTGATTTTGGATATCCAAGTCCTGATTTATCTTCTTTAGATTGTCAGTGAGGACAAATAGGTTTTGAAATACCTTCTTGTCGCTTACCAATTGGTCCTTTTCCTTCATATCCCATTTTTTGCATGATTTTATAACCATTACCATATTGCTCTATGGGAATATTGACTTCTGCAGTTGTTGCTATAGTTTCATTTTCATCTTTGTACAACCAACTAAGAATGTCCTTGTCTTTGGTTTCTTCTGCAAGTGTTCCAGCTCTAACAAATGCTCCATCAAACATTTCTACTGATTTTTCTGAGATCCGTGGTTGAACATTTGTAGGTTTTCCATATGATTTAGGTGAAAGTGGCATGCTATGTAAAGAATATTTATCCATTCCTTCATCATTTAATTTGAGCTTTTTCTCAAAGGTTTCCCATAATTTTTCTTGAATTTCTTTGGTGGGATAGAGTGATTCTCCATTATGTGGAACTCTTGTATCTGTGTTGGCTTCACATTATTGCAATATTGGCTGAAGTTTGCAATTATAGTGACTACTTGTCCCTCATAAGGAAACTTTACACATTAGTGATATGTAGAAGGAACTGCTTGCATGTTGTGAATCCATGGTCTTCCCAGAAGAATGTTATAAGATAGATTCAAATCTAAAACTTGGCATAATGTATTCCTTTCCACGGGTCCTATTTTGATTGGTAACACCATAGTTCCTTTAAAAGGACACTCTTCTTCATCATAAGCTTTAATAGTTATTTTCTTCTTTGGATCTACTACATTTTCTTAATATCCCAAAGCCTTTATTAAACTTAATGCACAAATGTTTAAGCCAGCTCCACCATCTATGAGTACGCGTTTGACACAAGTTTTTTGAATGGTAACTTCAACATGTAAGGGAGCATTGTGAGGATGTTGAAAGGATGCGTCATCATTTTCAAAAAATGATAAGCAATGAGGGGCTATAAGGTGTCCCACCATGTTTTAGAACTGATATACATCCAGGTTTTTTGAAACTGTTATTTTTGTTAGAGCTTTTTCCAAAATTTCCTTATGCATAGGTGAAACTTTGAGGAGCTCTAAAATAGATATTTGAGCGGGTATTCTTTGCAATTATTCCACTAAGTTGTACTGTCGTGAAGTGGATGTTGATTCATTTGCTATACCTAGAAATTTAACCATCGCTTTACTTCTCGTAGTGACGTTGATTGGTTCTGAAGGTGTGTTATCTTTAATGATGATGACATTTACCATATCATCATACATATAAGTGTGGTTCACTTTAGCTTTGCCTTTGTCATCTTTTGATTTAGATTGTTCATCTTTTTCATAGTTTGGAAGTGGATTTTTCAATGCTAGATGTGATTCATTCATCTTATGACTATCCATTGTGATAGTTCTATTATCGATTAAATCTTGGATAAGGTGCTTCAATCTTTGACAATCATTAGTTTGGTGTCCTTTGTTTCGATGGTAATTGCAAAAAATGATTGTCGTTCCACCAATTAGGTTTGACTTGTGGTTCATAGTTTCTTGCTTCTGGTAAAGTAACCAATTTATTTGCAAGAAGAGTTTTCAAAGCTAATTCCAAGGGTTCTCCAATGTTTGTGAATTTCCTGCGAGGATTGGAGAAGAAAGACTTAGATTTATTGTTCCCTTGATTGTTATTGTTTGGGATTTGACTTGATAAATTAAAGATTGGTTACTATTTTATAGCAATATTGTCATCATTTCCTCCATTGATAGCATTACTATTCTTTGACCAGAATTTAGGTTTTCCATTGTTGTTGTTGTGATTGTTATTGTAGGAATTATTATAAAGCTTTAGCTTTCCTTTCTTTACCATTGTGTCTTCTATTTTTAGACCATTTTCAATCATCTTGGCAAAAGGAGGACATTGAATTTTTAAACGGTAACTCATTTCACTGATAAGGTTGTCAATGAATATGTCCATTTTCTCTTGATCAAGTACATCTCTTGGATACCTATTAAACATTAATTTCCATCATTGTGAGAAGATCATGAAAGATTCACCATTCTTTTGCTTAACATTGCATAAATTCAGCATTGTTATCTCATTTGTTACATTGTAGGAGTATTGTGAGATAAATCTATTCACAAGTTCTTCAAAAGGTTTGATTTTAGATGGTAGTCTTGAGAACCATTCCATCGATTGTCCATTTAAACTCCTAGGGAATAGACGCATCAGGTAGGTTTCATCATGTGGAAATTCCATACTCATAGTGCAAAATTCCCTAATGTGATCTTAAGGATCAGATTTCCCATCGTATTTATCATATTTAGGGATTTCACAATGTTGTGGGAATGGTATCATACGTAAACTTTTGTCAAAAGGATATGGACAGATGTCCTCTAATGAATACTTCTTCGAACACATTCCATTCTACATATCCTATATTTGTCGTTGTAAGGTTTTCATTTGTTGAGCGAGAGTTGACAAAGGATTATCCACATGGATTCTCCTTGTATCCTCATAAGTTCTTCTATCACTACACTCTCTTCTTGTATCATCATGGTCTTTTCTTGTTTTATCTCCTCTTGTTTCTTCATAGCTTACTTTATTTATATCCCCATTATTCAGATCATCTATGTTTTGATTATTACTCGTCTCTGCATCTTGTTTCAAGCTTTCTACATTAAAGTCTTGTGGCAATTTAGCTCCTGATTTTGCCAACATTAAAAGGTATTTTTCTTTTTGTTTCTCCAATAACTTTTCCATTAGTTTGTCAAATTTGAAATCTTTCTCAAGGTCTCTAATGGTGTTATTGACCGTTTCTTCATCAACATTCGTATACCCAAAAGTTTGAAACATTGAATTATCTTCTTCCATTTGTTTTTGTTATTTCTTGAATTGCTTGTATTGAGCTCTAGTCCAAACTGGCATATGATTGCTTCAAAAAACTTCTGAAGTTTTGACCTTCTAAAAACAACTCAATAGGTGATTATTGGTTTAGGAAGGTAAGCTTTGTTGATTTTACCACTGTTATTGGTTAGTTGTGATAAAGCGTCTTTTTGTTGAAAAGCATGTCCTTGCAAAATTTCTCTATCAAATTTTGTCCCGTAGCCACGTAAATAGTGACGAAAACAGTGTAGGAAAGTCCTATGTTTCAATAAGATCTTGCGATTGATATACAAGAATCTTATCCTCTTCTGAATAGCTTTATAACTGGGTTTTCTTTTCTTAAGGTGATATTTAAAAGTCATATAAGCATATGATAGTTTTCAAGTTTGCTTGATTACAATGTGAGTGTAAATCTGATTTTGATATACCCTAGGTTCAAAATAGGAATGATATATCCAAGATAATAAACAAAAGGTGGATTGATCAAGTTTCGTGATAGAGGATTTGATATATCCTGATGAGAATCTAATAATGATGTTGATTTTTGCACTTAAGATGGTTGAATCACTAGCTTGTTCAATGTTTTATGCTTATGGAAACCTTTTGGAAATAGCATGTTGGATTGGTAACCCAATTATCAAACTAGTTTGAAGGTCTGCGATAGTTTAAAGACAACTCTACTCAAGAAGGGCTTTTGATACTAACTTTAAAATTTTGGTTTGATATGCTCTGTCTCAAATGAGAAAGCATTTGCGCTAACTTTTTGGTCAAAAGCACTAACTTATGGGACAAATATGCTACTTTGTTGCTTGAAAGCGCTGCTCTATGACACTAAAAATGGAAAACAATGTTATAAAAGCATGGTTTTATGTTTAAAAGTGCTAATCCACTAATCAAATACATGAACATATGACATAAAAGTGATGTATTGTTGTTCAAATGCATTGTTTTTCATAATAAATGTGTGGTTCTACGCCTCAAAAGCGTTGTTCTAACTGTGTTACATGGATTTTTCAATTTTTATAGCAAGTTGTTAGATTTTTAGATAATGATTTTTTTTTCATTTTTGACCATTCTGAGCACGTTATAGACATCGAAGACATAATGTTTGAAAAACAAAATGCATAAGCAAGAACGAATCCTATGGAAGGCTAAGACAATAATTGTTGAATCTCACATGGGGTTTCCCCCGAGGCTATGCTATTCAGAGTTAATATTTAGATACTTGACCCCACTAGCTCCACCCTCGGCACTCACTTCTCTATGGCAGCCAAGCACTAGTTTCCATGAAAACTCCCCAGGTAGACTTTATATCTCTACTAAGAACCATATGTGTGTGAGCCGCTTTAGAGGTCCAACCTCCTACGCCAACAATTAGAAGGATTTTGGCAACTAGTACAAGTGGTTTTTAGTAAAAGCTTCTGGTCATGTGGCCATACATGCGACACTTTCAGCTCTGTAAATACAGAAGGTTCTCAGCCTATAAAGGTTACGCTACATAGGGTTTATGGAGAAACATAGTGTCGGTATGAACTTATTAGCGCATGTTTATGACTTTCATCACAAACACAATTTATTTAAAGTGGATCGGAAAGACTGGTATTAGCTCGTTTCCACTTGGGTCATTCCCCTCTCACTAGCCCCCTCAAGGCAAATCGGGAAGGTGGGCCCTCTAAAGATTACACATAAGAGAGAGTAGGTCTGGTTTTCTGATCACCATATGAAATTGAGAGCATACTTACCTACTACTTCATCAAGCATGGAATACACAAGTTTATTTTTAGACTTCTACAATCTATGTGCAACTACTTTAAGGAAGTCACCCAAAATGCAAGTTGCATGTTGTCGATTGTCCCCCTAGTTAAGTTAAATAAGCAAGATATGATGTATTACTCTCCAAAATAAACTCCTAATTAAATATGTGAGGAAATGCATGAAATTTTCTTTAAAATAACCCTGCACACAAATATGTTAGTAGTTTAAAATTTTCAGTTCTTGGACATTCGAACCTACAGAAAAGTTTATTAGTTGAGAATAAAAGCACTATCTTAGCAAATGCATTATCTTCCACCTCAAAAGCGCTGCCCTAGGTGACAAATGCGTGAACCTATAATATGAAAGCACTTCTCTGTGGACTAAATGTGTGAATTCATAGACAAAATCACTAACCTAAATGACACATGTGTTAACATGCAAGACAAAAGCGCTAATCTAAGGATTAAATACATTAATTTGAAGACAAAAGCGCTAACCTAAATGTCAAATGCACTAACTTTCAAGACAAAAGTGCTAATATATTAAATGAATGCACTATCAGAATTCACACAGGCGTGAATCAGGATTATAAATGTGTTAAACTTATGTGTACAAGAACTAGACAGGATATTAGAAAGATATATGCGAGTCTTCAGCCCCACGGTAGATGCCAAAATGTGTCGACTTGAATTTCATCTTCAGAATACTACCTGCAGCATATTAACTTACAAAATACCAAGGAAATGCTACATGAAATCCAAACTCAACCAATGAAACTACATGAAATGAATATAAAATCAAAATAGTATTACCTTCATGATTTAAGTCTCATTGTGTCTTAGCTCCACTGCTCCTGGTTGCAAATGACTTGCTCTAAGACAAGCACTGGTAGCTTTTAAGATGGCATATGAAGAATGGATTGATAGTTAACTGATACTATGATAATGCAGATGATATTAAGCTAAAATGCTATGAAAATGATTTATGCTCAAAACTCTAAAATGTTATTTGCTTCAAACTCAAACTCATACATGCAAAATAAAGACTCCTAGAATGACTATATGATTAGCTATTGGTCTATTTTTCTATTAGTCTATTAGTTTCAAAATGGCTTAGGAGACCTCTTTTAATGGAGTGCATGAGCTTAGGTGACAAAGATCAATGGTCATGATCAAATCTTGCAAATTGGATGGCTATGAGCAAGAAGCTGGAGGTTGAGAGAAAGGAGGAAGGAGAAGACAAGTGTCACTCATCTCACCTTGACTAAGGGGAAGACTTGAGAGAATATACGATAGTTGGAGAAGATGTAAGAATGAGAGGACAAGTGGACTCAAGTTCTCCTAAGATATAGGGATGTTAGAGAGAATATAGAAGAAGGTTAGGAAATATGTGTACGTACACAATATTTCATTTATTTTGGAAGTTGGAGATAAGTGGCTGATAAATGTTTTATTTATCTTAATTTTGTTGAATTAATTTAGCCACGTGATGGATGAGTTGGCAAATGAAAGATGAAGTGGAGATGGAAGATGAGTTGGAAAAGGGATTTAAATAATTAAGAAATTATTTAATATTTGAGACTATAGGATAGAAGAATAACCATTAAATATATTAGATATTTAATTAATTGATTAGAGGAATAATTAAATATTAGATATTTAATTAATTGATTAGAGGAGTAATTCAATATTAGATATTTAATTAATTGATTAGAGGAAATGGATAGATGAATTAATTAGTAAAATGTTTCAATTAAATTAATTAATAGAAGGACACAAAATGAATTAAATAAATTAATCTTTTCAAATTAATTATTTAATAGAAGAATAAATATTAAATAAATATAAAATATTTATTTAATTGCTCATAGCCATTTTTATGTGTATACAGCTACTGCTCAAAGGGAGTAGTTAGCGTTGTGTTTCAGTGGTTTATGTTTTTGCTTTTATATTTTTGTTAGATTTATGGCATTGATGTCAAAGGGGGAGAGATATTGATGTGAAAAACTTAAGGAGTTGTATACATTAGGGGGAGAGATGTATGTGTAAAACAGGGCTTTATAGTGATATCACTCACAGGGGGAGTTTGGTCTTTGTTTTAGAACTTCATTGCTATATCTTTGAGTGGGAGATTGTTGGTTGTCTTCCATTGGGGGAGACTTGTTTGGCATTTCTTGGTACTTAAATGTTTTTTACATCTAGTGTTGCCACCAATGCCAAAGGGAGAGATTGTTGGCCATTTGGAGGAATTGATTATGTGTTGCATTGATGTTTTGTCATTGATGTCAAAACTAGCTATTTTGGATGCTTTATCGACAACCTTCTGGTCTCGATAAGATGTGTGGTTTCTGGTTGGATTGGATCCGGCATGATCTAGTATAATTTGGTTATGGAATTGGCTTACTCGTGTTTATATTTAGTCATTTGGTTTTGATCTGGTGATCGAATGCTATCCTGTCTACTTGGAAGCTTGGCTTGTGGTTCTGGCAAGGGTTTCACCAGCAGAGCTTTGATGAAGTTCTTTGATGATATGCATAAGTGGTGTTGGTGTGGCTTCTAGTGGAGATTTAGGATGTTGTTGGTGATCATATTTGAGACTTGGCAGATTGGGTTTATTGCTTTAGTGTGTGGACCTAAAATTGGGTCCCAGGGTATCTAGGTTATGGATCGACTTAATGTAACATCTGGATTGGACCTCTCGATGTGTTTTCGGGATGTCTTATGGGTTAGATATTATTTTTTTGTCCTAAGGCCAACATGTTTTATAATTATGTAATTGGTTTATTGTCTAGTGGTCGACCTGATTATTTATGGTCGAGGGTTTGTATATATATAATGTAAGATCTCATTGTAGATCATCATGGCATGGGATATAATGTGTGAAAGCAGAGGATTTGGTCGATCATTGAAGGTTGAGTTGGGTTTATGTAAGAGAATTTAGTCCTCCGATATTGAGCTTAACCGACACTATATTCAGGCATAGGAGATGTTATCTTTGTAGTTCATTCATTCTTTCGGATTGTAGTCTGGATTCTATGTAGTCAATGAGACTCCTTTTGTGATGAGAAGTACGCTCTAGGTTGTTGGCCTTCCTACAAGTGCAGGCTCCTCAATTTTAATTCACATACTTACTGTAGAATTATAATCTGATTGTGGGTAGGCTTCTCACTGTGGTTTTTTCCTTTACCGGGTTTTCCACATATAAATCTTGGTGTAATGTTGATGGTATTTATTCTTTGATTATTGTTTATTCTTAATTGGTTTCTCTTCTATTCTAGTATTTGGTTTAAGCATTTTGGTATTAATGTTTTGGGTTCTGGTATATGTTTTGGGTTCCGGTATTAAAGTTTTAAATTGCTTATGGTTCTGGTAATCTATGACAATTAATTCACCCCCACCCCTCTCAGTTGTCTTTCGGTTATTTGAACTATCTAACAATGGTGTCTTCAAGGGTCTTATGGTGTCTTATGACCCCTTAGGACACCATATGTTGTTGCAAGGGGTTGTATGGTGTCCTAAGAGGTCATGTGGTGTCCTTTGACCCCTTCGAACACCATATGACCCCTTAGGTGTCGTTAGGGGTCGTATGATGTCCTAAGGAGTCATATGGTGTCTTATGACCCGTTAGGACACCATATGACCCCTAACGATACCATATGACCCTTTAGGTGTCATATTGTGTCCTAATAGGACATGTGGTGTCCTATGACCCCTTAGGTGTCATTAGGGGTTTCATGGTGTCCTATGACCCCTTAGGATGGTGTCCTAAGGGGTCATATGGTGTCCTATGACCCCTTAGGACACCATATAACCTCTAATGACACCACATGACCTCTTAGGTGTCATTAGGCATCATAATGTGTCCTAAGAGGTCATGTGGTTTCCTATGACCCCTTAGGACACCATATGACCCCTTAGGTGTTGTTAGGGGTCACATTATGTCCTAAGGGGTAATATGGTGTCCTATGACCCCTTAGGACACAATATGACCCCTAACGACACCATATGACCCCTTAGGTGTTGTTACGGGTCATATTGTGTCCTAAGGGGTCATGTAGTGTCCTATGACCCCTTAGGAAACCATATTACCCCTTACATGTCGTTGGGGGTCATATGGTGTCCTAAGGGGTCATATGGTGTCCTATGACCCCTTAGGACACCATATGACCCATAACGATACCATATGACTCCTTAGGGTGTCGTTGTTGGTATTATGGATGACTTCATCATGTGTTGCATTGGTTTTGTCATTGATGTCAACACTTATCTGTTTGGAGGTCTACATTGTTGATTTGGCACTTTGGTTATATTGGTTTATTGTTGAATCAGCACATTGTGGTCCCGGCATGGATATTGGCTTATGCACAGTCACCAGTATATGGTTCACTGGCAGTGATGATGACTTGTTATCATCTGGAGATCATTTGGCTATGTCGAAGACATGGATTGGATGTTTGGATTTGGTGTTTTTCTTATTGGTCTAATCGGGTTCACATATTTACCTTAACCAGAAAATAGGTCTAGGTTATGGACTGGTACAAGATATCATGTTCCAAATCAGCACGACATGTTTTGGAAATGGTTTATTAATTGGATAATTTGTAAATATATTGAGGCAGACATATTGTATCACATCAAGTCTTATTTGTAATTGATTTAAATGTAATATCTTTAGTGAGCTAACCTTATGATGAGGTCTTAGGGTTTTGTATAAATAATTATAAGATCTTATTGAAGATCATATTATGAGTGTGTGTGAATATTGAAGATCATTGTAGAGTGAAAACAAGCAGATCCTTGTGTGAATCACGTAGATATTATCTGAAGGTTGAAGGAAAGGTTATGAAGGTGTTTGGCACTCATAGTCAAAGCTTAAACCAGTACTGAATCTAGCATTGTAGATGCTATATTGAAGCAGTACATTGTTATTGGATTTAACCATCCAATTGTAGTTAGTGTGACTCCTATTTTGTGATTAAGCAGTGATCTCTAGGCAGTTGGCCTTTCTGCATGTGCAGACCACATTATTGTATTCACCTACTATCTGCAATAGTATCATCTAATTGTGGGTAAGGTTTTCCACCGTGGTTTTTCCCCTTACAAGGTTTCCACGTCAAAATCCATGTGTCATGTGTTGTGGATGTTGTTTCTATTTCTGTTTCATGCATTAAGTTATACTGATACTGCTATAACTGTTAATCTGTTTTACCGACATTAAGTTTGTTTTACCGGCACTAAGTTTTAAGTTGGATTAATTGGTTTTGGGTTGTAATTTATTGACAACTGATTCAGCCCCCCTCTCAGTTGTCCTCGGTTCCTAACAGTTGTTAGGGGTCATCTTGTGTCCTAAGGGGTCATATGGTGTCCCGTGACACCTTAGGACACCATATGATCCCTTAGGACACTGTATGATGTTGTTAGGGGTCATATGGTGTCCTAAAGGGTCATATGATGTCCTCTGACCTATTACGACAACATATGACCCCTTAGGTGTCATTAGGGGTCATATTGTATCTTAAGGGGTCATATGGTTTCCCGTGATAGCTTAAGACACCATATGACCCCTTAGGTGTCGTTAGGGGTTCTATGAAAACATATGACCTTTTAGGATACCTACGACCCCTAACGACACCATATGACCCCTTAGGTGTCGTTAGGGGTCATCTTGTTTCCTAAGGGCTCATATGGTGTCCCGTGACCCCTTAGGACACTATATGAGCCCTTACGACACCATATGATGTCATTAGGGGTCATATGGTGTCCTCTGACCCCTTAAGACACCATATGACCCCTAACGACACTATATGAGCCCTTAGGTGTCGTTAGGGGTCATATTGTGTCCTAAGGGGTCATATGGTATCCTGTGACATCTTAGAACACCATATGACCCCTTAGTACACCATATGGTCTCGTTAAGGGTCATATGGTGTTCTGAGGGGTCTTATGGTGTCTTATGACCCCTTAGGACACCATATGACCTCTTAGGATATCATATGTTGTTTTTAGGGGTCGTATTGTGTTCTAAGAGGTCATGTGGTATCCTATGACCCCTTAGGACACTATATGACCCCTTAAGTGTCCTTAGGGGTTGTATGTTATCCTGAGGGGTCAAATGGTGTCCAATGACCCCTTAGCACACCATATGACCCCTCAGGTGTCGTTAGGGTCATCTTGTGTCCTAAGGGGTCATATGGTGTCACGTTACCCCTTAGGACACCATATGGTGTCGTTAGGGGTCATATGGTGTCCTAAGGGGTAATATGGTGTCCTCTGACCCCTTAGGACACAATATGACCCCTAATGACACCATATGACCCCTTAGGTGTTGTTAGGGATCATATTGTGTCCTAAGTGGTCATATGGTGTCTTGTGACAACTTAGGACACCATATGGTGTTGTTATGGGTTGTATGGTGTCCAAAGGGGTCATATGGTGTCCTGTGACCCCTTAGGACACCATATGTTATCGTTAGGGGTTGTATGGTGTCCTAAGAGGTCATGTGGTTTCCTTTGGCCCCATAAGACACCATATGACCCCTTAGGTATCGTTAGGGGTCATATGGTGTCGTATGACCTCTTAAGACACCATATGACCCCATAGGTATCGTTAGGGGTCATCTTGTTTCTTAAGGGGTCATATAGTGTCTCATGACCCCTTAGCACACCATATGGTCTTTTTAGGGGTCGTATGGTGTCATAAGGGGTCATATGGTGTCCTCTCACCCCTTAAGACACCATATGAGCCCTTAGGACACCATCTGGTGGCGTTATTGGTCATATTGTGTCCTAAGGGGTCATATGGTATCATATGACCCCTTAGGACACCATATGACCCTAACGACACCATATCACCTTTTAGGTGTCATTAGAGGTCATATTGTGTCCTAAGGGGTAATATGGTGTCCCATGACACCTTAGGACACCATATGGTGTTGTTAGGGGTCGTATGATGTCCTAAGGGGTCATATGGTGTCCTATGACCTCTTAGGACACCATATGACCCCTAACGACACCATAAGACCCCTTAGGTGTCATTAGGGGTCATCTTGTTTCCTAGGGGGTCATATGGTGTCCCATGACCCCTTAGGACATAATATGAGCCTTTAGGACACCATATGGTGTTGTTAGGGGTTTTATGGTGTCCTAAGGGGTCATATGGTGTCCTCTGACCCCTTAGGACACCATATGAGCCATTAGAACACCATATGGTGTTGTTACTGGTTGTGTGGTATTCTAAGGGGTCATATGTTGTCCTATGACCCCTTAGGATGCCATATGACTCCTTAGATGTTGTTAGGGGTCATATTGTGTCTTAAGAGGTCATATGGTGTCTCATGACACCTTAGGACACCATATGATGTCATTATGGGTCGTATGGTGTCCTAAAGGGTCATATGGTGTTATATGACCCCTTAGGACACCATATGACCCCTTAGGACACCATATGACCCCTTAGGTATCGTTAGGGGTTGTATAGTGTCTTAAGGGGTCATATGTTGTCCTATGACCCTTTAGGACACCATATGACCCCTTAGGACATGATATGGTGTCATTATGGGTTGTATGGTGTCCTAAGGGGTCATATGTTGTCCTATGACCCCTTAGGACACAATATGTTGTCGTTAGGGGTCGTATAGTGTGCTAAGGGGTCATATAGTGTCCTATGACCCCTTAGGTGTCGTTAGGGGTCATGTTGTGTCCTAAGGGTTCATATGGTGTCCTGTGACCCCTTAGGACACCATACGGTGTTGTTAGGAGTCGTATTGTGTCCTATGGGGTCATATGGTGTTATATGACCCTTTAGGACACCATATGATCCCTCAAGTGTTTTTAAGGGTCATATTGTGTCATAATGGGTCATATGGTGTCATATGACCCCTTAGGACACCATATGGTGTCGTTAGGGATTGTATGGTGTGCTCAGAGGTCATATTGTGTCCTAAGGGGTCATAAGACATCATATGAGCCCCTAAGACACTATATGAGCCCTTAGGTTTCGTTAGGGGACATATTGTGTCCTAAGGGGTCATATGGTGTCTGGTGACCCCTTAGAACACCATATGACCCCTTAGGACACCATATGGTGTCGTTATGGGTTGTATTATGTCCTAAGGGGTCATATGGTGTCCTAAGGGGTCATGATGGATTTTGTGATAATTTATCATGATATTGCATCAACACATGGAGGAATCATCAAAAGAGAATTGCATGATCATCAATATCATTAAGTTTGAGGTAATATCATTTCAGTTCAGCATATCACTTCATAAGATGGTGCAAATGTATAATATGTTTTCATATAATATGTTAAATTATGATTAGATTGAATACTTTTAAAGATCATGCAAAATAAAAATAAAAATATCACAATTAAAAGAAGATTTCTAAATTGATATTAAAAATTTAGTTTAAATAGCGTTGTTACAAATATTTTATAAATTTGAAAATATATATTTATAAATGTATATACTAACCATTATGTGACACATCCTTAATTATTTATTTTTAGTTTGAAATTTCTCGTCCCACATATTTATAATATTAGTTTTTTAATTATAATATTTATGAAATTAAATTTAATAATTATTATTATTAATTAATTTTATATATATAAAGTAATTTATATATTTTTATAAAGATATTTATAAATCATTATTGCTTAAAATTTCATAAGCGATGCTCTCTTTTGAACTTTAGGCTTTGAAAGGAAAGAAATTAAAAATCTAACTATATTAAAACCTTTAAAATAATATAAGATTATTACGTATTTGAAAATAATAATGCGATAAATTTTGTCTAATAATATAGCTAAAATTTGTTAATAAAATATTGTTCAATCATTTGAAAAAAATATATATTTTTAATTATTAAGCTTAAAAAATAAACATATAGACTTTAAAGTAAGAAAATAATTTTTTTTTAAATAATTTTTTAATTATTAAACTTAAAAAATACACATATAGATTTTAAAATAAGAAAATAAATTTTAAAAACACAAAAATACTTGTATGCAATTATTTTAAATAATTTTGCAAAATATTAAACTCATTGCAATAATATTAGGGCCAAATTTTATATTATATATATGTTTATTTATTTTAGATAATTTGTTAAATATTTGTTTATTTGATGTGTAAAATAAATTTGAAAAAAAATTTAAACATTTTGATTATGTTGATTATGTATTTTGCCTAAAAAAAATTTAATAGTACATCCTTAATAAGATATAAAAAGTTTAACCAATTAGATTGAAAAAAAATAATTTCTATAACTTAAAAACTTAAAATCAAATCATGCATCTTAACATAATTTTTTAAAAATATTTATCATGCAATTCAGATGTGACCAGACTGGGTAATTTTTTAAAATATTTATCGTGCAATTCAAATGTGACCAGAGTGGTGTGAGATCCTCGTGTAAGCTTGTCTCACTTTATACAACACCCTTAATTTGTGTTTCCATTTTTTAAACTTTTTATTACAATCTCATTTATCAATGTTATTTTCTAACTCGTAAATGAAGCCAAGTTAAACCCCTAATGCAAGAGCATAACCAACCCAAAGCAGAAATAAGTTTTTTTTATTGTTACTGCAACAATAAAATTACCGCTCTGCACGCCAATGGCTATTCCTAAATAGCATAAATGAAGCACGAAAATATTACAGTCCTGAATTCTAGTTCAATATCCTAAATTCCAGATATGTTGTATTGTTTTGAGAGAAGAAAATATTTAAAGAAACATTTCAGATATGCTGTATTGTTTCGAGATAGAAATATTTAAAGAAACATTTCAGATATCCTGTACTGATCTGAGAGAAGGAAGTAATAAAAGAAAACATTTCAGGTATGTTGTATTGTTTTGATAGAAAGAAATATTTAAAGAAACATTTTAGATATGCTGTACAATTTTGAGAGAAGGAAATTGTAAAGCGGAAAATCATGATCGAACCCTAAGTGTTCCCCCCACCACTCCAAGGAGAGAGAAAGGAGGTCACTAGGGTTGACGGTTTTCACTTAGGGGAGACTTTACATTCAAAAGAGGGATTGAAACCCACAAGATCCGATCCCACACAATGCAAGATTGGATTCTAAATGAGTTTCAAGGGTTGTGACAGCAAGGCTACCCTCTTTTGTAAAGAATGTAGATAGAAAGATTGAGCTAGGAATGCATGTAAAGTGAGAAAGATTCACTTATAAACAGAGATAGGAATATAGGATGAAGCTGTGGACCTGGAATTAGTAGTAAAATGTTGAGACGGTGTTGTCCTGCAAATTTGAGCGAAATTTGACGGGACGATGGCGCCCGGCGTGCACACGGTCCTCCGAAAAATCTGCGAAACGAAGGGGGATCTGTTCGTCTCTGCACAAGGATTCCAGATCTTCAATTACAGCCGCGTACCTGCAACCTACACATAGAAAAGAGAGGACGATTGAGGGGTTAGGGATTAGGGGTTTGCCCTTAGGTCAAACCCCGGTTTTGGAATTAACCAAGAAATGAGAATGTTGTAAATGTAAATGATTGTAATATAAACAAGTACTGATACCTTGTTGTAAGAATGTTTGTATTCTTACATGCGAAGGTGTAAATGTTGTTATATGTTGTATGTTGTATGTGATCTCCTCTTCAATGGTTGAATCCTTGTCTTGAATGCAACACTTAGCCTTGAATGGAGACTTGGAATGCTCAATTGCTTGAAGGAATGCTTGAATGCTTGAATGCTTGAATGTTTGAGTGTTTTAATATCACTTCCACATCTTGCACACATATGTCCTTCCTCCTCAAAATGGGAGAGAAAATGTAGTTTATATACTTGCTGATAGACTGATTTTTCCGACCTTGGGCCGACATAGCAACCTTATTTTCCAATTTGCAAACTTAAAGACCCGAAGCCCCATAAGAGACCGGGCCCAAAATAGGGCCAGGGACCAGGGCGCTGGGTGCCATGGTCCCACCTCCAGGGACAGCAGGGTGCAAGGAGGATCAGGCCAGGGTGTTGAAAAATGCAGTTTTTGATGTCATAAACAAGTTTCGAGGTCTCCATTCAGGTTCCGTGTTGCATCGCCATCGTGAAGACCCAAATGCAGTCGAAATTGCAAGTGTCACAATTTTAGGACGTTACATTTAGCCCCCACTTTAGCGGGAGTATAAGCGTACGCTCATACTTCCGGTAAAGTACAAGGAAACAACATTGAAAGACTTTCACCACGTCAAGGAGGCAAGATACGCCAAGCCCCCAGTGGACTAAGGATCTTACGACTTTGATTGACAAAGTAAAAGGGAAGATCATGAGGGAGAACCATGACTGTCAATAGTAAGGTTCCCTCACTATGAGTCATGCAAGAGAAATACCAAAAATTTTCAAGGCAAAGCTAAGTTCGCCAAGAAATTTTCAAGTATCCTGAAGGGATAGACGGGGTGTATGCCCCCCTATGTTAAAGCGATCGCACATGCCTCAACGGGGGTGATTGCTTTAAGGTAGTGATACACATAAGAAATGAGAAGGGAAAGGAGCACGTTATCACAAAGATTTAGCCCCCAAGTGTGAGATAAACCCAAGGATAATAGACACAAAACACAAAGCACGAGGTAACTTCGCTTTCCTCGGGGTCAGTATGCTATATGATAATTCATGTATATCATATGTATGTATGCATAATTGTTCTTCATTCCCCAATCAAGGAAGGTCACCTGGAAGAAGGGAACACATGTGTCTTTTGAGTCAACATGAGAGAGACCAAAAGAGATCTCAATGCTTTGCATCGTCCTCAAGTAGACAACACTAAGGACAACAAATAGAAGAATAAGAATAACACATAGAAGAAGTAACAAAAGAGAGGAGGAGAGAGTCTACTATGCTAATGAAACTAGTCTAGCATGTCATCCACCCCCCGATCTTGCTGATCAATATTTCGGGAAGGCAAGAAACACGCTAGAGGAGGAACATTCAACATAGCAGATGGAGCTATCACAAGATCCAAACAAGGGCTATGTTCATGTTCCAAGCCATGTTGTTCTTGTCTAGGAGCTAGGATAAGTGTTTTAGAAAATTCATTAGATAAATGGTTATCAATATCAACAAATTCATATTCACTATCAGAAGCAAGAGAAGTAACATTTTCATCATGAATAACATTTTCATCTATATCATCATCAAGATTTATAAAAATAGGATCTTTAACTCGCACCAGATCAAGACCATCATGCATCTTATGCTTAGGAGATTTTGGCTCAATTTTTGGCTGAGGAGAAAATGGAATAATACTAGCTGAAGGTGTTTTTGGGGATTGCAAAGTTTGAGAAGCAGCTGTCTAAGCTCTAAGATGACGCTTTCGTCGGCGTTCACGCATAGAATGATTTCGTCTAGTCTTAGTAGGAAGTTGAGAAGATTGAGGAGGAGGAATTTTCTCATCCTTATCACTTGGGTGTTTAGGTTATGGTCTCTTAGGTTGGATAATAGGAGAAGAGGAAGGTCTCTTCTCTCTATAAGAGGAAGGAGGAGGAACTGCTCCATATAAAGGAGGAATATTTGGTTTAGGAAGGAGACCAAGTCCATCATGACGAGGAGGTATAGGTCTACTTTTAGAAAGTTTATTAGACATAGACATAGTCACATCCATAGGAATGGGTTGGGAATCTTCTTGAGGAAAGACATTAGTTTTATCTTTCAAAGGAAGAACTTCCTTCTCAAGAAAGATAGGAACATCAAGTTTGGGTGTTCTAGGTTCACTTAGAGATAGGATCATATCTATTTTCCACTTTTGATAAGATTTGAAAAGATGATCACTTCGCGGAGGAAGACATTGGAATTGTTTAGGACAAAAATAATCAATAGGAACGCTAGAAGTTCTTTCGGCTGGTTTAAAGAGACTATGATTGACAGTAAAAACTTCACCATTATGGGGAAATTTCAAACATTTATGAATAGGAGAAGCAATAGCTTTCATGGAAGATAGCCAAGGATAGCCTAGCTTCACACGAAACTATTCGGACGATGGAATAATAGCAAAGTTCACATTAAGGGATTTGTTATGAACTTCAATAGGTAATGTAATAGAACCAATTGCAGGAGAAGAAAATGCATCAAATAATTTCACAATCACATCTATTTTGTCATAGATCACTTGATTCAATTGTAAAGTAAAGAGAAATTCTTCAGTAATAACATTAACCATGCAAGAAGAATCAATAAGCACTCCACGGCAAGGTGTATTCTTGACTTTTGCAACTATGTATAAAGGACCATCAGGTGCCCTAATAGTTTCACTAGAATCAAATGTGATGGAAGGTTCTTTAGGGTTTTCTTGCTGCTCTACAAAGTTAATCACATTCGGAGTCATAGACACAAGACCATCAGATGAGAAAGAGAAATCATTAGTCTCAATCACATTAGAGGTATGAGAAGGTAATGGATCAGTAAAAATCTTAAGATTTTGGTTAGGAGGAGCTACAGATGTATTGCCTTTATCATTCACTCCTGAAACAGAGATAGTATTATTATCAATCAAATCTTGAATTTTACCCTTTAAAGCAAAACATTTTTCGGTATCATGCCTTGGTTGATGATGAAATTGACAAAAAGACTTGTTATCAAAATAGAGTGAATTAATCTTTGCAGGATCTATTTTCTTTATAGGAGGGAGAGTAAGCACATTTTTTTCCAATAACTTATTCATAATACTATGCAATGATTCATTCAAAGGAGTAAACTTTCTTTCTTTCTTGAAAAACTTAGAAATAGGAGGCACACCTGATGCTGCATTCACATTGTTGTTGATGATGTTTTCATTAACGAACCCTTTGTTTGGTTTAAACTTCCCAAATGGTTGTTGACTGCTATCACCCTTATCACTTGGAGCCATAGGATTTGCTTGTTCCATTTGACTCACAGTCAGTTGATAATTGTGAAGAGTTGCGCACAACTGTTGGAAAGAAGTAAACTCAGAAAACAGGAGTTTTTCTCTAATATCTTTTTGTAAATTAGAAATAAAGATTCTTTGAATATCATTGTCAGGTATTGGAAAAGAAATTTGAGCACACAAATGCTTATATCTACCAATGAAATCAGTCACTTTTTCTTTAACACCTTGTTTACAATGCATTAAATCAATCAAAGTAACTTTAGGACTTATATTGTTTTGAAATTGTTGAATAAAAGCATTTGCAAGTTGTTGGAAAGAAGTAATAGAATAGGAAGGCAATGAGCAATACCATTGTAGGGCCTTATCTCTTAATGTTCTAGTAAACAGTTTTACAAACAACCTTTGGTCATGAGCAAAATTGGTACATACTATTTGAAAGGTCTTAACATGTGTTAGAGGATCACCTTTACCATTATAAAGCTCCAACTGTGGGATTTCAACATGCTTAGGTGGGATAGCTCGAACAATGTCAAGAGAAAGTGGGCTCGCAACATCAAATCTGGGCACACTAAACTTAGATTGATTCATAGAGGCAATTTGTTGCTGTAAAGAAGAGACAGTTTGTGCAAGATTGTTAATGGTCGCTTCAGTCAAAGAATTCATATTAGACATGTTAGATTGTGATGGAGGTATTATGTTATTGAAAGAAGGTATTGATTGAGAGTAAGGTGGTGGGACACTATGGTGGTTAGTCATAGGAGATGATTGGAAACAAGGAACACTACCAAGAGGAATGGAATGGTTAAATGAATTGCCCCCTTGCGTCATGTTCATTTGTGGAGATGTAATAGGGACACTCATTGAAGGAATGAATGAAGAAGTTAGATTGAATGAAGGAAGAGGGTTGATTGAAGAGGAAGGATTGCCCCCATGACTGGTGATCATAGGTGGAATATTTTGTGTAGAAGTAGTCATTATGTTTGATGTAAAAGTAGGTATACTGGCAATAGAAGTTGTCAACGGAATAGAATGATTGACTTGAGTAGGAGGTTGTGTATAACCTAAAGTTTTAGCACAACTCTTCATAGGCATCACATTCGAATCTACAATATGTGCAATACCACGCAAAATATCAATTCCATTATTATCACTTTGAACCATACGTTTTAGACCCTCAATTAATGAAAGAGCTTGACTATCGGGATACTCTTGAGACATCCATTGCTGAAAATCATCAAATTGGTTATCCAATTTCGAAAGTTGTTCTACAGAAACCTCATGGAGAGCTTCTTCATCATTAGGAGGATTATAGGAATTACCCGTGTCCTCGTTAAAAAGGCTATTCAAATTAGGTTCCATCTCCTCAGTAATTAAACCTTGGAAAGACTTAATTCTACGGCTTCGTCTAACGGGAATAGTGTAAGTAGGGCTTATTGTTGTAAAACTCATGCACTACAAAGGGAGAGAAGATTTTGAATTTAGAGGTAGCAAATTTCAATAAAATCAGCCAATCTCCTAGATTTAAGCTGTTAAATGCAATCACGACAATCTCCCGAAATTTCAGAAAAAATGTCAAGGACCGTGGTGAACGGAGTGCACACGGTCCTCGCAACTTTTTTCAGAATTTTCAGGGATGAAAGTTATGATGATTTTAAAGCTAATCTGAAAAAATTGAGTGATTTTATGATCTGTAGATAGGCCAAATTAAAGTTGCAATCTCAAAATTGAACCCTACCAAGATTGTTGAAAAATGCAAAATTTGAATTTTGAAAAAGAGAGGGAAACTGAAATTTTGAATTTTATGATTTTAGAGGGACTACTAAGAGCAATGCAAGCTTTGAAATTCAAAAGTTGACTCAATTTCATGCAAAATTCAATTTTGAAAGCGGAAATCAAAGTTGTTGCAATTAAACACTTAATTACAAATTGCAAGAATTTGAATAAAGCACTGAAATTTCGAATGAATGCCGACACACTTTTCAGATTTAGGACAGTAAGAAATACAATTTTGACACAAAATTTCAATTTCAACAATTTTTGAATGATTAGAAGTCTTAATCCAAGCAATCACTAGACCAACTTTGACCTTAATTTTGAAAGTGTTAGAATTGATGAAATCAGTCAAGATTCTGGATTTTAGCAGAAAAATACAGTAAGATCTAGCTCTCGAAATTTCGAAAAAAATGTCGGGGACGATGGTGCTCGGGGTGCACACGGTCCTCGCAACTTTTTTCCAAATTTTCAGGGATGAAAGATATTATGATTTTGTTTCGGAATCCAAAGTTACAGCTGATTTGGAGATGTTTTGATCAGTGAAATTGTCGGTCAAAGGTTGAATCAAGAGGGTTTTAAAAATTAGGGTTTTGACACTTAACCACTTAATTTTCAGAATTAAAGCACACATATGAATTGATAATTTGCAATAGAAGGGCAGATCTGAAACAAGCATTAACATTAAGACATTTCGCAAGCTCAAAAAAAAGAAAATTTAGGGTTTTCATGCAATTAACCTCTAAAATTTGCAAAAGATCAAACATGGAAATGTAATCAAGGCATCCAATTTTCAGATCTAACCATGAATAATCAGAAAGGACGTTCACGTCGGGTTCACCAAAATGTAAAGCGGAAAATCGCGATCGAACCCTAAGTGTTCCCTCCACCACTCCAAGGAGAGAGAAAGGAGGTCACTAGGGTTGACGGTTTTCACTTAGGGGAGACTTTACATTCAAAAGAGGGGTTGAAACCCACAAGATCCAATCCCACACAATGCAAGATTGGATTCTAAATGAGTTTCAAGGGTTGTGACAGCAAGGCTACCCTCTTTTGTAAAGAATGTAGATAGAAAGATTGAGCTAGGAATGCATGTAAAGTGAGAAAGATTCACTTATAAACAGAGATAGGAATATAAGATGAAGCTGCGGACCTGGAATTAGTAGTAAAATGTCAAGACGGTGTTGTCCTGCAAATTTGAGCGAAAGTTGACGGGACGATGGCACCCGGCGTGCACACGGTCCTCCGAAAAATCTGTGAAACGAAGGGGGATCTGTTCGTCTCTGCACAAGGATTCCAGATCTTCAATTACAGCCACGTACCTGCAACCTACACACAGAAAAGAGAGGATGATTGGGGGGTTAGGGATTAGGGGTTTGCCCTTAGGTCAAACCCCGGTTTTGGAATTAACCAAGAAATGAGAATGTTGTAAATGTAAATGATTGTAATGTAAACAAGTATTGATACCTTGTTGTAAGAATGTTTGTATTCTTACATGCGAAGGTGTAAATGTTGTTGTATGTTGTATGTTGTATGTGATCTCCTCTTCAATTGTTGAATCCTTGTCTTGA
This sequence comes from Cryptomeria japonica, assembly GCF_030272615.1. Classification (NCBI taxonomy): domain Eukaryota; kingdom Viridiplantae; phylum Streptophyta; class Pinopsida; order Cupressales; family Cupressaceae; genus Cryptomeria; species Cryptomeria japonica. Next base: position 589,416,802 of record NC_081414.1, on the reverse strand, counting down.
ATGCAACACTTAGCCTTGAATGGAGACTTAGAATGCTCAATTGCTTGAAGGAATGCTTGAATGCTTGAATGCTTGAATGTTTGAGTGTTTTAATATCGCTTCCGCATCTTGCACACATATGTCCTTCCTCCTCAAAATGGGAGAGGAAATGTAGTTTATATACTTGCTGATAGATTGATTTTTTCGACCTTGGGCCGACATAGCAACCTTATTTTCCAATTTGCAAACTTAAAGACCCGAAGCCCCATAAGAGACCGGGCCCAAAATAGGGCAAGGGACCAGGGCACTGGGCGCCATGGTCCCACCTCCAGGGACAGCAGGGTGCAAGGAGGATCAGGCCAGGGTGCTGAAAAATGCAGTTTTTGATGTCATAAACAAGTTTCGGGGTCTCCATTCAGGTTCCGTGTTGCATCACCATCATGAAGACCCAAATGCAGTTGAAATTGCAAGTGTCGCAATTTTAGGACGTTACATAAATATTAAAAGAAACATTTCAGATATGTTGTATTGTTTTGAGAGAAGGAAATATTTAAAGAAACATATCAGTTTGCGCCTATCAAAGCGACAGAAGAGGCAACAAGATAGAACAACATTTTGTTGAAAGAGGAAATCAATTTGTTTGCTGATTCAGACTGTCATCGTTAAATATGGCTCCTCGCAAGAAGGACCACTTCAGGCCACTCAATAGTTGACGTTTGCAGTTGAAGATAATATTTTTTTTATAATGAAGTTATGACTCACGTGATTCTCTAATTATTAAAATAGTACAACATCATTATTAAAGTAGAATTATAAAGTTGGTCCCGGGTAGGTGAAGGGGCCCGATTAAACGTGGTCTCACATTCTATCTAAGTCATCGAATTCCAATAATCCCCATGGTATTATTAACAAGCTACAACCAATTCCGAGTCCCCTTAGAATAGTAGGGCCAATGCCTAGTAGTCCCATGGATACGCCTATATCAATTTCTCACGGGATGGGCTCTATTACAAGATTTGTGAATAGTCTAAACCCAAGATCTAGATGTTACGAAGGGGATTCCTAAAAAATTATAGGAATCTTTTATAAGCAAGTTGTTCTATTGGTTTGTAATTATGAGTTGGTTTAAAATTTTACATTCAAGATAATTTAAATGTTAATGAGTTTATGATTTTTTTAGTTAATCTTAAATTATTAATTGAATTCTTAATTAAGGTCAAAAATAATTGTAGATGCATGGGTTAGAGGTTGGTTTGATTTTCATGTGGTAAAGCACAAGTTCATGAGGTCTAGTCTTCTCCCAACACATGTGGCACTAGAGGACGTGTTGCACAAGTGTCACAAATCACATTTCAGGTCTATGCTTATAGAGTACCTACAAGATATCGAGAACTAATATATGTAGGGGCTCTTGTTTCCAAGAATGAGATTTCAGTTTTATCTTATGGTAGATATTTCTTCATCTTATGGATCATCCCCTTTAATAATAATAGATCCTAAAGCTCCCTTTATTGGACCACATTCTTATTTACATTATTAATGGTTTTGGCTAAGAAATAGTTATTTGACATGTTTAAGTATAGTTGCAATGTGCAAGTATGTTGTTAAATTTCAAGAGAAAAATAAAAGTGTAACTACAATATCATCAACTTGCACCAATTGTATCTATATAAAAAATCCATAGTCATAACTATGTTTCACCTCTCATCCAAAAAAGTGTATTGTCTGTGTAGCAACTCAACGTTGCAAAAATACATATTTGTATGATCTAATACCTTCAATCAAGATTGCTTCTCAATTACATATACAATCATTTACCTCAAATTTTAACCACTATTTTTGTCTCTAGACTAAGACTCCATTCCACTACATTTCACGAGGATGAGTATAGAGGCATGGCTTCCATGGTTCATTAAATGAGCTAGAGTAGAGGATAATGAGGTTGAATCAGTAACACCAAATAATATAGGAAGTCCTCATAACTAGTAATTTAAGAATCATGACTAGTACAGTTAGTGTCATCTTGTATGAAATATAAATTCTTTTCATTAATTTTCATCACTTTCCTAATAGATTTTGATTTGATCATACCCATCATGTGATGTTATTTCTTCTAAGTATTGCTCATGATATGAATGCCAATAATGTTAACTAAGATATTATTTTGTATAAATAGTGCAATGTAACAATGTTGTTTTTGATAAAAAAAAAAAAAGCAACCAAAACTAGGGGGTTGACCTGGATTACACAACAAGCCTCAAAGAGAGCATTAGCAACACACACACAGCAGCCAAATGGTAGAGCCTCAGCCAATCCCTATCTTAACTATCAAAAACATAATCCACTTACTACTATAGAGGATCACAAGATTGATGGCAATCATGTCCATATAACGTCTAAAAAAGCAGTTACATTAAACCAACTAACCCTTGTAGTAAGCATATTGTTCATACTGCAGTATCTGGAAAAAATAAAAAGCGTCTTAACAAGCCACACAGGGCTGATGATGAAATTAAACATAACTAGGATCCAGCAGATCCGACATCGAAACCTTAAACAAAAATGGAAAAAAACACCCATTAATCATTTTTTTCCAGTCACCATGTGTTGGGAAAGCAGTAGACCGGTCCAATCATCAGCAAGGAACTCAAACAGATCCTCTGTGGTGTCACCTCCCAAACCTCCCTGGTTATATTTTTCCTGATGCAGAAGACACGGAGTAGGGGCCGATGAATGCATGACCTTCAGGGCAAATTTTGCAATTCTGTTGAAATGCATATCCAGAGAGTCAAGCTTCTTTTTCACACTATTTAGATCCTCAGAAATAGCTTTACAACTCGCACATTGAACAACCTCCTCCTTTTCACCTCCATCAACAACAGTGTGAATTCCCTCAGACTTCCTCACATCCTCCTCACAGATCTGTTTACCTTTATCATGGTGGGGGGGAGTAGCAGATAAAGGGGAGGTGTTCTTACTTTCTTCCCACAAGGTCCTAGAGTCAGGAGAATTAGTGTCCAGCTTAGAAGACTCTGAAACCTCTGTGGCCTCCATGTCATCCTCGGCCTTGGGATTGACAAGGGGTATTGGGCTTTTTTTAGGTCTTCTTATTTCCCTTTTTAGCACCAGCAAGGTTAGCAGAGGGGCCCAGGTAGGAGGGGGCAGGTTGGACAGAGATAGGTTTGGGCGGACAGAGGGCCCAGTGGAAATTGTAAAGACAAAACATTAAACCCTGGTGAAGGATAGTGAAATTGCTATTCTGAATCATACATTTCCGAACATCCTTAACAGTGGACTCCAAAGCACATTGCAGTAAAAAGAAGGGAAAGGAAATAATATCATGGTTACGGAAATGATTAAGCAACGGGAAGTGGTAGAAATAGAAAACCCCACATCTACCTTCAAGGGTAAAATACTTCATGACAATTTTACACACCTGGTCCCATGGATAAGGAAGACAATCTCTGTTGAAGCGCCCCCCCCCTGCGCACAGCTTAACAAGCTCCTCATCCTTTTTGAAGAATTTGTTCATGCTAGTTTCGTCAATGACCCTACTAGTCTTCTTCCATTTCCTTCCCTCGGTAGACAGACCCATAGCCTGGGCAATGACATCCTCATTAATTTCAAAAGAGATATCACCCATGACAACTCTCTTGTCATTCCAGCTATTAACAAACTGCATGGAAAAACTTCTTTCATCGAACCTAGTCATGGCTTCCATGAATGGAACAATGCCCCCTTCCTTGACATACATCCACACACAAGGGTCATTGCAGATGCACTCATCAATAATGTCTGGCTCAACCCAAACTAAATCCCCCCCCCATATAAGTTTCTTCCAGAATGATGGTGGTAAGCAGCGCTGAACTGAATATGGACTTGCAGAGAGAGAAACCAGTGTGAAGAGCAAGAATGGACAACATAATTTTAGGTGAAGTGTGATAAAAATGGCAATAATTATCAATTATGGTGCTTCCCAAGGAAAGTACCTGCTAGCTCCGATAAGCATGAGAAAGGACACCTCTTATCTCCTCCGCCAACTTGCAAAAAGCTTCATTTTGGAAAAATCTCGAACTCCAGTTAAAGCAATAATTATTGTACTTGCTAGGGTCTATCATATTAATGATTAAAAGATGTAGCTGCAAACCGTCGATATCACAAGTATAGGTGGCCAAACACATCATTGCCAGGTCAAAGTCAGGAAGAGTATGGGGACCACCGTTGGCCACCTTGGCAAAACCCACCCAATTCAAATTTGAATTTCTCACCTTCATCATGATCCCCCAGATAGACCAGTATATCAACCCGTAAAATAAACCATAGCAATTAATTGGTTGGTAAGGTAATTTTGATCTCTCCCTGTGAGGGATTTCTATATGTCAAAAAGCGATGCCAAGTGTCTCCAGCACCTCATACCCTTCATCTCAAGGCTCGCCGCAGTGAGGGAGTCCACCACCGAATTGCCTTCTCTATAAATATGTTGAATGTGAAATTCCTCCAGCCAAACATCATTGACCATATGTCCTTGATAATATTGTGAATCATCCAGCTAATCCTGGAAACACCTTTAGTCGCCTCAATGATCATTTTAGAATCCCCCTCAATGACCAATCTTTTAGCATCAATAGTGAGAGCCAATTTAAGACCCCAGAAGAGCGCTAAGGCTTCAGCCATGTTACTCAAGGCTGAACCATAATTTCCAAAATAGGCCAAAACCAAATTGCCCAAGTTGTCCCTTATAATTCCACCTCCGGCCGCAACCCCACTACGAGCGGCACCATCAAAGTTGAGTTTAAACCACGAGGGGAAGGGCGGACCATCTAGTGTTGAATCTCTCTAGCCTTTTAGAATTGCCATATTGGAGGAAGTTGTAAGGAAAATTCTATATCCTAACCCAACTGCAATCCATCTTCAAAGGGGCATATTGCGGCTTTTTCCATTTGCAAACCAGAGCATTCTCCCTAAGAAGCTTCTTCGTTATGTCGACCACAATGTCCATAGAGATGTTGGTATCACAGAAGATCCGGTTATTCCTTTCCTTCCAAATGTTCCAGCAAATATGAGGAGGGATGATATTCCAAAACTATCTGATCAAGGTGTGAGAAGACGGGCACTTCCAGTTGATGATAAACTGCTGCAAGTCTTCTAAGAAGGTCCAGGTGATGTTGAATTTCTGAAAGACTTTGTACCAGACCATGGAGGCGAAGGGACAATGAATAGAGAGATGATTGATACTTTCCTCAATGCGATTACACAACACACACCAATTGGCCATAAGAAAGCCTTTCCTCTTAAGGTTATCAATAGAAAACATGAAACTCATGTAATATTTTTTGAAGCTCATATATAATATAATTTATAGGAAATACTTTTTACATGAAATAAATGTTTATTACTAGAATCAATAATTGATGAATGATAACCCCTCTCTAAATTATTCACTCACACACATCACTTACACAAATAATTAAGAATTGCATGCATATAGTAAATTACCAAATGTCTATTTATTCTTCACTTCATTTTAATCATGAAGATATTAAATACATAGAAATTTAGAATATATTCACAAAACTTTAAATCCCCTTTAAATTCTTATGTGCGCATAGAGCAAATATTTTAATTATTTAACTTTAAATAAACCTACCACAAGCCCCACTAACAAATATGTCATTTTTTCTAGTCAATGATTATACCTTCTACTTTGATGATCTTCATTTTCTCCTTAGGACACCCCCAAGTCATTGATGTTGTTTCATCCTCTGATGTGAAATTAGTAAAACATATATATTTGTTATTAATATGATATCTTAATAAAATAATAAACAATTTGTAGAGAAGCTTGATAGATTTGTATGAATATGATAGAAATGTTTTTTACTAAGGAAAATCAGGTTTTAAGGGACCCGAAACCCACTTACATAACAGAGGATAAGCATGAAAGAAACAAGAGAAGACATGACAAAAATAGAAAAGTTGCAAAAAGACCAACAGAAAACCCAGCAGCTAGAAACAAAATAGCACAGAGCCAGCCAGCGACTGGCAACCAAAGACCAACATTACATATCAAATAAAAAAATTTATGGACTCCTCTGCATTCTTAACCAATAGCATCATAGCCTTTGCAGCTTCTCTCAGATCTTTGTTCTCCTGCTTCAACTGAATGTCTTTCGTCTTTGTCTCCAAATCACAGGTCATCTGCCTAGTCCTTCGCCTAGAAATTTGGGGGTAGAGCTAGAGGTCGACATATCATCAATGATAACCATATATTTATTCTATTGTTTCCTCTCCAAACAATCCACCAAGGCATTCATATTTTGAGACGAGATCCTCAAGACCTCGAGACTGTGATTCATAAAATTCTTCAAAGCCTTCTTAGTTTTAGCAACCTGGTTGATGATGGTATCGTTGTCAACCTCAGCCTTAACTTTGACAATTCTGATCACATCCTCCAGATGTTTCAAATCACCTTTTATAAGTTCTTTTTCCGACCAGTCCTACATCTCAACTTCATCCTCAGCTTCATTGGTTTCCATCTCTGCACTCTTTTCCCAGAATTAGTATCCTTAATCAAATTGTGAATCTTATCCTCCAAATCTCTTTGTTTACTCTGAATACTGGTTATATTTTTAACAACCCATTTCTGAAAATTGAAAGATTTCAGAGTACAATTTTGGGCTACATTCAAAATGGAATCTGTCGTATCCCTTCCCTGCTCAAAGCTCACAAATTTAGGGTTAGCTTCCTCCGTGGAATTCTGGACAACATTCCTGCTATCTGAGACCATAGGGTTAGAATCAGGCGTTTTAGCTTAAACATCTCTTTTCCCCTCCTCCTCTTCTCCAGCATTCTCACTCTCCACTTCATTATCAGCCTCCTTCCCCTGTTCCTCCTCCATTCCAACTTCCATATCCATGTCCACTTTATCAGTATCAAGCCTCCCTTTTTTATGGATAGGAACATTTGGCAAATCATCATCAAACTCAGAATCATTATGACTATCTGAAATATGAGCATTTGTCACTAGATGATCATCCTGGCTAACCCTAGTTTTTTTCCTTAGGTGTTCATAAATGAGAAGAATAAGCCCCTGATGAGCTATGGGATAAGATTTCAATTTTTTGGCATGGTCTGCCAAGCTCTCATTCAAGGAGGAAGCTAAGTAAAATGGCAAAGAAATCTTAACCCCATGATGGAAATGGTTAAGAATAGAAAAGTGATAATTATAAACTTTTGTAAATCTACCATCAACAGTCAGGAATTCCATCAAAACCCTAAGCATCTTCTGCCAGAAGGACTTTACCTGATGAGGGAGGTAGTAAGAGATGTTGTCTTTCTTGGCAAGACAAGCCTTCTCATCATCAGTTTTCGGGAAGTTTTTAATGGCTTCAGCAGCAAACTTTCGATCTTTGTAGAACTTGATGCCCTCCTTCTGTAATCTCGTCACCTCCGCAACCAGATTCTTATCAAACTTCCAAGTCTCCCCAAACAAAGTAACTTTGTTGTTATTCCAGCCTTTAGCAAAGCCTTGAGACACCAATTTTTTGCTTCCATGCAACTTTTCCATGTAATCTATAAATCCATGTCTAAGGAGCCTCCTCCACACTTTCTGCTGACTTTTCCAGTTCTCACAACCAGAGGGCTCATTCTGGTTTAGGTTACCTCCCATGTTGAAATGCAAGTTGAAGTCTTCAACAATATAAGTCACAATCTGTAGACCCAGACTTAAGCGCGGGCTCTTGAGCAAAATACAGGGTTCACAAAATAGAGTGCCTTCCTTGAATTTAAAAAGGTAAATAATAATGGTCGCAAAGATCTAGCACTTATTATGATAAGCCCCGTCACACCAGTGATCATAATAACTATGCCTAAAAAAAATCATTGACTGACACTTCGCATAACCCCAATCTCTGTTTTTGATATCCAGATCCAAGGAGGTAATTATGATTTTAACTTGAACCATTAACATGATCAAATAATAATTGCTCCCGAACATTCTTTTTACATTGGGCTTCTCCAATATAATTAGCATCCTCCTCTAAATAGGCCCCTTCATTAGCTAAAAGGTCTGCAATCTTATTACCTTCCCTTAGAGTGTGGGATATGAGAATACTATCATAATCATTTAAAATATTTTTGGCACTTTCAATAATATTGAATATATTCCAAGAGGAGGAGCTAGTACTTTTAAGAGCCTAAATGATATTGAGGGAATCCCCTTCCAACCATATTTTTTTAAATTTGAAGCCCTGAGCAAGCTGGAGACTTTTCAACATGGCCTGAGCTTCAGCAACATGATTATTTTGAAGTCCAAAGGGAGAAGCAACAGAGGCAATGCAGACACCTTGATAATTTCTGATGACTCCTCCTCCTCCTAACTTTCCAGGGTTGCCTTTAGCAGCCCCATCAAAATTCACCTTGACCCAGTCATAATCGAGAAATCTCCAAACAACATTTTCTCTCCTAGTCTTATTGTCAGATTTGAAAACCTTGTGAATCAAATTCCATTCAGCAAGGATACCTTTCCCAATATCATTCATGTCAACAAAACACCATTGCTTGTTGTTTATGTGAGGAATATTAATGTTTTCTTTTATAGCCCTGCAATTTTTTTCAAAAACCACCCGAGACATGCACTTAGATTCTCTAAAGATTCTGTTATTTCTCTCCTTCCATATATACCAGCAGGTCATGGGAAGGATCAAGGACTAGAGTTTCTTGATTAGAGGAAATTTAGTGGGAAAGATTCATTGCCAGATAACTTCCTTGAGACTATTTTGCATGACCCAATCAACTTTCCATTTCACCCAAAATTTACTCCAGATTTCCCAAGATAAGGAACAATGGATAAACAAGTGATCCACTAATTCTTCCTCTTTCTAACATAGCTCACACCTGTTAGGAAACATGAAACCTCTATGGGCCAAATTATCAATAGTAAGAATCCTGTTTTGAGTAGCAAGCCAAAAAAACATGTTAATTTTAGGAATAAGAACTCTATTCCAAATTTTAACCCATATTGGGTTGCTGATCTAAGTAAAAGTGTTTTCATAGGCTGAGGCAATAGTGAAGTTACCCCTAGGATTACTCTTCCAAAGAAACACATCATCAAAATCTTTATTAATAGAAAAGGACAACAAATTCTGTTGAAGCAGCGAAAACCCAACATAAATAGCATCCAGCCTTACCCATATGTTCTCCTTCCAGTAGTTACAAACCATAGACCCAAACCTTCTTTTACATTCATCAATGAATTGATTGTAGTCTTGATTAAAGAGAGGTTCATCTTTAATCCAAGCATCCTCCCAGAATCTAATTTTGTCACCTTTGCCAAGGACCCATCCAACTCTAGCTTTGGCAACTTTTGTGGATTTGATAATACTATTCCATATGAAAGACCTAGTAGGGATGTCTTCAAAGTATAGAAGAGAATGGAGAGGTTGGTCATGAATATATTTGTCAAACCACACCCGATTCCAATATTTCTTAATGCCATAAGCCCTCCATATCTATTTAGCAAGCAAAGCTTTATTAAAAGTTTTGAGAGCTTTAATACCTAAACCTCCCTTGCTCTTAGGCTTACACACTTTGTCCCAGGCAGCCAAGGCAATCCTTTTTTTTTCTTCTACCCCTAACCAAAGAAATCTTTTCTGAATCCTTTCTAAAGCTTCAACAACCTTAGCCAAAATACCAAATAGACTGAGAGCATAGACAAGGAGATTCTGAAGAGTAGCTTGAAGGAGTTGCAACTTTCCTTCTTGAGATAACATGGAACCTTTCCAGCCAACCAGTTTTTTGTTGAGTTTGTCAATTAACAAATTCCAAAATAAGTTTGGAGGAACTAAACCCAGAGGGAGACCCAAATAAGTGGAAGGGAGCATTTCCACCTTGCACCCAATGATATTAGCAATTCTCTGCTGCCTTATAATAGGAGTGTTCATGAAAAAGATAATAGACTTCTCCCAATTAACTTGCTGACCTATCGCCAAAGAATAAGAGCTAAGAGCACCTTTCAAGGCAACAACCTCCCCAACAGAGTAGTATCCCATTAAAATTGTATCATCAACAAACTATTGATGAGTACAAGACACATTGGCAGAGGAGGGTTGAAGGCCTTTAATAGATTTATTCACCTTCAATTTTTGGATTAGTCTGCTCATACTTTCCACCAAGATGGTAAATAGAATGGGAGAGATGTGATCTCCTTTCCTGAGCCCCCTAGAAGATTTAAAGAATCTAGACGGAGTCCCATTGATGAGAATCGAAAACATTGGGGTGGATATCAGCTCTCTGGTAATTTTGATTATCTTCTCATCAAATCCAAAGGCCTCCATAATTTTGAAAAGAGCCTGCCATTCCACTCTATCATATGCTTTAGCCAAATCCAATTTTATCAGAAAGCCTTCTTTATTGGCAGCATTAAGAGAATGAATATTCTCATGCACAAGGATGATAGAATCCAAAATCTGCCTACCAGGGACAAATCCTTTTTGGTCCTCTAAGATGATAAAGGGGAGGATAGTCAAAAGTCTAGAAGTCATGACTTTAGAAATAATCTTATAAAAGGAGTTACAAAGACTTATTGGCCTGAATTTTCCCATGGAATCAGCCCCAGCCACCTTAGGAATTAAGGCAATAAAAGTAGAATTGATTTCCTTAAGGATTTTTCTTGATCCAAAAAATTCTTTAACAGTATTGACCGTGTCTTTTCCCACAATATGCCAAAATTCCTAAAAAAAGAACATGGGGAAGCCATCAGGTCCCGGAGCCTTATCCCCTTGAAAAGACAAAACCACTTTTTTGATTTCTTCAGCAGAAGGGATAGTAGAAAGGGCCTTATTCTGGAGAGGTTCAATAATTTTGGGAACGTTATCAACCAGGTCTTGTTTCTTAGCAAAATCAATCTCCTTACTGTCAATGAGGAGCTGGGAGAAGAAACTAATAGCTTCATCCCCAATGTCATCATCCTTAAGAATAATTTTATCCTTAGCAATTAATCTTGAAATTCTTTTCACATATTTATGTTTCATGGAGGTCATGTGAAAAAATTTAGTATTTTTATCCCCAGCTTCCAACCAAATAGCCTTGGATCTTTGTCTCCAATAGATTTCCTCCCTTGATATTTTGTTGTGAAGTTTGACTAAAATATCATCTTCCTTAGCCTTGGGATGCTTTTTATAGCCATCTTTCTAAATAGAGTTTTGGATCTATTCTAATTCCTCCTTCAACTTTTTTTTTTATTCAAAAATATCACCAAAAACCATCTTATTCCAGATCTTAATGTTATCTTTGATGTTTCTAAGTTTTTTAGTAACTTTGTACATGGTTGTTCCATCCACATCAATATTCCACCATTTGGAAATGGATTTTTCCAAGGAGGAGTGAGAAATCCACATTTTTTCAAACTGGAAAGGAAAACACTTTTTACTCTTAACAGACTCAGCAACAAATGAGATGGGATAATGATCCAAGCCAATTCTATTAACAACTGACAGAGACTATCTATGTGAAAGGATCCAATCATGAGAAATAAGGGATCTATCAAGCCTTACCTGAATGAGGTCTTCTCCATCCCTTCGATTAGACCGGGTGTAGGAAGCTCCAGTGAGATCAGTATCAATAAGAGCATTGGCATTGATGAAATCCATCAAATCAGTTCTACTATCCAGTTGGGCTTGAGTTCCGCCAAATTTTTTAGTTCCTTGCAAAGGAGTATTGAAATCTCCCATCAACAGCCAGCTATCCTGAGAAAAAAAACTTCTTTTCTGCTGGATTTTATCCCAAAATTTACTCCTAGCCGCTTTGGAATTAGGGGCGTAAATGTTAGTAACCACCCATTCCTTTTCTTCATTGATAATTTTAACTTTCATAGATATAATGTTACCATCTTCATCAATCATATCTCCTAAAATGGTTTTCTTGTTCCAAAAAATAGCCACCCCACCTGAAGCCCCATTCGAGCTACTACCACAGACTCCTCCATTTTTAAAGAATTTTAAATTCCCAACTTTCTCCTTACTCATTTTGGTTTCCTGAACAAGGATGATATCCGACTTGTGATCTCTAATAAGATTTCATAATATATCCTATTTTTTGAGACCATTTAGGCCTCGAATGTTCGAGGAGATTACCTTCATTTGGGAACCTGGGAGTAGGATTTCTGTATAGTTTGTTGCCTTCCATCAGCTATGTTTTCCTTGCTCTCCTAGTCCCTATGCCATTTCATGGGTTTACGACCTTGCGGATATTTGGAGAGACCAATATCTGCCTTGGATCTGGTCCTAGTTTTAACCCCGTTAGGGCATCTTGCCTTCTTATTTTTCTTTTTTCCGTTCCTTATTATTTCTTCCTCGTGTTCATCTTTGTGATCATCTTGCTTGATATTCCGTGATTCTCCTCCTTTGTGGGATGAAGTGGGTGTGTCAGCTCTAGCATTCTAAAATAAAGAGTTTAGGTTAACATGAGGTGATCTGAACTTCTTCTTCCTTCCAACATTAATTTCAGGATCTTCAAAGTCATTTGGGCATTCTTTACTTTTCATTACTGAACCTTGAAGGGCCTCATGTTGGGGTTCAATTATATCATCAATCTCACCTTCTTCAAGAATCTCTTCAATAATTACATTCTCTTCCTCCTGAGTCTGTAAAACTTCAAAATTATTGACAGTTTTGATCTCAAATCTACTAATTTCATCCTTTTTATCTTCCTTCAAAAGGGGAACCTTAAGAGGATTAGCTTTCCTATCATCTTTTGTTAAGTCTTTAAGGTTACTAGGATTTCTGCTTCCTCCTTCCACTCTGCTATCCTCCTTAATGTTTATCTTCTCTTTCCATACCTGTTTATGAGGATTATTAGCCTTCATAGGTTTTTTGGGGTTACTAGGGCAAGTCTTAGCCTAGTGTCTAGCTTTCTTACAAGAAAAGCACACAAAGGGGAGGGACTCAAACTCTATTGTCTGTTCCCATAACCCAAGTTTGGAGTTTATATCAATAGAACTAGGAAGATCCATCTTCTGAGATATATTGACGTGGATTCTTGCATAAACCAGTCTCTTTCAAGCTACAGTCATTGGATCTATCGCAACAAGCTCCCCAAAGGAATTTGCAATATCTGAAAAAACATTCTCCACCCAGAATTCAAGCGGCAAGCCAGGCAGCCTTACCTAGACCGGAGCAAATTCAAAGAAAGAGTCATTGAGTTCCATATTTGGAGACCATTTCCTCAGGGATAATGATGATTTGCCAAACATCCATGGTCCGCTACTTAATGTCATTTCTAGATCTTCCCCACAAGAGCAGGAAAAAATTTTAAAAAACCTTGATAGGGCTGAAACATCAACCTGGCCTTTCAGCCTCCATTTTCTCTTAACAAAGGATCTAACATCCTCAATATTGGGTCGTGGTCCAACAAACTTTCTCACTAGAGAAAAGGCCATTAAAGAAATGTTATGATCAATAACCAAATCTGGAACAGTAATAGCTAGTTTACCCATTTTTTTATCAGAGATATCTTCCACATAGGGGAAGGACAATTTTCTAGTAGGTTTGATTGCAAAAAGACCACTTCCGGGTTTGAGAGCCTTCACCTTTGTAGTCTTTTCCAAGTCAGCTTTCACGCCCTCGGGACCCAATTTTGATGAATCTTTCATCTTTTTATGGTTAGGAGGAGGGTCCCCATCCAGTTTCCCATCCTCATCATCCATCACTTGTCCTTGAGTTGTAGAGGTAGCAGAACTAGAGGAACCAACCTCGATGTTCCCTCCATTAGCAGAATTAAAATTTCCTTCTGGCTGCGCTCCCTCCATTCCAATTAAATTCATAATATGATAGAAATGTTAGACCATGGAATGTAAGTGAATTTTTCTCTATTGACTATTTTCTTGATTCAACACTACATATGTATTTAGGATATATATTTTTTTAACTTCATATATAGGACGATAATAGTTTTGATATAAAATTAGTATTACTATCAAAATTAGTTATATATCTACTTATAGCATTACTTCTACACCTAAGCATGTCAGTTTGATAATTTAATAAATTGAATTAAAAAATATATATTATGGGATTTCAATTGATACATCATATATTCTAGCTAACGAAAGTACCTCATAGAACTCAAACCAATAACAACTAGTTATTCCCTAAAAGTATATATCGAATTAAACATAATATTTTTTTTTTTAGTTGAATGAATAATTTTTAATCAAGATATACTTTAATAATTGATCCACAAAAAACTATTTAGAAATCCTAGCAAATCCTCTATATAGACACATAGTATTACTAGCAATTTTTATTAAGTTGACCAAAAGTGATAAAGTCGGTGACTATTTTATATTTAAACATGGTTGGGAAACTAAAATTCATTTTTCTTTAATCAATTTGATAAATGAGGACCTAAATTTTTCATAAAATGTTAATTAAGCTAGTAAATTATACTATTTTTTTTTTAATTTTTAACAAAGGTGATGAATAAAATCTAGATTTCTAAAAAAATTATAATTGAGGTTACAAATTAAGCCCAAATGTTTCATAATTTTTGATTGAGATGAATTATAGTTGAAGTGTCTATTAAACTTAACTAAGAGGGTAATTTCAACCTAAATTTTAATAAATGTGTGATTGAGTAGTGTAAAGCGGAAAATCGCGAGCGAACCCTAAGTGTTCCCTCCACCACTCCCAAGGGGAAAAGGGGGGTCACTTAGGATTGTCAGTTTTCACTTAGGGGAGACGTTACATTCAAAAGAGGGGTTGAAACCCACAAGATCCAATCCCACAAAATGCAAGATTGGATTCTAGATGAGTTTCAAGGGTTAAGACAGCAAGGCTACCCTCTTTTTTAAAGAATGAAGATAGAAGAATTAAGCTAGGAATGCATGAAAAGTGAGAAAGATTCGCTTATAAACAGAGATAGGAATATAGGATGAAGCTGCAGACCTAGAATTAGTAGTAAAATGTCGAGACGGCGCTGTCCTGCAAATTTGAGCAAAAGTTGACGGGACGATGGCGCCCGGCGTGCACACAGTCCTCCGAAAAATCCGCGAAACGAAGGGGGATCTGTTCGTCTCTGCACAAGGGTTCCAAATCTTCAATTTCAGCCGCGTGCCTATAACCTACACACAGAAAAGCGAAGATGATTGGGGGGTTAGGGATTAGGGGTTTGCCCTTAGGTCAAACCCCAGTTTTGGAATTAACCAAGAAATGGGAAATGCTGTAAATGTAAATGTTTGTAATGTAAAACAAGTACTAGTACCTTGTTGTAAGAATGTTTGTATTCTTACATGCGAAGGTGTAGATGTTGTTGTATGTTGTATGTTGTATGTGGTATGTTGTAGTATGTGATCTCCTCTTCAATGGTTGAATCCTTGTCTTGAATGCAACACTTAGCCTTGAATGGAGACTTAGAATGATCAATTGCTTGAAGGAATGCTTGAATGCTTGAATATCGTTTCCGCATCTTGTACACATATATGTCCTTTCCCTTTTCATCTTCTTAATGGGAGAGGAAAATGTAGTTTATATACTTGTCAATTAGGGTTGATAGACTAATTTTTTCGACCTTGGGCCGACAAGGAAAGAGTATTTTCCAATTTGCAAACTAAAAGACCCGAAGCCCCATAGGAGACCGGGCCCAAAAATAGGGCCAGGGACCAGGGCGCTGGGCGCCATGGTCCCACCTCCCGGGACAGCAGGGTGCAAGGAGGGATCAGGCAGGGTGCTAGAAAAATGCAGTTTTTGATGTCGTGGACAAGTTTCGGGGTCTCCATTCAGGTTTCGTGTTGCATCGCCGTCGTAAAGACCCAAATGCAGTCAAAATTGCAAGTGTAGCAATTTTAGGACGCTACAAGTAGGTAAACTAAAACTTAAATAAATTTACAATTGTGGTAGTGTTGGTTCCCAAATCAACAAATTCACCAAACCTTAAATATATGTCATCTTATAATAAGGTTCAATGCTAGATTTGGCCAATGAATAGGATTCCATCGTGAATATTAATATCCTCTACACTTTTGGCTCTACAAAACCTTGGTAGGTAAACCACAATTCTCATCATATAAATAATCCACAATGTTGTGCAATGATGTTTTAGCAAATAAACTTCATACATTTTTTAGGATTTATTTAATCAAAACTTCAACTCAACACACCTCATTTTTTGTTATGCTCTGGCATGAAGTAAAAGGGGAAAACTAAACTAAACCCTAAACAAAAGAAAACACTTTCAATATGAGAATTTATTCTGATTATTATTCTGAGGCATAAATTAGATTGGTGTCTTAATCCCAGGGCAACATAGTCATACATTACAATTCATGAATGTTCATCCTATGGCATAAATTTGAATTGTTTGGCACTTTAGCTGTCTATGCATTACATAAATGTGCAATATGTAGCAACCATGAAATTCTACTTATTGATCCTAATTGTTTCTTAAAATCACAATAATTTATCTGACATAATTAATTTATCATTAATAAAACCCATCAAATACATCACATAAAAGCATATAATTGCAACGGCAAATCAACTATCATTGATATATTGATTCATATGATAAGGAGAAGTACAATTTGGAGATAATTTCAATGGTGTCTTTCTATTATCTTCCAAAAACAACTAAAACCATATTCAGAACATGAATTCAAATCCATTCTCCATTGAGTGTCAAGACTTTACGAATCAAATTGCTCCTACCCCAGAACCTATTTTTCAAACCTTTTTTATATGGTACCGATTTTCCTTTTATAAAACAAGGGAGCGACAAGCTTCGAACCATTTATAGTTTTTTAGTTATTAACAAGAAATTATCTAACTACCCTTTTAGCCCAAAGAAAACAAAAGTGACTCTTGAATGACAAGATAACAATTTTGAAGAGTCAATATTAACTTACATAATCAATATAATTTTACAATTATTATAAAAGATAAACTAAAAAGCTATCAAAGAGAATATTTATGATCTGAATGAAATTGATGACACTCATTTCTCCTTCAGGTTTTGATAGATGCCCATGAACTTTGGTTCTAGCAAGGTACTATGACTGTTGAGCAACACATCCAATTGTATTCATTCTTCATGTGGATTGGGCCAAGAATAAAATCAACTAAGACAAATGGTCGATGTATTCCTGGTTATAATACATAACATCTTATGCATTAAGATCCTTCATTCCTAACTCCAACGAAATCATCCTCTCAAGTTGGACACTTGTCTTCTCCACAACCCTTTCTTCATCATTTATAAAATCTAGTTTTGAGCCAACATCGGTGAGAGTTCATTTTTCCATTCTTCTTGATCTTTCAAGCAACCATCTTCTTTAAAGAAAGGAGGGGGAGGTGTGTCCTACATTTGATCACACTCACTTAGGTCCTCGGCAATTTCCTTATGATAGACTTTATGCTTATTGATCCATTCATGTATTGATCTCAAAGCATTTTCAATATTCTCCCCTTTCAATTCCTCCTTCTTGGATTGCAATCTTCCCTGCAACTTGTCATGCTCCTTCATAGCATTATACTTTCTCACATATATGACCCAAATTCTATCAGCTTGTGCAATCATCTTTTCAAATCTTTTATTCACTAAGCTAGAGTCCATGGTATACTTAGCAATTTTTAATTCTACAATTAATTGATTCTCTTTCCTTGGAGATTTCTTTGCCACCCTCCTCTAGTGATTTCTTTCAATGGTGACTTCAATTATCTCCTTCTCTTTATCTAAATACTCAATGGCCCAATGAGAAGTGCTAGGTGCAAAAGTGCTAGGCAGATATCCCAATCTATCTCTTAAGCTTGCATTTTCCTACCTTAGCTACTCAATTTAATTTATATATCATTTGTTTCCTCTAACCACCTTATCCATGTGAGCTTTAGTGAACTTGGCCACATGAATGGTTAGGTTTGTTGCATCAACAAGGTCGGTGTCCTCAAGTCTTTGAACCACAAGTTGTCAATATATTCTACTTGGGTCTTCAATGGTCAATGCCTTCTTTCTTAGAAATAGATAGCCCAAGTGGACAAAGAAAGATCATTAGGATTAAATATCATTCCTGTATAAATCGTATTCACAACATCTACACTTAAATTCACTTTCATCTACAAATTAGTTATCAGATTATCAAAAATAACTATAGAACTGAGATCCCATCTAGGTAGGATCACGACCCTACTTCCTACAGTAGCTTCCTTCCCTTCTTAGGGGTCATTTCCTTCATCTCCTCATCCACCTTCTCCCATAATTGTTTATATATTTGTGGATGCATTCCAGGCCTTATTTATTTTACTCTATCCTAGATCTGGTTGCCCTTATATTCCAAAATGAATTCTTTTAATTTAGAATAATTTACAAAAGTATCATCAGCAACAAATTGTTGACTAGCAAAATCTCGCACATCATCTGACAATTTGTCTAATCGTTCAACTTCAATTACATCCTTGTCTTCAAGTGGATTATATATCTGAATTATGGGTCTTTCAATCTGTTCATACTCATCATCATCATCATCATCATCATCATCATCATCATCATCATCATCATCATCATCATCATCACCTTCTTCTTCTAAGTAATTAACATCAACTAAGAATCTACTCTTAGGAGTAGGTTGAGGGGATACAGGGTTGATAGTAGAAACAACCTTTATCATCATTTGTCAAACATCTTGTTCTTGTGGCAGCTCTCCTATCCTCTTAAAAACATGTGGAGGTACACTACATGACAGCACTAGCTCATGCTATAGCATCCTTTCAACTCTCTCTATTGGATCCTTTTCTTCAACAAATCCCCCCTTGTGTGTAGGGTTCCTCTTAATTTCCCATTCCTCTTCTGCTATGATCCTATTAAATACATGTCTATCCTCCTAGCAACATGATTTTCCTCCTAATTTTTATCGAATCACATGCATAAAATATTTATGGTGATAGACATCTAATTTCTATGATATTTTTATTTTATTAATAATACCTTCAGGGTCAAATCCTTACCTCAGCTTGCCAAATGACATCTGATAGTACAAAAAAAAATTCAATGAGGAAATATCCCTCAAAAAAAGTAATTCTGAAATCTCCAAAATTCAATGTAGATTACAAAAGGACTACTTGTCGAAATACTTGAGGTGCATATGGTCATATGCTAACATTTGTCTGAAAATCTCTAAATAAACAACCATATCAAGAATAGACCTGGGTAGCAAGTAGGGGGCTCCTTCAAATCCATAGACCATGATTTTTGTGTAGCCTTCAAATGCATACTAGTCTCCCCAATTATTATCAATTCTTACCCTTTTCTCCCTGTCTTAGGGCCTCAAAAACTTTTGGATTGCAGGTGACAAACTATAATCCCAAGGATGACCAAGTTCCATATATACCTATTTCACAAAAAAATATTCAAAATGTAGATGGTGTGATATATTACATATGTTGTCCCATATAGAAGTCCACATTTGAATATTACATATATATATTCTTCTGTTCATCTTCATCCCTTATTCTCAATGGGGGTTTCCATATCCCCTTCTCCTAATTCTCATACAAAATGAGATGCATCGGTACTAAATAGTGTTTAAAAAAAATGATATCACTACTTCCTTTGATGGAATTCAAACTTTTGTTGATCTCCTCAACATGGATTTTTTCATAATCATATGGCCTTGCATCATGACTTTGAATATATGCAGATAATACCATCATAATCACATCCATGCTAATGTGGGTAGCATAACCCTTTACTTGGCCCAAAGAATAATAAGTGTACTCAAAATACTCATGAAATAGTTTTACTGAGAAGGGTGGTTTCTCATCATCAGAGAATACCCTCATTTTTTTGTTATCCTTGGGCCTATGTTGAAGTAGCCCCCACCTCTTATAGTCATTCTCCAATCTCTTATACTCATTTCTAATGGCTTCCAAGTCAATCTTTAAGTCCACACTTGTATCTAAGTTGAACACTTTACAAATATGGTCCCTTGTTATTAGAAAAAATTTAGACCCATGTGCAAAGTAAATTTCTCTTCTACTTGGGTTATAAATTTTAGCCAGGGCTCTCATTAACTCAACATTTGAACAAGCACATTGGGGACTGCCAATTTTACCAAATTAATCCTCCAGGGGTTAGAAATAGGCTTGTCCCTGTAAAAAATTTAATAATGACCTATCTCAACACATCATACCCTCAGTGTGGATTCCAAGAATCCCATACGCCTCTCTGATGATCCTCTAATCTTTCTTCATTAGGGTTCATTTATTGGTATTTCCTTGGTCTTATAGTAGAACCGATCAATTGATCAATCAAATATTGGTTGGCAGCCCTAGACTCTTTCTTTTGTCCCTTTGGCTCTGGTTGGGAAGGAGTTTCAAAAGAGCTAGCCATCTTTGATAGATTTTTATAAATGAATTGAATTTTAACAATTTAGAACACAAACTCCTTCCTCTCAACCTTAATTACCACTGCAAGAGACAGTAGCTAAACCCTAGACAACAATTCGCTATCTTCTTCAAGCAGAGATTACAACAAAGCACAAGTTTAGGCCCAAGCACTTACCTCAACAACACTTTGGTCACTTCTAAAACTTCGTGATAGCTAGCTTTCTTCAACTTTGGATTCTTTTACAATTTGTTCTCACTTTTTCTTAGATGTATGAAATTTTTTTAGCTAAGATCATAATTGAATGTGTTATATAATTGATTTGATAAAACTCTACTCATCAATGCACATTTGAGTGGGTGCTAGCACTGTCAGTGGAGTAGATAGACAATTTGAATTTATATTGTTGATCTAAAGAATCAACGGCTTATTGTCACAAGGATTTGTACCTAATGCCAAGCTTTAAAACTTTGCAATCCCATGAAACATGGGACTATTCTCAGGCTGTGGGTATCCTATTGTGAGATTATACCTCCAGGTTATAGGTTGGATTCCTTGTAGATCACCTAAAACTAACTAAAAATTTGACAAAAAAGGGAGAAGAAATATATGCGGAAACTGAAAAATTTAACTATTGTTGCTAGGTGATGCACCAATGACTAAAAATGACTTGCTTTGATATTGAACTCACAAAAATATAACAATGAAACTAAAACAACTCACAACTCTATAATGCATGCTCTGCATAAATGACTCAAATGAAAGGTTTAAGTCTTTTTGATGTCTGTGTAAAGGAAAACAATATAGGCTTCATAATTTCATTCATCAGATAGCATAACACAATCACGGGGGCTTCACTAGCTAGGCAACATTATATTGTGAGCATTCATATTGGGGGTTTTAATATCCCAAAAATGAGGGTGCAGTATATTGCCTATCGGTGAAAATAGGGGGGTTTTTAATTCTGGCTATGAAAAATACAATATTTGGTGAAAATAGGGGGGCTTTTAATTTGGACTCTGTATTGGGAGGGGGTGACAAAAAAGGAGTTTAGGGAAATATTTTTTGAAAATAGGGGGATTCTTTAGTATGCCATGAATGCATGTGCTATAACCCAGGTTCACTAAGTGAAGCCCCCATGAACACAATCACTAATATACACTATAGCATGCTATACCATGAACTAAACATTGAAGGAACTAGATGAAATGAAGGATTATTGAATAAAAATCACAACATTTTTTTCAAAGGCATTCACATACAACACTTAGAAGACAAATATAAGAGAAGGAAAAAACTTTTTTATTGAAAATGAGTCTTTTTCATTACAAATCTGAAAATTGCTTACAAAAATCTGAAAATACTTATAAGAAATGAGCTGCAGAAGTGTGAATGCCTGCTGCCACAACAGGTCCAAACTCAGAACTAGAGAAAACTAAGTGAAAAATAGTCACTTATACAAAAGGCCTCCAAAATTTGGCTCCTAAAAATAATGTGTTGTCAAAAAACTTCAATCCCTCCCTCAAATCGGGTATCTAACTAAAAGAAAACTCCTCCAAACTGCACAAGGAGTTCTGAAATTACAAATCACTTCAAAGGGTCAGATGCAACTGAAAACTCCTTCAAAAAGGGGGTGTAATTGAAAGTAACAAGGAGTTATTCTCCTTAAAATCCTCTTTGACCCACTTCATCTATTTGCACTCTCTAACTAAAGTCCATCTATCAATTAGGTGTCTAATCACCTAAATTCGCTCCACATGTTTGCAAATCATCTCAGTTATCTCCTAGACTCAAGTTAGAACTCCAAAAGTAACTAAGCCTTCCCTTTTTGACTCATGATTCAAAGACTCAATGTACCCCCTCTTGCATTTTAAATATCATTCATTTAATAGTGATTTATGATTATCACCCAAATGAAGATTTACAATTTTGAAAAAAATGCAAAAATAAAGGAGTTTATTACAAAAGCCTAAAAGGCTTTTGACTGAAACATTATAAATACTTGCATGAATTACAAAATAGACCCACGACATGAAAATAAAGCCATTTGTTTTAAATTGTTTAAAGGCAAAAAGCCTTTCTTATATCGGACTTTCTAGGGTTTTGAAACCCTAACAAAAAGGTAAAAGATACAAATATTGCATCTTATTTCATTTTCCTTTTTGTTCTTCTTCTCTGTCGCCACCATGGAAAACCCTAGGGTTTGAGATGAAGCATTTTGGAGCTTGAAGTCTCTGTGATTTGAGGATTTGTAGAAGAAGACTACAGGGAAATGTGTGGTAAGTTTGCTTCCATTCCAAATTTGCTCTTTCTTCTAATCATTCCACATTATGTGAATGGTTTTGTAGATGACTTTGTGTGTTACTACAGATGCCCTTTAGATATCGATCTTTGATGATTAATCTCTGGTACTTGAAGATCCCTATTTTTTGGACTCAAATAGTCCTTTCTACCTTCAATCTCTTTTACTTATCATAAAATGATATGATTATTTTGATTGTATTTTGCTTTATTGAAGAAAATTGTTGAAGCTTGAGGACTGGGTTGCACTCCTAAAGATTCTTTGTTGTCTCTTGATGGTTTTTGGGTGATGAACCTGTGAGCTTGTTTTGTGGTTTCATATTTGTCTCTGAAACTTCTCTTACTATTACTTAGTTTGTTGTGACTGCCTTTAATGGCTTTTGGCTGTCATCATAGGGTTTCTTCATGGGTATTGCTTTTTAACGGTTATTCATGAGTTTTCTCTATTATAATGATGGTTCTATTTGATCTCACTATACTCACAGGTGCTGGAGAATTCTATCATTTGGTACATTGTTCTTTCTCAGATCTATAGAAATACTTTATATGGCCTTTGTGATTAGGGTTTTTTGTGTGAATCCTTATGTTGATGAAAACCCTCCATCAAAACCAACGAGTTTTACTCTGACTGTGAAACTCCACTGTCACTTATTGTGCATATATCTCATAAGCTACTGGTATCTTTGTGACTCATAAGGGTTTTATGAAAGCTTTAATGTTCTTGACTTGACAGTGACTTCTGCACTTTGGTTGCTCCTTCAATACTATGACTCTCCATTACCAATGATAATGAATTTTCACACTGATGCTTTAGCTATAGGGTTTGCTCATTGTTCATGGTTTTAACTCACTGTTAAAACCCTATTTGATATCTGATCATTGCATTATGTGTTTGTGACTAGCCTATCTCTATCAAGTACTGAGGAGACTGCTTTCACTAGACATCAGAGGACAACCATTAACTTTGTAACAGTTGTTACCAAATTTTTGCACATGCTAAATTTGGTGGCCTAATGAGGCCTTGCTTTCATTCATATTGAAAAGTGTCAAGCAAATCAGCAAATATCAGATACAGAAAAAGTAAAATACAGCATGTGGGTTAAAATGTGGCTCCCACGAGGGTTGAGCCCAGCATGTTGATGGAGATGGGTGTTACAAAGATAAATAGATCACAGGCATATTCATGCTCCATTGCACTTTCAAGAAAGGCGTGGCTATTAAAACCTTCAGGAAAATTCATTTGGCAAGTGTATCGCCAAATCCCCTATGTGGCTGATGGAAGGTAAAAGAAACTTCAAAACAAATGCAATCGGCCTGTGTAAAGCATATTTTTTACCTGGGTGACAAAGTTGGGTTTACAAAAGAAATGAACTTTCATGGGAAAGCATTTATCCCACATTGGCAATACAGAGGGAGTTTATCACATTTAAATATAAGAACACATATAACTATAGTGTCAAAGCTTAAGGGATTTTGACAAGGAGCAGCTCAGTGTTGGTGGATCCCCTGCGTGTGCACACATCTCAAGGCACCCAAATTTTGTAGCAGAAGGGCAAATTAAAGGCCAAGCAGATCAAGAAAGATCAATGGTGATCAAGAAAGATCCAACAGTGGTCACTATGTTGCGATAGGAAGATGATCACTGAATACTCCCCGTGACTTGGTGACAAAGAACGTGCCAAAAAGAGGTGGTAGATAGGTGGCACCCAGATGGTGGCTAGTTGGATGCGTAGACAAACCAGAGAGTAACTTATCAAACATACCTTGGCATCGATGGATCTCTAAAAGGATTCACCGAAAGCATCGGTTCCATCAACATAAGGTACATCGAAGAAATCAGAACTGGTCCTACCGATAAAATAAAAGGTATTGATGAAACTAAGGTATCGATGAGACATGTGAGCAGTTCACCGAGGGAGGAGGTTTGGCCGAAATAATAATATTGAACGAACCAAGGCAGGCCCAAGTCCAATAGCAGGTCCAAGTGGCGAGACAGGCGAATCTCATGAGCGAGCCAGTGGTTGACACATGGTGACACCGTGGCATAAGAGAGAGCTGCTCAGAGAGGCTAAAGGTCAAGCAAAATCAAGGAAGATCAATAGTGATCAAGAAAGATCTGATGGTTGTCACTATGTCATGATGGGAAGATGATCGTCGAATACTCACCATGACTTGGCGACAAAGCATGTGTGAAAAAGGTGAGCGGCTCAAGTGATAAGAGTCATGCAAGTCCGAGAAGATCCAATGGCCATCACTATAACATGAGATGAAGATGCTTGATAGTTATCTCCCGCGACATAGCGACTGGTGAGGTGGCAATTTAGGTGGAGCCCACGTGGTGGCCACGGACAAGTCAAATTGTAACACGTGGCAAGGGTTTGCAGACGAGTGACTCAAAAGTGGGCCCGTTTTGAAGGTTAAAGTAGTTAAAAAGCGAACAGGTTCCTGAAGATCTAGCGGCTGTCGCTATACCGCAATGAAAAGGTGCCTGAAGTTTAATCCTCACGACATAGTGACAAGCTGTCAGTAGTCCCGGCGATTGAATGTTAATCTGTCATGTTCTGACAGTTAATGCAGGTAGTTATTAAGCTTGAGATCAAGTTTGCATGAGTTTTTCTCATGATTTTGAGGTGATAAGACTTGATTTTGAGCGCCACATGGGTCAACCTTTAGCTGACTAAGAGTTTGAACTGAATTACCCACTTTTTTGCATGTTTTGAAGCCTATTTTGGTGGCTTTTTATTTCCACTCGAGGATCAATTTTCAGAAAAGATATTTTCAGTGGGAGTTTATCTTCAGTCATTCTGGAGTCATCTTTCCTCTACCTTTTGGAAGGTTTTTGTATAAAGTGAAACAGTTTTATCTTTCTTCACTAGCTCTTGATCATTCTCTTGCTAGTTTTAGCAGAGAATTCATTCTTGTAGCTCATGTGTAGTTTTATGACAGAATACTGAATAAAACTATCAACTTGTGCCTTATATCTTTGGAGTTCATTTTCTTATTCATGATTGAGAGTTAGTTTATTGTGTTATTGTCTAGATAACCTTTAAATTTTCTATCTCATTTGTAAGTCACAGGTTGTGCATTGTGATAAATTGGTTCATTTGGTTGATTGTGAAAGTTTTCTTTCCTTTCAATTTCTTGAATTTTAAATCCTTTGCATGAAATATTTATGTGCTATGAACTAGAAGTCTATTTGTGCAAATTGGTGTTTTTAGGAGTGTATTTCTGTCATTTTGAGATATCTTATTGATGCTTCACCTTGGTTTAGCATTCACAAAGTCATTCTATTTTCATTTTTAGTTTTCCTATCCCTTTTCTTGGTAAGGAATTTATAGTTATTCATAGGGAACCAGCCCTTCATCTGGAGGTTAATTCTCACTATAGGCAACCCACAGGCTTGAGAATTATCCCATGTGTCACCAAGTTGCTTGAGCTTTTAGCTTGCGCATTACGGGTGCAATTTGAGTGACAACAACAATATTTTATGATAGTGGGATCTTCATGCTACTATCACTGAACTTTTAGCCTATAACTAAGTATGAGACTGGTATCTTTTGCCTTCATTATTTTGTGAATGCATCTGATTGTCAATGTTTTGAAATCATATGATTGTTCTATCTTTGTCCAACCCTTAGACTATAATAGAGATCATTGTCATAAGTCCTTAGGCCACTATTATAGTGTCTATTGTTCTTTGACCTGTATCAATTCTGCTCCTTTGTCATTTGTGCTTCATGACTACTTATATCTTCTATTGTCTTGGACTTATAGCTACCTTAAGAGGTTGTACTATTTGATACTTATGATATCTTGGTTAAAACCCTATGTCTCATTTGACTATGAAATATTCATCTTTAGACTTCTCTTTACCTTCTTAGGTTACTCATGGGTGCTCAAAGGCTTCTCTTTTACCTCCTTGGTTAATACACAATGTGTTGTGATTGCTTTGACTGTTGATAGTTGTGATTGTTCTTTCACTCATCTCTGTCATAGTGTTTTCCCTGATTGCTCATCCTATCTTTGGATTGTCTTATGCCTTTCATGGATGCCCTTAGCTACTTTTTTGTCCAGTGGCAAAATCTATTACTCCTAACCTTATTATGGTTGTTTCTTGAACTACATTAAGTTTTGCCTGTAGGTGATCCTTCTTTGGGCTCTTCAATCATCCATTGAAACCAATGATCTTTATATTCACTGTCATTCTTCGCTATAATTGTATTATACAACAAACCTCATGCCTTGAATTCATGAATGGACTGCTCTTGTGCTTTGACAGTTGTAAGAAGGTTATTCTCTAAAAATGTTGCTCATTTGTGCTTTGACCATGTTCTCTTATGGATGAATGGCCATTTTCCTATTAGGGATTGTTCTTTCATTTTATTATGCCCCATTACCTTCTGAACACTTTATATTTCTTCATGATGAGCTTTTGATGGTTGTAATAAGCTTCTTGACTTTCAAGGTTTGTTATCACTATGAACTCTTGAGGTTCCTTTTATCATTCATTTGTAACTCAATGAGCTATATCTGTTAGGAATCCCACAGATACTGAGAGGGGGGGTGAATCAGTATCTAACCAGTAATTAGAATTTCTCAACTTAAAACATGAAGTACATATTATAACAGTGTACTGGTATGCAAGAAATAATGCAATAAACAGAATTTAAAGCATCCACATGAAAAGCACACCATGACACAAGGATTTAACGAGGAAACTCGGTGTGGGAAAAACCTCGGTGGGATTTGTGACCCACAATATCCACTTACTGGCCAATAAGAGAATATTACTTACAAGAGGGGCCTACACATGCAGGAAGGCCAATTGCCTAGAGCTCACTGCTCAATGGGAAGTCTCACTGACTTACAATGTGGATTATACAAATCCAATATCTTGTACTGCTTTACAATAGCATCTATAATGCCTGATCCAGTACCGGTTTCTTCTTTGATCTTTACATAAAACCTTTAACCTATATTTCGCATAATAGGTCTGTATAATATCTTCTTTTTCTTCGCTTCCATCACTTACAAAATGTCTACAATGATCTCTCTTATATATAAGAGTCATCTTACAACTTGCCAAGTCGTCTTACAAAGTTTTACAATAATAAACAAAATATAATATAACAAAAATATTGTTGGCCTCTGTGCCGGTATGCTTCATTTCTCTGTGTCGGTGTCAGTGGTCTAAGTGTCGGTGTAGAGTGTGATCTGTTGATGCCGGTGAACTATCTTGTCAGTGTAATGCCTTGCCGGTGCCATAGGATTGTAAGGTTGCCATCAATGACAAAACCTTCAATCACATACAATGTCTCATTGGAGTGTGCATATGCCAACAATCTCCCCCTTTGGCATTGATGGCAACACTCATGAGAAATTTCAAAAGTGTATCCAAAAATGTGAAGTCAAAAAATGTTACCAAAAATGTGTGCTTCCCCTGAGCATATGATTCCTATGATATTGAATTTTCTCATCCCACTACTCCCCCTTTGGCATCAATGACAAAGGTTGTCAAGATGTCAGTAGAGTTTGTAGTTTCAACCTTGTAACTGGGTAGTTACAATTTGAAATAGATCCGCCAAAATAAAGTTTATACTCTCCATAAACTTTTTACTGTCTCTTATTGTTGTCTCTGTTCTTTTAACTGTACCGGTGAGGTGTTGCATATTCTTTGCCGGTGTTTTATGTCCTTGTATCGGTGCCTCAAATATTTCCTTCCGCAATGATGCTAGATAGTCCAATCTTGGACTTAGTTTTAATCTCAAATGTTTTGCCTTATTCACTATTCTCTCCTTTTCTCTTTCTAATTTAAGTAACTCTTCCTCAAAATTTGTTATCCTTTGCTCAAAAACTGATAATGTATCAGGTGAGTTAACAAAATTATCAGCAAGTTTATTGATTTCATCATGTACCTTGCTTATTTTCTTATCTATGTCTACTGTCAAAAAGTTTGTCTTGCAGGTGTCTTTGTACAGAGTTTTGTATTCCTTTAATAAGTTGCACAGTTCTGATAGAAGTGTGTTAAATTCCCCAGTACACTTCTTTATTTGATCTTCAAAGAATTTTTTCTTTTCAATTTCTACCTTGTCCTTCAATGTATCTTCCTTTATTTTCTCAATGTTCTCAGTGATGTATTTACACAAAGTATCAAGTTGTCCTAAAGAATCTTTATTGTCTATATTACAGTTAGGAGCAATTACCTTCAAAATTGGGGTTGTGTCATCTATAGCAGCCTATGAACTACAATCTGTTATCCTTTCGATTGAATCCAAAAGTACTTCAGTTACATTTGTTGATTTGTGGCCTGCTGAGGAGGAACCAACATTCTGAATTTCACCGGTGGAAGAAGTAACCAAGCTTGTTGTGACCTCTGGTAGGTTTGTTTGTGTTTGCATTTCTTTAAGCAATGGTTTGTGTACTTCTCCAGTTGTCAGTTGCACTATCTCCTCATGAACCTATTCTTGTACCTGTTTTGGAGCCTATTCCTATTGTTGTTGCTCTTCTTGTTGCACTGTCTCAGTCTAAGTTTCTTCCTATTGTTCTTTGTCATCTGTCGATTTCTCTTTTGTTTTATCAATTTGCTCAACTACCGGTGGCTCACTAGCCATTTCAGTCTTACCAGTTGTATCTTTGTCTACCACAATGTTGATCTTTTGTGTATCAACATCTACCATTTATAAGACTTCGGGATTAGGATTGATATCCTCTACATCCATACTTTCAACTGTCAATTGATCTTCTGTAGTTGTTGTTACCGGTGATGTAAAAGGAGGTGGCAGTAAGTTGTCTTTTACTTTGATACTCGGAGGTCCACCAACCTTTCCTTTTCCTTTCTCTCTTTCTTTTTGATATACCTTTATGGGTTTGGGGTTCCTGTATTCTTCCTGTTTTTCTTTTTCAACTAGGAATATATCCCATCCATTTTCTATTTCTTCAGTCACCTCATTGACTATTCCAACCATTAATGCAATGTGTTGATGTGCAGTAAAGAATACTGACTGGTTAGCTTCACCAATTAAATCATCAATTTCTTTAGGTGAGTTCACTAGATACACAACAAGTAGCTTTTCTATCTTGATTTTCTTGTCAAGTTCTATTACTGCTTGTCTCCTTGCTTCTAGTCTTTTGAACAGTTCATCTGGTACTTCATCTACAACTTCCATCAAAAATTTCCTATACATGTCCATATGCAATATAACACTATTTTCTACTTGTTCTTTTTCATCTGTAGTCAGAGTGTCATACAATTTCTCTATATTCTTTAGTTTCCCTTCCTCTGTAATTTCATTCAATAGTATGTCAAGAGGAGCCAAGTTTTTTTTTGTTCTCTTCTTCTTCTTAGGTGTCAATTTCTTCTTTGGTGTAGTCTTCTTAACCGGAGATCTCACTGCTTGTTGTTTCTGTCTTGTCCTCCCAGGTGAGGGTGTGGTTGCCGGTGAGGGATCTCTTTTCCTTACAACTCTTTTGAAAGTTGCAGGCATGTCACTCTCTGAAGAAGTGCCTATCAGTGATAGATGAGTCTCAAGCTGTAGAGTTCCTAGCTCATCCTCAATGATACCGGTTTGCTTTAACACATCTTCTTTAATAGCCTTTGCCTGTCTAGAGCCTCTTCTCACAACTGCCTCAACCTTTTTCACTCTCTTCTTAGATTGTATTTATTTTTCTATAGTCTCAACACTACCAAATACGTCTTCCTTTGGTTCGCTTGGTGCTTCCAGAAGTGCTTTAGCATAAGTCTCAATTATATGATCATTTGTCTCATAGCCCATCTCTGTTACCCAGATTGTTCTTGGGATGACTGCTTCGATCTAGATTTCATCCTTTTTTATTACAAAACATATTTCATCCTTATATTTGTCAACAATCTTTTGTGATAATCTAATTCTCTTCTTCATTTTTGACTTAAGTGCTTGAAAGTAATCATGGATATTGTTTTCCTTATCTTCTCCCATATTGTTGAATAGTTATGTTAGCTGTTTACCTACTGATATATCAAATCCAAGTTCTTTGTAGCCTATACCGGGAACCTGTTTGGTTATATGTAGCATCAAACATACTAGCAGATTTCCAAACCTAAAAGTTCCTTTCTTATCCTTCTTAATCTTTCCTAGGTTGTCAATTAACTCATCCTTCAACCACTCACATATATCAATCTTTACATTATCCGTGATCATGTCATAAGCACTCTTAATGCATAAACTTGAAACTAAATTGATTCTATTTGCATGAGTTGCCTTATACCCTAATATCATGCTGATAAACCTTACATTGGTGTTAGTTACATCATTGAATCTTAAGGACCTTTTATCAGATGTAGCACCAGTTAGCTTAGTAACTAGGTCATTTGAGACCTTCTTGGTTTTGTTTGGCCTTTTACTGGTGGACGGTAACCCTGTGACAGCTTTCACAGCTTCCTTGGTGATTTTGTGAATTGCATCTAACCAGAAAAATTCACCATGTACCCTGCTTAAGACTATCCTAATCACATCCTTGGGAAATTCAGGAATGCAAAGGATTTTAGTAAATTCTAGGGTTTCAATGATTTTATGTTCCGGTTTCACATTTCTAGAATTATCACATATGACAGATTTATACATAGTTTTGATCTCTTCATCTCCCAATTCCTCTATGTTGCAGTGAATGTAAATCCTGGGGTCTTCAGCATAAACAACTCCTTTTGGTATTTGTAAGAAAGCACCTATATTGTCATCTTTCTTTGCTAATTTGGGAACTAGTTGAAATACGGGCCTAGGGCATTTTATGACCTCGCCTACAGTAGGGTTTGCTATATATTCAAGTGCAGAGGTGGATGCCATGATGATAAATACCTTTTTCTGTCTTGGATGGATTGATTGCTTGAAGTGCTTCGCCTCTTTGCTTGAAATTCCTTAGCTCTGCAGATTTTGTGCTCTACGAATGTTTGAAATCATGGTGAAATGAAATGGAGCCAAAACCACAAATTTATAGTGTTTATTTGCCATCTACCACATTTAATGCATGACGGTTAAGTATTCACTTAACATTGTCTGCCGGTAATGAAGTAATTTCCAACTTCTCATCTCTTTCCAAGGGAATAATAGCACATGTGTCATTAGATTGCCAAACCCTCAAGGAAACTTTCTTCAATTTGATGAAGAACTTCCTACCAGTGGAGCATCACTCTGTCTTGTCGGTGAAGCGTCACTATGTCCTGTCGGTGAAGCATTGATTGGTTCTATCGGTGGAGGAGTATTCCCAACATTTAGATCAGCTTTTCTAATCCATTGTTTTGAGAATTATTGCTTACCCTCTTCAACTTTTTCTTTACCTTTCAAGCTAGAACTTTTGTTGTTTGTCGGTGATCCTTTACTTCTATAGAATTTTGCAATATGCCCAATCTTGTTACATGCATAACAAGTCACATTATTCTTCTGAATAGCCTTCCCATAACATATGTCGGTTTGTGTTCTGCATTGATTAGATAAATGTCCAAATCTTCCACAAACATAACATCTCAAATTCATTTTGCAATTTTCAGAGTTGTGACCAACTTTGTTGCATTTTGAACATTGACTGGTTGGTGTGTTGATATTCTGATAATTTCTAGATCTACATTCATTTGCTCTATGACCATACTTATTATAGTTAAAGCATTTTCCATTGAATTTATAAGCATTAGGTTGTCTTACCGGTTTGCTGTGATCCTGTGTGTTTGTAGTATCGGAGCTTTCACCAACTTCAAAGCCAATTCCAGAAGTGTCACCTTTAGGTTTTTGATTCTTCAGCAAGTTACCAAGTTCCTCTAAGCTTTTCTTGAATTTTTCTTTATGTTGATTTGCAGTTTCTAGTTCTCTTTCTAAGACTTCTTTCTGTCTCATTATTTCATTGGAGTCATTGTGAGTGTGCATCAGATCTGTCTTTAATAAATCATTTTCATAGTTGTCTTGTGTTTTCATTTGCTGCATCACTTAGTCTTCTAGTCAATTCTTCTTCATTCTTCTTCCTATCTTCAATCTCTTTACAAAATCTCATAGCTATATCCTGCATCTCTTTCTTTGTAGTTATGTTCTCCAGTTTCAGCTTGCTTAACATATCATTAAGTGATTCCTTTTCATCATTCTCATTTTGCATATTTTCACAAAGTTCTCTTCTCTTGTTTCTTGCAATAGTAAGATTCTCTTGAAGTGCTTGAATGATATCCTGAGCTACTTTTAGATCATCTTCTAGTTTGATATTTTTCAATTTTTCTGTATCATAGTCTGAGAGAGCTGCTTCAAGTTGCTTCATCAGATTTTCCATCTTTACCGATGTCAAGATCTTCCTCAAGTTGTTAGGCTTCTGAAAATAGAGGACCATGCTCTGATACCAATTGTTAGGAATCCCACAAATATTGAGAGGGGGGGGTGAATCAGTATCTAACCGGTAATTAGAATTTCTCAACTTAAAACATGTAGTACATATTATAACAATGTACCGATATGCAAGAAATAATGCAATAAACAGAATTAAAAGCATCAACATGAAAAGCACACCCTGACACAAGGATTTAACAAGGAAACCCAGTGTGGGAAAAACCTCAGTGGGATTTGTGACCCACAATATCCACTTACTGGCCAATAAGAGAATATTACTTACAAGAGGGGCCTGCACATGCAGGAAGGCCAATTGCCTAGAGCTCACTGCTCAATGGGAAGTCTCACTGACTTACAATGTGGATTATACAAATACAATATCTTGTACTACTTTACAATAGCATCTATAATGTCTGATCCAGTACTGGTTTTTGCTCTGTTCTTTACATAAAACCTTTAACCTATATTTCGCATAATAGGTCTGCCTAATATCTTTTTTTTCTTCGCTTCCATCACTTACAAAATGTCTACAATGATCTCTCTTATATATAAGAGTCGTCTTACAACTTGCCAAGTCGGCTTACAAAGTTTCACAATAATAAACAAAATATAATATAACAAAAATCATGTCGGCCTTTGTGTCGGTATGCTTCCTTTCTCTATGCCGGTACCGGTGGTCTGAGTGCTAGTGTAGAGTGTGATTTGTTGATGCGGGTGAACTATCTTGTCGGTGTAATGCCTTGTCGGTGTAATGCCTTGCCGATGCCATAGGATTGTAAGGTTGCCATCAATGACAAAACCTTCAATCACATACAATGTCTCATTGGAGTGTGCATATGCCAACAATATCTGCATTATGGACCTTATTTCTTTGTCTATTGATGATTGATCATAGCTTTGTCTGCTGCTAAACAACATATATTTCTTTGTGATGATTGTGAAGGTTTGAAACATGATCTTCTTCAATTGTCAAAGTCCTCTTATGGTTTATGATCATTGCTTTGGATGCTATCACAATAATGTTGTCTTACTAGGTTGGGAGGATAAGAGTGTATATTGTATCTTATCTAATTTGTACTCAGACTGGAACATATGTCATTATTTTGCTACTAATATATCTACAATGAACTGTGTTTCTTATTTTATCAATATCATTTTACCCTCATATGGTTGTGGGTGTCCTTGAAGATTGTCCATTGACCATGTTTGATACTTGAGGGCCTCCTTTTAACTATCTAGTTGTTCTACATTATCCCTTTGTGACTTTCAAGGACTGATCCTTATCCATGTAAACATGGTATCCTTGGTAGAATCATAAAACCTGCTCACTGTGTTATCAATGGACCCATTCAATGATGTCACTATTATTCAAGAGTGTGAATACATCATTAGTGATATGTGTCGGAGTTTAATCTTTGATTTTGAATCTATCACTTCATATGATTGTCCTCTTATGGTAGAGATATGGAACCTTTACCATTGTGCCTTCTCAAGGATTTGGATGAAATCATTCCTTGAAGCCCTCATATATTGTGCTTGTGTTTGCATTTATGATGTTTAGGCCTGTATCAGTATTCATTGATTGTCTTCTATTCTCATAGATCTTCAAAACAGGGTACTGGCTAGTAAATGATCCTCAAGTACTATCGTCATCTTTTCTCAAATGATTGTGACGGTCTTCTTTGTGATTGTGACTGATAAAAGATCATGTGGCAGTCTGAAATGACCTTGTGACTGTCTATTATGACAGTGATCTGACCCAGGAGTGTTCTATGAATGGGGTTGTTAACAAACCTTGCCCTACACTCACTATCCTTTTGTATTAGTTATTACTTCATAGCATTTACTATATTTCAGAGCATTTCCCTTGCTTTTGAAGCTCATTTTTTGACTTTCAAATGACTTTGAGGCCAAATATTGTGACTTTGGTTGTCTCTATTCACCAGGGACACAATATGAATAAACATGACATTGTTCTTCCATGATTGTCCTACTTTGTCTCTTTTCTTTGTGTTCAATCTTTGATAGCTTTTGATTGCTTTTTTGTATGTCATCAATGCCCATAGGCTTCAAATCCTTGTTATGCATGGCTTCATGATTTGACTTAAAAATCTCCTTCAAGTGACTGTAAATGTTCTTATTTGCCTTCATCTTAGGATCCTAGGGTTGTTGTAACCATTTCACTGTGAATGGCTCTTTGTTTGATCTTGATCCCCATAAGAATTGATATGAAGTTCTTAATGCACACTTTTGAGTTGTATTCTATAAATAGACTATTCTTGTATTGTCTTATTCCACTTGACTACACGTGATGATCATTGCTCACTATTTGATCCCTGCAACCTTAAATTGCACCATTAAAGGTGGTTGTGGCTGCAATATAAGTGTGCTGAGAAGTAGTTTTTTTATTGAAGTGTCGAGGTTTTGTTCTGGAACACAATGGTTATCAGAGCATTATGATTGCTCTGGATAACTATCTATGCTAGAACAAAATCCATACACCTCTTTGAAACACTCTTGACCTGAAACATTGGTATGACATCTCTATCCTTGAAAGCTACTATCAAATATGTAAATGAGTTGGGCTCAACCCTTGTGGGAGCCACATTTTACACCACTCATGTAAAACTAATAAACACAAACATTACTTTTCTTGTAACCACACATGAAGCAAACAAGTTAGATAAAAACATTGCATATTTGATTTCTTTCTGATTATTTGATCTGACATGTGTCTCCTGGACCTATATGACATACTAATTGTTATGATGCACATGAGGGATGGATTATATGTTTGTAGGTGCATGTGCGGATAATGAATGATGACCTTCATTGCTCTAACAACACTATTTTTTTCTCAAACGCATGTACTCAGGGGTAGCAAGGAGGCACAACTGAATGCAAGTTGGGTGACACAAGGCTATTTAGACAAGACTCGTCATTCAGGCAATGACGAGTCACCCTTCCTTATTTACATTTTACATTTACTTTGCATCTGCAAATATATGATATTTTCTTCATTTTCACCATACCAATTAGTCTCACAGCTTGTGTGAGACATTGTACATTCATATCAATAAAAATTACTTTTTATCAAAAAATGGTATACTTTTTCTATATCCTATGCATCTGCATAATGAGATATGATAGTAATCTTCTATTTTCTCTTTAAATGTTCATGAATATGATATAGTAGAATAAAAATGTACCTTATTGTTTGTAAAAAGATAACAGCTCTACCTAATTGAGCTAATAGTGAAATAGGTAACATGGCTATCAATAGATTTTGAATATCCCTACCGTTATGACTTTTTACATCTTGCAAATTCATTGAGTTATTGAGACTCAGAAGATCAACCAATGATAAGCTTCCATCCTCAATCTACATGATGTTGTTGAGTCACTAAGTTTCAAAAATCCTCCCAACAATAATATTTTGGTAAGTCAATTTACTACTTCCCTACTCACCCATAGGCCCACCATCAGTAGGTCGTTGGAGATTGGAACAAGTCCCGGTGATATATGAAAGCTTTCAATGACACCACCTTGATGTCCACGTATACCTCCACTAGGCGAACCATGTCACATTTTTTCCTTAGTCATTGGGGCCAAAATATGCATTAAAGCTATGTTGATACTAGGCCCGAACTAAACTATTTAATATCTCATCGAGTCATTGGGGCTAAAAATGTCTCCCAACAAAGAAATGAAGTCTCACATATGCATCCTGCATGCCACGTTACTGCCATATTTCCTCGCCCACCATCCTTGTTCTACGTCTTTTATTGTTAAATTGTTGAGAGATGCAAAGTTGTCCCAACGATAATCTTCACTCCACTAACATTGGGCCTACACTATCTTTATGATCAAAGGAATCACTGAGTCATTAAGTTTCGAAACTGCTCCTAGTGATAAGTCAAAGCTCAGTCTCCAAATGATCATAACACTGATTATTGAGTTGATGAGCCCAGAGAGATAACTCGCCGATATAAAAAAACCCCCAACAATAACACAAATACACACATGGTTATTTACAAAGTGTTACAGGGTCGTTGAGTTAGGAACGTAAGGAATAATGAATTAAAACGTAACCACAATGTAGGGAAACAACAAAACATAATCAAATTAAGGCACAACTAATTTTATGGTTTAGGGTTTTGGAATGAGCTGAATAGACAAATTTAATAAGTTTCAACAAGTAGTAAATTAAAACCAAAATAAATATGAATATTTCAATTAAGTGGAACAAATCATCATTTAGTCAGATTTTCCAAGAAAATTCTTCTATTAAGGAAGAGTTAGATGGGATCTAGATAATGATTCAAATTGATGGTTGTAATCCCCACATCCTAGATCAAGAGAACTCTCTTTTATTTCATCTCCATGATATTATCTCCAAAGAAGAGGATTTATGGAAATAAATATTGGGAGCTATATGACTATAGAGAAGTGATAGGAACACAAAATACTTCTATCTTTCTACTTTGAAGCATCGTAGAGCTAATCAAATTAAGTCTATTCTTAATAATGGTGCTTCTTTGGAAGATTAGGAAGATATTATGTTGTCTACTTCAGTTTTTTCTCTAACCTCATTTCTATTGATCGTGACATGGATTGTGGTTGCCAGGAGTATTTACTAAACTTTATTCATAATCTTATTTCAAAGGAGATGAATAGGAATCTTGTTTGCATTCCTACGAAGGAAGAAGTCGGAAGAACTATGTTTCCATTTGAAGGTAATAAAGTTCCCGAGCTATATGGTTTCCCTTTGTTTTCTTCCAAATATTTTGGGATATAGTTTAAAAGGATGTTTCTAATGCTACGAAAGAGTTTTTTGGTAGCATAAATCTACTTAAAGAGCTTAATACTACTTGTATTGTTCTCCTTCCTAGGAAACCCATGGTTAATTATTTTGAAGACTTTCATTTGATTAGTATGTATAACTTGATTTATAATTTTTTCTCGATTATGTTGGCTTCTAGATTGCAATCTATTTGTCCTAATATTATCTCCATGCAACAAAATGGTTTTGTTCTTGCGAGACAAATCCTTGATTCTATTCTTAGTGAGCATGAGAATATCCATTCTCTATCCGTTAATAAGAAAGTTGGTTTTTTGTTGAAGTTGGACCTTACAAAGGCTTATGATCATGTTAATTAGAAATTATTGATTAGAGTTTTGAAGGGTTTTGGTTTTGGTAGTACAATGTTACAAAGCATTTGGCAGCTAATTTTGACCCCTAAATTTTCTACTGTAATCAATGGTTCCCCCTCTAGTTTTTTCTATAGTTTGAGAGGAATGAAAAAAGGAGATCCTATAACTCTTTTCCTCCTTGTCATCATTGTTTCAAATATTTGGGAAGATTTGTTTAAAAGGTGGTCAATGAAGGTGATCTTAAGGGGTTGTCCCCTTATTCCAATGAAAAGGTTTGTTCTCACCAGAAGTTCATTGATGACATTATTAATTTAGGGGAGGTATCAATGCAAGAAGATAAGAAATTAAAATCTATCTTTCTTAACTATGAAGCTACCTTTGGTAAAAAAAAAATCTTCCTAAAATCACAAATTTCTTCATGAATACTGCTAAAGCAAGAAAAAGGAAAATTGCTAGTATTCTCAAGTGTTCAATGGGTGTATTACCTTTCTCTTACCTTGGGTTGCCTTTATGTTTTAACAATGTCTTTGATTCCTTTTGGATGGTTATTCTCGATATAATCCAATCTAAGCTTGTTGGTTGGAAAGGTTATATTCTTAGTCAAGCTAGAAAGGTCCAACTGATTAAAGCCACTCTTTAGAACTTACCCAACTATGCAATGAGCCACTTTAGGATACCCAAAAAAATCTTGGATATGATTGAACTCATCCAAAGGAAGTTCTTGTGGGTTGGGACAAAAGAAAGAAAAATATTGCACCTTGTTGCCTAAGAGAAAGTTTGTAGATTGGAGAAGCTAGGAGGCCTTCACATCAAAAGAATCAATGGATTTTAGCATTTCTTCCTTCCTACAAAATTGTAGAGGTCCTTCAATTTTGATAATATGGTGAAGATAAGTACTACTAAAGTTGTGAGATATTTACCAAGAATTATCAAACCTACTAATGCTCTATGCAAGGAATGTCAAATAAGAAAATTGACAAAGAGGAGATTCAAGAACAAAGAATATTCTACTTCTAAACCTTTGGAGCTAATTCACACAAATCTATGTGAACCTATAAGAACAAACGGACTCAATGGAGAAAGGTTCTTTATGTTTCTTATTGATTAAGTAAAAACAGGTATTTGAAAGGTACCTGAACCTTTTACAAGCCAGGAGAACGGAAAAGCATAAAAAAGTGCCTGATCACTTCAAAAAGTCAAAATGAACCCACCGGATGGGCCCAGCTTAAAACAACATAACCTATTTACATAAAACTCAGAACAGACATCAACAAGAAATCAAAAGACAGCAAAGAGATAGAACCAAGGGCAACAACTGGAACTAAATACTATTCAGGATCTCCTCAGCGTGAACAACCATTTGTTTCATGTTGTTTGCCGAGGTCTTCATATCCTCCAGCTCATGACCTTCGATGTCGACCTTATTCTTTATGTTGGCTCTGGTCCTCCTTTCATGACCCTTCTTGTTCACCTGCTCTTTATCACCTTCCTTCTCTGCATTGTTCTCGTACGTGTTGATAAAGATGTTCATGTTGTCCACCGAAGATTTAAGAATTTGGAAATTTTGATCAGCAATCTGCTTGACATTGTGCTCCAACTTGTCAATTCTGCTGCCAAAATCTTTTAGTTTGTTGTCCATTTCCTTTCTATCTCCCATCTCATTGACCTTTTTCTCCGTGGCTAATATTTTTCCAACCATACATTCAATAGCTTGCACATTATGCAGAACGGCCACTAACTCTTTGACATGCTCTGCCAAGGGCTTGTCACCAACTATAATTTTTGCCATGGCCTGTGTATCTGTTTTCAAGCTATTAATATCCTTCACCAGAGTAGTGATGGTCTCACAGAAGGCCTTAATGGTATCTTTGTCACCACTATCACTTTGACCCCCTTTTTCCTCGTTATGCAGTCCAGTGGTATTCACGGTCTCCACGGTTTCCAAATTATCCTTAACCGGGTTACCCTCCCCTTCTTTGTCCTAACTATCAATCCTCTTATTATCATCATCCTCCTCCTCAGACTCAACCAGAACATAATTGAGATCAGAATTGCTACCCTTTTTAGTGTTCTTTTTCTAAGCCTTCTTTCCAGAGGCTTTCCCTTTCCTCTTTTTAACAGGTTTTTCCTCAAGGGAATCAGTTTCAGAGTCCGACATTTCAAATTCCACAATAACCCTCCTCTTCTTAGCCCTAATCCTCCCTTTTTTGCTAGTTTCTTCCGACTCTCCCTCAATCTCAGAATCAAAGTTGAAACCACTATCCTTACTTTCCATAGTCTCATCTCTGGCATTTTTGCCTTTAATAGGCTTTTCAATGCACTTCCCCTTTAGCATTTTGTAAACTAGGACCATGAGCCCCTGGTGGAGGGCATGATCGCCTTTAGGGTCCTTCTGGATCTCCTTTATAGTATGATCCATTGAACAGGCCAGGTAATAGGGAAGGCTAACCCTTTCACCATGACGGAAATGGTTAAGAAGGACGAAGTGATGCCCATAAGCCCTGGTAAACCTACCGTCTAAGGTAATATATTCAATAGAGGCAAATAAGACAAACCTCCATGGCCTGCAAATTCTCTTCGGGGAGTGGTAGGAGTTGTCAATTTTGATCATCTTTCTTCTCTCATCATCCGTAACAGGAAACTTATCTACAACCTTATCTGATATCCCTCTATCCCTGTAAAATTTCATACCCTCGGTAGTCATCCCCGTGGCCTCAACGATAACTTCTTCATCTACATTCATCATATGTGATCCAATCAGAACTTTTCCATTTTTCCAGTTCTTAATGAAGTAGCTGGTAATTGTGGGGTCCTTCCCATTTAGTCGTTCCATGAAAACATTGAGCCCCCCCTGCTGAAGGATACTCCATACTTCTTCGTTCTTTCTCCATTCAGCGCATGAAGCAGGTTCAAATCTCTTCTTGTTTCCTCCCATTTTTCTAGCACCTTCCTTGCAATGCCTTCTCTCGTTTTGATAACTTTTCCTCTTGTTTTTGTGGTTATTCTATAAGAGCGCCCATAATTCGTGCCAAATAATGATGATATGACACCTATTTAATAGCTCATTATCTTCAAACAAGCCCTGCATCGAAAAAGGCGGAAAGATCATTAGAAATAATGATTAAAAGTACCACGTTGCCTTGTATAGCTTCGGTCCTGATTGAGTAAGGATTTCATTTCACTTGCAATCTCCTTTTCACCATAATTAGTGATGATGTTTTCCTATTGGCAAGCCAGGTTGGCTGCCCAATCAGCACATGACTTGGCCTCCCTATAAACATGTGTAAAAACACACATTTCAAACTCTTCGCTGATTTTCCTTGTTGCTTTAATAGCATTACTAATCGACCATGACGGCGGGAATTTCATATTTAAACAATTAATAATGTTTAAGGAGTCTCCTTCACACCAAACTTTAGTGCATTTGGCTTCTTTGGCAATGATGATCCCATGATAAGCCGCCATGGCTTCAGCAACATGGTTGGTTTGTTTTCCTATAGGAATACATTTTATGATTTTACATATTCCCCATTCATCCCTTAGGACCACTCCACATCCTGCAATCCCCAGGTTTCCCTTAGAGGCCCCATCAAAATTGATTTTCATCCATCCCCTTAGTGGGCTGGTCCATATCACTCCCTCTCTAGGGTTACTCTGGATACTCTCTTGAGCTTTTAATCTCCATTTTTTATAGACAAATTGATCCTCCTTAGTGTTAGGATTATCAATACCACCTATAATATTCATATTTTCCGCTATGCTTCTTCTTATTTTTTCAAACACAATGTTAGCCTTAGTGTACTTTTCTTTGAAAATCCTATCATTTCTCTCTTTCCATATACCCCAGCACATGTGTGGTAAAGCAATTCTCCATAGCAAGGTAGTAGTTCTATTTTTTGAAGGATGATGCCATGACTTGAAAATCTCTTGAATCGAGTTGGGGAAGCTCCAACTGATATTGAATTGATCCACACAACTTCCCCAAACATTAGCTGAGAAGGGGAAATGAAAGAGCATATGATTTGTTGTCTCCTCATTTTGCTTACAGAGTGTACAGAAACTTGGTATACTGATACCTCTTTTTCTTATATTCTTTGTAGTTATAATTTTGTCTTGGAGGGCTATCCAAAAGAAAATGTTGATCTTGTAAGGAAGTTAAGTAGCGGAAACAACTTCCTACACTAACCTTGAGAGGAGGGTAATGCAAAACTTTTTCAGATCATTACAACAATTACAGAAAATAGAAATAGATATAATAGCAATCATACCACAACAAAATGATTTACGTGGGGAAAACCCTTTCGGGAGAAAAACCCCCACACTCCAAAAGCAGCTCAATATTTTATTCAGCAATCAAAACAGATTACAACATACTTGCAGAGCAAGCTCTTCGTAGGAGTACCACTAATCAGAGATTCAGAGGCAACTCAATAGCCATAAGACTCTTACACACAACCTCTATCTTACACACCTCATAAATAGGAGATACAATACAAGAAACCGTCAAACGGTATTACAAAACCATGGGCTAAAACCACCCAATAAGGTGTAGCCGACCTTATCTCCCTTCTAGATGCCCTATGACATGTTAAAGCACACATCAACACGTGTCGCTCCCTTTTACAGCTCATTTATGTATCCGATACAAATTATTTTTCCTATTTCAGGAGTACAAACTTCCGGAGGCCATAACTTGAGAACCGGGTGTCCGATTGACGAATCGTTTGAAGCGCCGGAAAGCTCGTGAAGTGCTCTATCACCTCATAACCCACTTCGCCGGTTATGGAAACTTTTCAGGGCGTTTTGGAGCCTCTAAAGTCCCCAAAATTAATTTTAAACATTTTATTGCACCCCTCCAAGACGAAAACTTTAATATCTTCAAAACTAGCTGTGACCTTGCGACGCAACTTTACCGGAATGCTTATCTAGCCAACCAGAAGCTTCAGGGAGAGTTTCGCACCATTTCGTGCTCAAATGAAAACTTACTATAAATAGTAATCTCGCATAAATGCAAGATTGAGACACCATTTTTCCCAACAAATCTCCCACTTGTCGAACACCTTGCATGAGCAGAAGGGAATGTCAACACAATGAATCAATTGCTAGGGGCCATAAGGCCCATAGACTCTGAACACCATCTGAACTTCTCTGTGCTCACAGCCTTAGTTAAAGCATTTGCAACATTCATCAAAGTGTCCACCTTAACCAGCTTCACCCTACCATCTTCGACCATATCTCTAACAAAATGATACTGAACATCAATATGTTTGGTCCGGGCATGAAATGTCGGGTTCTTAGCTAGGCTAATTGCACTCTGACTGTCACAGTAAACTGTCACTGTACCTTGTTTTATTCCAATATCTGAACACAGTCTCTTAAGCCAAATGGCCTCTTTACAAGCATGAGTAGCTGCCATATACTCTGCTTCAGTAGTGGATAAAGCAACCACAGCCTGTCGCTTACTCATCCAACTAATTGCACCACCAAACAAAGTAAACACATAAGCACTGGTGGATCTTCTACTATCAATATCACCTGCCCAATCTGAATCCACATAACCATGGATATCAAGGGAAGTCATGTCTCCAACTGAATTACCATGATAACACAAAGAATACTCTGAAGTACCCTTCAAATATCTGAAGACTCTTTTGACTGCATCCCAATGAACTCTACCAAGATTAGACATATATCTAGAAAGTACTCCCACTGCTTGGGCAATATCTGGTCTAGTACAGACCATAGCATACATCAAGCTTCCAACTGCACTCTGGTAAGGCACTATGCTCATGTCTTCCATCTCCAATGGGGATATAGGACAATCTGAAACAGATAGTTTCGTTCCAACTGTAAAAGGAACACTCAATGGTCTACAATTCTGCATGTTGAACCTCTGTAACACTGAATTCACATACTTACTCTGGCCTAGCCATAGCTTTCTGTTCGCCCTATCTCTTCTAATTTCCATCCCAAGAATGTGCTTTGCTGCACCAAGATCTTTCATTTCAAATTTAGCAGCGAGCTGAGACTTCAGTTCTGAAATCATACCTTTCCCTTTACCAATGAATAACATATCATCAACATACAATGCAATGAATAAGAAATGATCACCATTAGATTTATAATAAACACAGTGATCTGATTTAGAACGTTCAAATCCCAAACTCAACACATATGTATCAAATTTCTGGTACCACATCCTAGGACTTTGTTTGAGGCCATACAAAGATTTCTTCAATTTACAGACCAAATTACTTTTGCCTTTCACCACATAGTGCTCCGGCTGTGTCATATAAATATCTTCCTCCAAATCACCATGAAGGAAAGCAGTTTTCACATCCATTTGTTCAACCTCTAAATCATAAGCAGTAGCAATAGAAAGCAAAAATCTAATAGACGTCATTTTTGCAACAGGAGAAAAAATCTCACCGTAATCAACACCCTCAACCTGAGAGTAGCCTTTTGCAACTAACCTTGCTTTATACTTCTCAATGCTTCCATCTGAACCAATCTTTTTCTTGAACATCCATTTACAACCAACAGGTTTTCGTCCTTCAGGCAATGGTACAAGATCCCATGTATCATTCTTTTTCAAAGCTGCCATTTCTTCTTCCATAGCAATCTTCCAGGATTCTGCATCATTCATACCTAATGCCTCTTCTACAGATTTCGGTTCATCCACACTAGTATTCAGAGAAA
Source organism: Cryptomeria japonica (assembly GCF_030272615.1). Lineage (NCBI taxonomy): Eukaryota > Viridiplantae > Streptophyta > Pinopsida > Cupressales > Cupressaceae > Cryptomeria > Cryptomeria japonica. Next base: position 589,371,968 of record NC_081414.1, on the reverse strand, counting down.
AAATACATCTCCAATCATCAGGTGAATACCTTTCAGGTGGTTGTCTATGTCTTGTAGACCTTCGAACAAGCTGAGTTGGAGGTTCTTCCTCCTCTTCTGAAGATTCAGAGCTAGACGAGCTCTCCTCAAATTCTTGTCTATCTAGGGGTCTCGATTCAACTCTTTCAGGTGTAGAAGGAAGTTGAATCACATCTTCTTTTTTAGTCTGTTCTGGCTGCAATGTAACAGAAGGAGACTTAATTTCTCTAAAAATAACACTTCTACTATGAATTACCTTTTGTGCAACAGGGTCCCAAAGCTTGTATCCTTTCACACCATAACTATACCCGATGAAGATACATTTCACAGCCTTGTTCTCCAACTTTGTTCGCTTCTCCTTTGGCATATGTGCATATGCCTCGCAACCAAACACTCTAAGATGTCTCAATGAAGGCTTGTGACCTGACCATGCTTCCATAGGCGTTTTATCAACAAGAGCTGATGTAGGAGACCTGTTAATCAGGTAGCAAGCAGTGGCAACAGCTTCAGCCCAAAACTTTTGTTCAAGATCAGCACCACTCAACATACTCCTAGCCTTTTCCATCAGTGTCCTATTCATTCTTTCTGCAACTCCATTTTGCTGTGGAGAATACGGAGTTGTCTTCTGCCTGTTAATTCCACAGTCTTTACAGAATCTATCAAAATCATTAGAGCAAAACTCACCGCCATTATCAGTTCTCAAACATTTTATTTTCTTTCCAGTCTGCAACTCAACCATTGCTTTAAATTCTTTAAAACGACTAAAAACTTCAGATTTACTCTTTAGAAAATAAACCCATGTCCTTCTACTAAAATCATCAATAAATGAAACATAATATGTGGATTTTCCAATCGAAGAGACATCTACTGGACCAAACACATCAGAATGGATAAGATCCAAAACACCACAAGTTTTATGAGAACTCGAGTAAAACTGAACGCGGTTTTGTTTTTCATAAATGCAATGCTCACGGAAATCAAAGTCAAGGTTACAGTCATTCAAACCTTCAACAAGGTTTTTATTTTTCAAGGTCCTTAGACCCTTTTCTCCAATGTGGCCAAGTCTCTGGTGCCATAACATAGTCTTCTCTGCAGGTAACTTTGCTTCAGACGAAAGAGCACCCTTAGGTACCCAAAAACCATTTCCATCTGCTGAAGGTGAAACCTTCAAATCTTCCAGTGAAGTATCCGCAGATTTACTTTTTACAGAAGTGCTATTACACTCAATAGTGTATGCTTCAAGCTTATACAAAGTGTCAAACCTGACACCTCTAGCAACTACCATAGCACCCTTAATCATCTTACATCCTGCTTCAGAAAAGACTACCTGCACACCTGCATCTATCAGTTTGCTCACAGATAACAGGTTTCGTTTTAATCCAGGGATATGCAGCACACCATTAATCCTTTTTATTCTACCATCAGAAAACCTGATTCTAACTTTACCTCGACCAACAATGTCTAGAAGTGAATCATCACCCAAGTATACCTTACCTCCATTAAATCCTTCATATTCAGAAAACCAATCTCTATTGGAAGTCATATGAAAAGATGCACCTGAGTCAATTAGCCAGGCATCATTACCTGCATGAGTCGCCAAAGCCGCAATAAATGCATCGCCATCTTCCTTGTCGGACTCAGAATCAGAATCGAACCTTTTCTTTTTCTTCTTCTTCTTTTCTTCTTTGCAGTCCTTACGGATGTGACCTGGTTTACCGCAATTCCAGCAAATGACTTTGGACTTTCCAGGAGATTTCGATCTCCCTTTGGATTTGGACTTGTCGCGCTTCTCATTCTTCTTGCCTTTCTCCTTAGGTCTTCCACGAAGGGTTAGGGCTTCCTTTGAACTGATGGATACCTTCCTTCGCATCTCTTCACCAAGTAGGGCACCCACCACGTCTTCAGATTTCAAAACAACAGAAGTACTACCGATAGCCATAACAAGAGAATCCCACGAATCAGGCAAAGAACAAAGCAAGATCTGGCATTTCTCCTCCTCGTCTATCTTAACACCGACGGATACTAATTGAGCCACCAACATATTGAATGCTTCCAGGTGGTCTGCAATTCGTCCACCCTCTTCCATCTTCAAGGAATACAATTTCTTTCTTAAGAAAATTTGATTTAATAAAGATTTCACTTGATACGTCTCACCAAGCTTAGTCCATAGCTTCTTTGCAGAGTTCTCTTCATGGACATTGATTAGAACAGAGTCTGCCAGGCACAGTCTGATTAGACCCTTGGCTTTTCGGTCCATAACATCATACTGAGCTGCCGCAGTAGGATCTGTGGCCTTTGGACATTCGCATCAACAGCATCCCAAAGATCTCGATCTATTAGCAGATCTTCCATCTTCAGCTTCCACATCTCAAAATTACTTCCATTAAATTTCTCCACCTCTATTCTCCCTGATGAACTCGCCATCTGAATATTCCTGCAACAAGATCAAAAAGTGTCTTCTGCACAAGCTCCTACTCAAATCTGGATTAGTTCAAAAAACCCAACTGCCCACAATTGAAACCAAAGGTGATCAGGCTCTGATACCACTTGTAAGGAAGTTAAGTAGCGGAAACAACTTCCTACACTAACCTTGAGAGGAGGGTAATGCAAAACTTTTTCAGATCATTACAACAGTTACAGAAAATAGAAATAGATATAATAGCAATCATACCACAACACAATGATTTACGTGGGGAAAACCCTTTCAGGAGAAAAACCCCCACACTCCAAAAGCAGCTCAATATTTTATTCAGCAATCAAAATAGATTACAACATACTTGCAGAGCAAGCTCTTCGCAGAAGTACCACTAATCAGAGATTCAGAGGCAACTCAATAGCCATAAGACTCTTACACACAACCTCTATCTCACACACCTCATAAATAGGAGATACAATACAAGAAACCGTCAAACGGTATTACAAAACCATGGGCTAAAACCACCCAATAAGGTGTAGCCGACCTTATCTCCCTTCTAGATGCCCTATGACATGTTAAAGCACACATCAACACGTGTCGCTCCCTTTTACAGCTCATTTATGTATCCGATACAAATTATTTTTCCTATTTCAAGAGTACAAACTTCCGGAGGCCATAACTTGAGAACCGGGTGTCCGATTGACGAACCGTTTGAAGCGTCGGAAAGCTCGCGAAGTGCTCTATCACCTCGTAACCCGCTTCGCTGGTTACGGCAACTTTTCAGGGCGTTTCGGAGCCTCTAAAGTCCCCAAAATTAAGTTTAAACATTTTATTGCACCCCTCCAAGATGAAAACTTTAATATCTTCAAAACTAGCTGTGACCTTGCGACGCAACTTTACCGGAATGCTTATCTAGCCAACTAGAAGCTTCAGGGAGAGTTTCGCACCATTTCGTGCTCAAATGAAAACTTACTATAAATAGTAATCTCGCATAAATGCAAGATTGAGACACCATTTTTCCCAACAGATCTTGGGGGTAAGGCCTTTCATCCATGCTTTAGCCCAACAAGGACTTTCCATGTTGTTGTACTGTTGATGATAAAGAGATGCCACAGTAAAAGTACCACTAGCAGTGAGTTTCCAAATTAACTGGTCTTCTTCTTCAATCCTCACCATTGAGTTCATGACTTTGTTCAAACTACCCAAAGACTGATCCACTTGAGATAAGTCTTTCCATTGTCCATCTTTCCAATAATCCTCCACCTTGGTTCCAAATCTTTCCTTCCATTGGTGCTGATATCTGTTCCACTCAAGGTTTTCATTTAAAGGGGTCTCCATAAGCCAAGGATCCTCCCAGAACTGAATAAGATTCCCTTTCCCCAACTTCCATTTTGTACCTTTGATAATTAAGTCTCTAGTCCTAGAGATATTTTTCCAAATATTGGATCCAATTGGGATAATCTCTGCTTTGAGGAAACTTTGAAGATTTGGACATTGGCTCTTATATTTGTTGTCCCCTATTTTTTTCCACTTTCCTTGATTTCTATATCCTCTCCAAATCTGCTTAGCCATAAGGTATTCATTTATGTCTCGTATTCTTCTAAGGCCCAGACCGCCTTTATTCCTAGGCTTACAGACCTTCTCCCAAGCAATTAAGTTCATTCTCTTCTTCTCCTCAACCCCTGTCCATAAAAAGGATCTCTGTATTTTTTCAATGGCCTCAGCATACTTAGTTGGAATCCTAAACAAACTAATGGCATAGAAAGGGATACTTTGAAGAGTAGTTTTGAGCATTTGAACCTTACCAGCTTGACTAAGTAGAGCTCCCTTCCATCCAGACAGCTTTTTATGGAATTTATCCACCAAGGCTCCCCAAAAGGTATCCGGAGGATCCTTACCTAAAGGGAGCCCCAAATAGGAGGCAGGCAAGCTACCAATTTGGCCACCCAAAATGTTACTAATTTTAATCCTCCTTCTCCTCGGGGTGTTGATAAAATAAACAAAGCTTTTAGACCAGTTTATAAGCTGACCAGTAGCCTCTCCATAGATATCCAAAGCTTTTTTTAGTCTTCTAACGTCCTTCACAGTGGCTTTTCCCATTCTTATAGAATCATCAACAAACTACTGATGAGAGCATATTTGATCTACTGAAGAAGGTTTCAAACCACAAAACTCCCTTTTCTCAACCAGCTTTCCAATACATCTCCCCAAACATTCCGCCATGATGATAAAGATCATTGGAGATAGGGGGTCCCCTTGCCTGAGACCTCTTGAGGCTTTAAAGAAAGGAAAGGGGGAGCCATTCATTAGCACAGAGAAAGTGGTCGAAGAAACAAGTTGCCTGATAAGTCCAACACTCCTAGGATTAAAACCAAAAGTTGAAAGAACATCCATCATAAAATCCCAATCCACTCTATCATAGGCTTTAGAAAGGTCAAGCTTCAGAAGAAAACCTTCATTTTTAGAAAAGGCCAGAGAATGGATGTTTTCATGAATAGAGATGATAGAGTCCAAAATTTGCCTCCCCGGGACAAAACCACTTTGCTGAGGCGAAATAATGGAAGGAAGCAAGTTGAGAATTCTAGAGGTAAGGACATTAGAGATAATCTTGTAGAGAGAGTTGCATAAGCTTATAGGTCTGAAAAGATCCATTGAATCAGCCCCCGTCTTTTTGGGTATAAGAGCTATAAAAGTACCATTAACTTCTTTCAAAAGTTTTCTAGCACCAAAAAACTCTTTCACGGCTCTTGTAACATCATCTCCAATAATATGCCAGTACATTTGGAAGAAGAAGATGGGAAAGCCATCCGGACCTAGGGCTTTGCTACCCTCAAAGGACTTAACAGTTGTCAGAATTTCATCATGGGAGGGAATGGCAGTTAAACAGTCATTGTGATCTTCCCCCAGAGTGGTAGGTATACTGTCAAGAAGTTCCCTTTGGGCCTGTTTATTCAGATTCTGATCCTTAGCAAGTAGATTAGAGAAAAAATCCATTGTAGTTTTGCTCATGGAATCATCATCTTCAACACATCTACCATTCACTTTAATCTGTACAATTCTATTTATAGCCTTATGTCTAAGTGTGGACATATGAAAGTATTTAGTGTTCCTATCCCCCTCCTTTAACCAGACATTTCTCGATCTTTGTTTCCAATAGGTTTCCTCTTTAGCTATTATTTCATGATATCTCATCAAAATAGCATCTTCAGTATTTCTAGACATATAGGTATAACCATTGTGTTGTATCTCATCCTAGATCTCCTTGAGTTCTAAGAGGGTCGATGCTTTTGAGGTAAAGATGTTCCCAAAGCAGTCCTTATTCCACTTCTTGACATTATCTTTAACATTCTTCAACTTTTTGACCACTTTATACATGGCATTGCCTTCAATACTGACCTACCACCAGTCCTTAATCTTACTTTCCAGATCCGGGTGTCTGCTCCATATTTTTTCAAATCTATAAGGGAAATGTCTCCTTCTATTTTTTACTTTAGCCGTTAGGGTTATAGGGTAATGATCTGATCCTGCCCTTATGTGAGATGATAAAGAACATTCATGAAGATTAAACCAGTCTAAGGAAAGTAGAGCTCTATCCAATCTGACCTAAATCAAATTCTCACCACTTCTTCGATTAGTCCAAGTGTATTTGACTCCTTGCAACTCCAAATCATGAATGGCATTATTGTTTATAAAGTCCATTAGGTCCAATCTGCTATCCAGATTAGCATGACTCCCTCCCTTTTTCTCATTTTCCTTCAGGGGAGTGTTGAAATCTCCCATAATTATCCAGCTATCCTCAGCAAATCTTCTTCTCAGCCCAGTGAGATATCTCCACATCTCACTACGGCTAGTCTTAGTGTTAGGAGCATAAACATTTGTTAGGACCCACATAGTGCAATTCTTAATGTGCTTAGATCTAATACAGGCCAGGTTGTTGTCCTGAATTAACACATCTCCTTCTATATTGTTTTTGTTGCAGAATGTAACAATTCCTCCCGAGGCACCTTCTGAACTACCTCCACTGACTCCTCCATTTTTGAAAATATTCAAACTTTCAACTTTATCTTTCACCATCTTAATTTCTTGAATCAAAAAAATATCAGGCTTTTTGTCTCTAATCATATTTCTAACTAAATTATGTTTATGAGGACTATTAAGTCCCCTAATATTCTAGGAGATGATTTTCATGGATTTTTAGAAATACCTGCCTCAAAGATGGTTCTTTGGGTACCATCTGCTAAATTCCTGCTTGTTTCCAATGTTCTTTTTTTGGCATTTGAATGTCTTCCTGGAGAAGTGTGTTGCGCTCCAACATCACCAAGCCTGCTTCTGGTGTTTCTAGTTAGTGTACTATTTACTAGGTTATTGTTACTCTTTTTCTTTTGCTTGTTCTTTCTTTTATCCTCTGTGACTTCTTCATCCCCCTGCTTTGATTCATTCTTCCCCAGTGCCTTTTTTATGTCCTCTTCATCTCCCCATTTTGGATCTTGTTCCTCCGAATTAGCCAACTTTCCCTTTACTGGGGTGGTTAATGAGATTTCCGATAGCCCTTGGCCCAAAATGGTATCAGGTTGGGCTTCTTGGAACCAGTCTATTTCTTTATCTTGATCTTGAGATTTTGAAACAAGGTTGAATTTATCTCCTTCCTCTTTATTATTTGTGGGATGTTTATCTGTTTTCTCTACCTCTGTCTTGTCCTCTTTCTAATCCTCTTGCTAAGTGTTGTCTTTTTCTTTGTGTTCAACACCCTATTCCAGCATCTGAATCTTTGGTTCATTACCCACTTCACTAGTGATTTCTTCCTCCACCCTTACTATCTGGGACTGCTTCTCTTGATTAGGGTCATTGGAATCCTGAACTTTTAGTGGCTTCTCCACTTTTTTCCAAACCTTAGTTTAGGTATGGTGTTTATCCTCTTTAGATGGACATTTTTTAGCCCAGTGTCCGACTTTTTTACAATGATAACAGGCGAAGGGGATTGTTTCATAAACAATGTTCTGCTTCCACTTCCCCAGTTTTGATTCTATCTCTATTTCCTCTGGCAAGTTCATGTCAGGTCCTACTCCAACACAGATCCTTGCATAGATCAGCCTTCTTCTAGAAGTTGTGATCTGATCAATGGTGATTATCTCCCCAAAGGTATTGGCAATTCCTACAAAAATGTCTTCCTCCTAGAATTCCATTGGGAGCCCAGGGAGTTTGACCCACACCGGGACTTGGGCCAAAAAATTCTTTCCTTTCGCTACATTAGGGTACCACTTCTGGATGTACATGATGTATTTGCCTATTGCCCAAGACCCACTACATAGAATGTTTCTTCTATCCTCATCACAAGAAAAGGAGAAGGATAGACAGCCTTTGTTCATTGCTACCACATCTACCTAACCTTTCAGGTTCCACTTTCTTTTTACAAATCCACAAACTATTTCTATGTTAGGTCTAGATCCAAAGAAATAACCAATCAAAGTGTTTTCCATTCTAGCGATGTTTTGATCAATGATTTGGTCAGGAACAATGATAGCAAACTTGCCCTAAGACACATTCGAGGAGTTTTTAATAGGAGGCGATGAGGACTTACCTTTGGGCTTGACCCCAAACAACGAGGACCACTTACGTGTCTATCCATTGGGTCCCCCTTTAGGGTCTGTTGACAAAAGAACCTTTTCCAAATGATCTTTACCTTCCACCGTGTTCTTTGAAACACAAGTCATTTGCTATCCTTGGGCTCCTTTCGAGTTGTCATCTTCTATTTTTGAAGTTTGAACCTACCCTTTCCCGCTCTCTAGTGCTAACTACTCTTCACGTGGTGTTGATCCTCCCCCTCGGTCCCCCAAGTTCACGGGATCATCGAGGTCCTTACCATCTGAACCTTCTCCTTCCACAAGAATCTCTGAATCATCTGCCACATGTTGTCCCGATGTCGATCCAGAATTCCTGCTTGAATTTGAATCCTGGAACCGCTTGCCTTCCATCTCTCTCGGGCTCGCTTGCTTTGTTCCCCACTTCACCATTGATATGTAAAGGTTATTCACAAGTTGAATGTATAGATTTTGAGGAGACTTTTTCTTCGATACTTAGGTAGGAAGCTATAAGATGTTGGGATCAAGGAAACACTGAGAGGGGGGGTGAATCAATGTTCAACAATTTTAACTTTAATAACCCGATTTCTCAACTACTTAATGCAAATAAAGAAAAACAAAGTGCAGAACCACAAAGTCAAGATCAACAACACCATAACACTAATATTTTTACATGGAAACCCGGTTAAGGGAAAAACCACGTTGGGATTCAAAACCACAATATTAATATACTCTATTAGAAGAATAAAAATATTACATAAGGGGAATGCACATGCATTTAGACACGCTGACTAGATCACACTGCTCAAAGTTTACAATAAGGGCTTCAACTCAGAAGGCTCACTACATTACAAAATGATTATAAGGGATACAAGAGAGTTTGAAATATTGAACAACATCAAAAAATGCCTAAGTATAGTTCCAATTAAGCACAAAATACATGATCACACTCTGCTTTGTTCTAATATTCTACATTATATCGGAGCACCAATCTACCAACTGCGCACGTGAAACTATGCACAGTCTCTCATACACACTTCACATCTCACCATCGATCTACCAAATGATCAAATCAATCGGTCTTATATATCTGCAACATCAAATTAGATCAATTCCATGTCAACCCAAAAACCGCATAACACGCAACATGAAACATGTTACCCAAGTTGGCTCAATCCGATCCAAAAACAACTAGGCGGACAAAATGTCCATATGCTTCCCATATGTCGGCTTAACTACCTCAATCATCCAAACAACTGCCAAAATCACTCCGCACGATATAAACACAAAATCTTCACACATTACTACTAATGAACACTATTCTACCAGAAATTGTCTACCGAATCTTCCAACTGACTCAATTCAAAACACTGGAGACCATAGACCTGAAATAATGCATATCGCATGACCAAAATGCTTCTTCGAGATTTGCAACATAAAATATGCAACACAAATGAATCCAACCAGATGTTATATACTACCGGATAACCTGTTCTCACCGAACCTTACCAGACCTCAATCAATCTTCTGGTATGACTGAATCATGAACTGTGGATTGAGTATCTAACTCAAGTTGCCATAAGTGACAACATTTGATCATCAATTCAATGTCTCTTTCAAACATAAGGATATTTCTTACCTTTTTCTACTTATAAGAACTTTAAGGTATATCAAAATGGATGTTAAGTCAGTCTTTCTAAATGGAGAACTTGAAGAAGAAGTATATGTTGAACAACCATATGGGTTTAAATTGTCAGATGATACATATATGGTTTGTAGGTTGAAGAAAGTATTATATGGACTCAAACAAACACCTAGAGCTTGGTGCGATAGATTGGATAGATATTTGTTACAATAAAATTTCAAAAAAGGTAATATTGACGATAATCTTTATTTTAAAGTCAAAGGTAACAAACTGCTAGTTGTTTTTTATGTTGATGATATTATATTTGGAAGAAATGATGGTCTATGCAAAGAATTTGTTGAAGAGATGTTGAAGGAATTTGAAATGTCAATGATTGGTGAGTTATCAATCCGATCAATAATTTATGCAGTTAGAAGATGGAATTTTTATTTCTCAAACCAAGTATGTAAAGGAAATATTGAAGAAATCTGAAATGGAGAATTGTAAACCAGTTTCTACTCCCTTGGTTATTGGTTGTAAGTTGGGAAAAGATGATGAATCTTCAAAATTTGATTAGAAGAAGTACAAAACTATGATTGGAGGACTAATATATCTAATTGCTCCTAGATTGTATATTATGCAAGTTGTCTGTTTAGTTGCAATATTTCAGCTAGTCTAAAGCAATCACATGAGAAAGTAGTGAAGAGGATTTTCAAGTATTTGAAAGGTACCCTAGATTTTGGTCTTTGGTATAAAAGGAATGGAGAATTTATGCTAAAGGCATACACAGATGCAGATTGGGTCAGATGTGTTGATGATAGGAAAAGTACTAGCAGTGGTGCATAATTCTTCGGAGACAGTTTGGTTTCATGGTTAATTAAGAAGCAAGATTCGGTACCTCTATCTACTGCAAAAGTAGAATACATTGCAGCAACATCTTGTTGTACTCAAGATATGTGTATGAAATAGACTCTTAAGGATATCAGACTAATGTATGATGAAGCTATTCCTATCATGTGTGATAATACAAGTGCTATAAACATTTCAAAGAATCTAGTAATGCATTCAAGAACTAAACACATTTCAATCAAGTATGTTTTCTTTAGAGAGAAGGTTGTAGAAAAGGAAGTCAAATTGGAGTACATTTCTACAAAAGAAAAGGTTGCAAACATTTTTACTAAAGCATCGGTGAAGGATACTTTTGAGTATCTTAGGTTGAAACTAGGGGTCGTTGGTCGTTGCCCCTCCTTTCTCTAACTAGATTCATAAATGAGGTGCATGTTTCCAGGGGGAGTTTCAGATCTTATTCTTTTCTCCTAGATTGATGTTGGTGTTGCTCTCAAGGGGAGCAATGGAGTATGCTATGTTTGTTGGGTGTTGGATGATCAATATATCTATTGTTTCCTTTGTCTTTGATGTCAAAGGGGGAGATATTTCATAGAGATTTTGGGGGAGAGATTTCTTTGTTTTGCTATCAATGACAAAGAGGGAGATTGTTGGAAAGTTGAGTTGCTGGATTGATATCTAAATTTAGTTGTCATTGATGTCAAACCTAGTGATCCGGATATAGTTTGGTTTGGATATGACTATTTGATTGATATCTAAGTTTGGTTGTCATTGATGTCAAACCCGGTGGTCTGGATGGACTTTAGTCTGGATATGGTCTTGTATTGTTACAAGTTTCCTTGTTTAGTGTTTGGTGTTGGTTTCGTCTTTTGGTGTTGGTTGTGGCAAGTTCAATATGCAGGAAAGAGTTTTTAATGTAGGAAAGAGTACTTGATATATGCAGAAAATGGTATTTAATGTCTCATTGGTAGAATTCTTTGTATTCCTCCAATTGGATGAATGTTGCATTGATTGGTTTTCTGGTTTGTGGATTACAGAAGCTGGTTGTTTTTATTCTCTGATAGTAAGGGCTTATGTTAGACTCATCCAGGTAGTCTTTCGCAGCCTTCAGATATGTTAAATCTTGTGTTGTGGTTTCATAGACATGTTTGTGTGGTTCGTGCAATGTTTCTCAGTTTATTCTTTGGTGGTGTTTTTGTTTCGGAAGTGAGTTGTGTTGGTTTGTGCCTAGTACATTCCATTATGTTATGGTTAGGTGTGTTCGGTTGGATTATCTCATTTGGATTATACTTTTTGGTCTAGATATGCATTGAAGTTTGAGTAAGAGCATTGCTATGGGTCTCACTATGTTGGGTGGAGATCTGTGTTATGTAATTTGCATTGGAAAATGTCTTTTGGTCGAATGAATTCTAAGCCTTATTGTTTATTTACACATTTTATTTGGTGGCAACTTTGGCGGATGTGTTAGTGTGTGCATTTCATTGTATTTGAGTTGAAAGGGTGTATTGTGATGTTTTTGGGTTCCCTCTTTCTCCTATAGCGGACCGCTTTGAGTATTTTTGGTCGAGGTGGCTTATTTTGTGTACTAATTTTTATTTTGTTCTTAGCCAACCCTCAATTAGGTTTTTGATGATCTGTCTTATATTTAAGGAGTGTGGATGTATGAGTTATGTATGGAATAGTGTGTGAATTGATGAGATGCGAATGTGAATGATATGTAAGCAAATTTGAGATTATGGATGTGAAAGTCAGATTGTGAAGAGCTTTGAAGGTGATAGATTCAGTGAGATAATGTGTTGTGACAGTCGTGATTATCAGAGATGTTTTCCAAGATGTTGGTTGCTTGACATAGAGGTTCAAGGACAAATTCATGATCAGAAGATTCTTCTCATATTGATTCCACTATTTTTTTTGTTGCTAGAAGACAATGGGTCTCTTGGTAGTCTCTTTTGTATCTTGCCCTAAAGTAGTGTGCCTCAATTGAGAAAGCCCATGTATCTTTTCCTAAGGTAACTATGCACCTTAGTCTTGCAAGTCCATCAAGTGCATGTTGCTTCTTGGTTGTAAGCCTAAAACTTTGCAATCAATTATATTTATATTATGAGTATGATTCTCACAAAGGTTTTCCCCTGATTGGGTTTTTGACATAAATTTGGTGTTCATGTGTTGATGGATGATGTTTTTAGTAATGCTCTTAATCATTGTTTAATATCAGTTAGATCAGATTTAAAGTGTTCTAGACTGATTCACCCCCCCGCCCCTCTCAGTCCTATCGTGGGTTTAACATCATCATTAATAAAATTTTAAAAATTAAAATTATTTATATATTCTTCTCTTTCTCTATTGCTACAACATCCTTTTTAATCTCTTCATATCCCTCCATTCTAACCATGTCATTTACATGAAAATTATCATCATCAAAGAGCTCACAAAACGAAAATTTTACTTTATTATTTGTTGTAACTTTTTTTTCACCTAGTGTCATTGCAAGCCACTTCTTCTCAACTACTACAACTTGCATCAGTATATCATTTTCTTCTTTATACTCCTCATCTTCAGTTTTTACCTATTACAATAATACTAATATTTTATCTCATCTCCACATCCATAAATTCATGTCCATCTCTTTTGAATGGAAGTCAACATCAAGACTCTCCCTACAATTTTAAAAAAAAATTAGGATAATACCTTTGTTGTTATTACAACTCCTTTTTCTATGTATGCAACTTATTTATCTCCCACCTTTATGTCTTCAAAACACATCAATTTCTACTTATTTCTTTTCCTCATTCCTTCTTTATTGTCTTACATGAGGATATCTACTTCGTCAATGTCATATGCATGACACTCTGTTGCATCTTCTTTTCTTTTGCTTGCAAACAAATTAATTTTAGCAAAACCATGGGATTCATATTTCGCCATATGTATGTCCTCCATCAATTATTCACTTTTCTCTAACACCTCTCCTTCAAATAAATTTTCTTTCGTATCTCCTATATCAATGGGTGATCTTCATCATCTTCATCCTTTTCTCTATCAATCATAGGAGACTCAAAATTTATTCTCTTTCCTTTTCTCTTTCTTTTTCAATTTCTTTCTTTTCTTCCCTTGTTTGTGTTATATATAATTGTGTGGGTTGTTCCCACAAGCTCCTTCTTTCATTCTCTTTCTATCATAGGGTTGCAACTCTAATTTTCTTTTCGTTGTCCTCTTTCATGAGGATGATCTTCTCCTCAAATCTCTCTTTCTATGAAAAATACTCAATTCCTCTTGTTATACCAGATAGAAATCTATCATCTCTTCATGCTTTTCATTTTCATGCCTTGTATTTATCACTATGCTACCTACACAACCTTTTCAATATTTTTTTCCTTTTTCACTTAAACATTTTTATAATGGTTAGCTTCAAATACATCTAACCTATCATAAAGTTTTACCAATTCTTCATAAACACTATCAAAATACCTTTTTTCCCACAACTCTGAGTACAAAATCCCTACTAGTCTCTTCATGACTTTTTTTGTCCTGTTTCTTGAAGATATTTTGTAGGCTACTACAATCTCTTACAAATTCTTGTAGAGACTCTTCAATCCCCCTATAGTCACAAGTCTCACTTGTAACAACATCTCACAACTTTTAATCAAGATTCTCATAGATCCTTATCTATCATTTGCAATTATAGGCTTCTCCACTTACCTACAACAAATTCTCTATAACTCAAACCCTCTACAATTACATGTTTCCTCTTCCTTACAAGAAACTCCTCTAGAGTTCAAATCCTCTTTTTGCAACAAATCCTCCTAGGGTTTTTTGAGACACCTCCAACTTTCAAGGTTATACAAGCTTTCTCCAATTTCCTATCAACACATATCCAAGCAAAAAACTTCAACTCGTATATATCTAAACAACAAAATTCACACATATCATTTGAACAAACTCAATAAAGTCTCCTACTCCCATACCAATTGGTGTAGTAAAGACAAGTATAACAATTCATACACCCTCATTCCACCAATATGCACACACATTCAATTATTTTTTAAAAAATAAAAATCATATTATAGCTTATTTTACTTCAAATACTTGAAGACAACTTCATTCATATTTAAATTGATGTTTCAATATATAAAAATCCACAAACTAACATCTATTTGCAGGCATCACTCTATCTTGAAACTCACAAGCTAAGCATTGGATTTTTCTTTACTTAAAATCCTTGAAATTGTTCATCATGAAACCCTTCAACGAATTTCTTCATTTCAAAAATTCAAGTTTGGGATTTTTATTGACATGATTTTCTCTACCTAGTAAACCTCTAACATCCTAATCTACTCCATATGAGTGTTGAAATCACTTGGAAACGTCTACTACAAACTGTTAATGTAATAGCGTCAGTCAGAATTCCTCTATATTGACATAGACAACTAAATTGTCTAATTGGCTTAATCAGCCTTAGACAATTCAGCCATATCAATTTATTTATATTAATACTAAATCGATTTTATTATCAAACATTGATTAAGACGTGTTGACACAAAACTGATTTATTATTATATTATAATCATGTCTCTTTGGATTGAATCGGTCCTATTAAAGACATGTTTATTATGATAACAAAAAGACGTGACTGTTAATGAAGGAACTGACATTAGAGATAAGTCATGATGGTTGGATAGGCGTATATAGTATATAGATTCATTCTCCTCATCACATTCAGTATACATCAAATTGAAGACACAAGCAGATCACGTAAATTATCCAACAGATCGTGTTCCTTGTTCTGCGAATCTAGCATCATCTTCAGCAGTTTGCATTATACATACAACAATCAGATTGGGTTCCTTCTTGTGACGTGATATATCTATCTCCAACAGATCATACATTCATATAGTAGTGATATCATAGTCAACAAGTGGATTGCACTCATAGAAGATCGAACTTATTCCTTATAGTTTGAACTGTGTTGATACTAGCTTCAAGGAGTGAAGCTAATACATTGTAAAAGACATCGTAAATATCAATAAAATAATAAGGAACTTCTTTAATTGGTTTTCATCTTCAAGAGGAAGTTTTCCCAAGGTAATTTTGTGTGATTGTGTTAAAAAAATGTGTCTACATAATTTGATCACCTAAACTTAACATGGTATCAAAGCAAGCTTGAGGAAATATCATATCAGATTTATAGAAGCAAGGTTATCTTCCACTATTGTCTTCAAGTTCGACTACTTCTATCAAACGTCAAGATGGTGAATGGAATTAGAGTTGAAGACAAACTTGAGGGAGCATCAAACTTCGTATCTTGGAATTTTAGAATTATGTTTGCCTTGGGTGAAAATGCATTAGACAAATTCGTGAAGAAAGCCATACCGGAACCAACCAAAGAGGATGAAAAGCTTCAATGGAAGAGAAAGAACCACAAAGCAATGAAGAAGTTGGTTGACTCTGTGAAAGATCACATTGTGCCAATTATCTCCAAGTTGGAGATGGCATATGACATGTTCAAAGCATTAAAGGAAATGTATGAGATCAACAACACAAGTCGAGCTCTTGCATTAAAGCAACAACTTCACCACATCAAAATAACGAAAGGAGAATCCATCACCTCATACTTCATGAGGATTACCGAATTGAGAGATAAACTCTCTACCATTGGACACACTATAGAGGGAAAATAGTTAGCCATGTTGGTACTCAATGGTCTCCCTTCATCATGGGAGTCATTTATTCAAGGGATAAGTGCAAGATCAGAACTTCCTAAATTTGATCAATTGGAGATGGAATGCATTAAAAAAGAGTCAAGATTGGTCACAAGAAGCATTGGTAAAAGTTCTACAAATGAAGATATTCATGTTCTTGCCTCTCACTCCTCAAAGAAGAAGGGTAAGAAAGGACACTTCAAAATTAAGAAAGATAAGGAGTCCAATGATGGTTCTACATTCAAAAGAAGGAAGGATATTTGAAAAATCCAATGCTTTAGATGTGACAAATATGGTCAATATGCAATGAAATGTCCAACTACGACTATGCCTCAAGCTTCCATTGTGGATGTTGGTGAGACTATTACACAAAAGGATTCAGATGGATGCATATTCTATTCAACCTTTTCAAGTAATGTGCCTATCGACCACAAAACTTGGATAATTGACAGTAGTGCATCTCGCCACATTACCAGATTTAGACAACACCTAATTGATTTGGTGTAGAGTACTTCAAATGAACAAGTGACCATTGGAGATGATACCAGATACTCTGTGAAAGGAGCTGGGACCTCCTCTCTTCACCTAAACTCAGGCGTTTTATTGAAATGGAATGATGTACTATTCATTTCGGGAATTAAGTGAAATCTTTTCTCCATATCAGCCTTGGAAGACAAAGGATATTGAATCGCATTCATGGATGGCAAAGTCCTTGCATGGCCAAAGAAATCAAATATCAAGACAGCTCGAGTCATTGGAGTTCGTCATGGATGTCTTTATAGACTTTGCACTCTTCCTCCTCAAGACTTACTTCATAATTCATCAAGTACTTGTGAGATTTGGCATAGAAGATTGGGTCACCTTCACTTTCGTGCACTACCTACAATGGAAAAGATGGTTACAGGCCTTTCAAAACTCAACCAGGAGCATGAAGGAACTTGCAAAGGTTGTGCATTGGGTAAAAACACTAAAGGTACATTTCATAGTAGTGAAAGTAGATCCAAATGTATTTTAAAGCTCATTCATTCAGATTTATGTGGTCCTATGTATGTTGCTTCCTTGAATGGTTTCTTGTATTATGTTTTTTTTTTTATGACTACTCTAGGAAGACTTGGATCTATTTTTTGAAAAGTAAAGAATTAGATGAAGTACTTATGAGATTTAAGAAATTCAAAGCTTTAGTAGAGAACATATCAGGGAAGAGGATCAAAGTCTTGAGATCTGATAATGGAGGAGAGTATACCTCCGGTAACTTCCATAATTTTTGCATTGAAGATGGGATTAAGAGGGAATTTTGTGTTCCCTATAATCCTCAACAGAATGGTGTAGCAGAAAGGAAGAATAGAACTATTGTGGAAGCAGCCAAAGCCATGATCCATGATCAAAATCTTCAAACTTCTTTTTGGGCTGAGGCTTCTAGAACTGTTGTCTATGTCAAAATAGATGCCCTTGCCACATTTTGGAGAATAAGACTCTCGAAAAAGCATTCACAGGGGTGAAGCCGAATGTAAGTCATTTGAGGATCTTTGGTTGTCCAGTGTACATACATATACCCAAAGATAAAAGGACAAAGTTGGAGCCTTCTGGAAAGAAGGAAATATTTGTAGGCTATAGCAAAACATCAAAAGCCTATAGAATCTGCATTCTAGGGCAGAAATTGATTGATTTGAGTAGGGATGTGACATTTGAAAAGGATGTTGCATTCAAAAAATCCAAGGGAATCCATGAGATGGACATTGAAGATTAAGGGCCTCCTCAAAATATGGAAGAAGACCATACTCCTGAGATTCAAAAGGAGACTCGTGAACCTGAAGAAGATGATGATCCAAATGAGCCCTTAAATCCTACTGATGGGCCTACTGACATAGTGATTGGTAAGAAAAGACCTCTTTGGGCGAGGAAAATGATGCAAGAGGCTGAAGGTTTTGCAACCCCAAGAGGAACATTTAGATAAAGTAAGAGACCTCATAAGTTCTCTAGCTATGTTGCATTGATGAGTCAAATCATTGAATCGGAACCTTCCAGTGTTCAAGAAACCACTAGTCAACAAGTTTGGAAAGATATCATGGCATAAGAGTATCAATCAATTCTAAAAAATGATGTTTGGGACATTGTACCTAGATCGGAAGGTAAATCTGTTGTTTCTTCTAAATGGCTCTTTAAGATCAAACATGTTGCTGATGGTAGTATTGAAAAATACAAGGCTAGGTTTGTGGCTAGAGGATTCTCTCAAAAGGAGGGAATTGACTATGAGGAAACCTTTGCTCCAGTTGCCCGATACACTTCAGTCATAACCATTATAGCTATTGTAGCATCTAAAATATGGAACATTCATCAAATGGATGTAAAGACAACTTTTCTAAATGGTATAATCAAGGAAGAAGTGTATATTGAACAACCTGAAGGATTTGTGGTACATGGAAAGGAATCTCATGTTTGCAAGTTGAAGAAGGCATTGCATGGCCTTAAGCAGGCTCCACGTGCTTGGTACGAAAGGATTGATCATTACCTAATGGGCTTGGGCTTCTCCAAGAATGATGCAGATTCAAACTTGTACTTCAAGGTAATTAATGGGGAAGCACTAATCCTAATTCTTTATGTTGATGACTTACTTATCACTGAAGAAGATCGTCTTATTATCAAATGCAAGGAGTTAGCTTCGAAATTTGAGATGAAGGATCTTGGTTTATTGCACTACTTCCTTGGGTTAGAAGTTTGGCAGAAATCCGATGGGATCATTCTAAGTCAAGGGAAGTACACCATAGACATTCTAAAGAGATTTGGTATGATGGATTGTAAATCCATGGCCACGCCTATGGAGAACAACTTGCATAAGTTAAGAGAAGTTGCAGCTATTTCGGACCTGGTGGATTCTATACAATATAGGCAAATGATTGGGTCTTTAATGTACCTAGTCAATACTAGACCAAATATTTGCTATGCAATAAGTGCACCTAGCCAATTTATGTGTGAACCAAAGAAAATACATCTAGTTGCAGCAAAACATATTCTGAGATACTTGCGTGACACAGTTGGATATGGCCTGAGATATTCTTTTGATATGAACTTGAAATTGCATGGATATATTGATTCAAATTGGGTAGGATGTGTCACTGAGCGGAAGAGCACCTTTAGTTGTTGTTTCAGTTGAGGTCCAGCTATGATTTCTTGGTGCAACAGGAAACAGTGTTCAGTAGCATTGAGCTCCACAGAAGCCAAGTATATTGTAGCATGTGTGGGAGCACGAGAAGCAATGTGGCTTCAGAAGCTTCTTGCACAATTGTTTGGACAATACTTAGAACCTACAATTATCCATTGGGATCATCAAAGTTGCGTAAATCTTTCTGTCAATCCTACATTTCATGACAAAATGAAGCATGTGGAGATCAAGTACCACTATGTTAGAGACATGGTGGAAAGGAATGCTATTCAGTAGAGATACATTAGCACTGATGAGCAAATGACAGACATTCTCACCAAACCTCTCTCCAGAATAAAGTTTGTGTACTTTAGAGGTAAGCTTGGTATGGTGGAGAATGAAGCCCTAGTTGAGATTGAGTCTCTGCTTCATTGATTTGTTTATATTTGTTTATATATATACTAATGTATTCTTCTCTTCAAAAGATGTTTAAAGTGTAAACTCTTGTTAATGCATTTCTCCTTGAGAGACTTGAGGTGTAAGCCCTTATCTCCACCCTCTAATATGGTTCATGGTGGATGTCATGTGTGTGACGCCATGACAACACCACGTGAGAGAGTTTGTGGTGATTTTCTTGTACTTGTGTGTTTACCCTCTGGATGAACCATGGTGAATATCATTGTGAGGTGACGATCTCACAATGATGAACACTTGTGCATCTTACCATCATTGTGATGTGACGATCTCACAATAATGGTTGATATCTCGTGAGGTGATATCTATGGATAAGCCATAATGGTGGATATCACGTGAGGTGATATCTATATATAAGCCATGATGGTTGATATCACAGTGAGGTGATATATTTCCTTTCATATATGGGAGTAGTCATTGTGCTTAAACATCATGACGAGGTGATGTTACTTGTAGACATCGAGAAATATTCCTCCCTAGCTAAGAGGGAGTCTTAATGTAATAGTGTCAATCGGAATTTCTCTATACTAACATAGACAACTAAATTGTCTGATTGGCCTAATCGGCCTTAGACAATTCAATCATATCAATTTGTTTATATTAATGCTCAATCGATTTTATTATCAAACATTGATTAAGACATGTTGACACAAAACCGATTTATTATTATATTATAATCATGTCTCTTTGGATTGAACTGGTCCTATTAAAAACATGTTTATTATGATAACAAAAAGACATGCCTGTTAATGAAGGAACCAACTTTAGAGATAAGTCATGTTGGTTGGCTAGGCATATATAGTATATAGCTTCATTCTCCTCATCACATTTAGTATACATCGAATTGAAGACACAAGCACATCATGTTCCTTGTTCTGCAAATTATCTAGCAAATTGTGTTCCTTGTTCTACAAATCTACCATCATCTTCAGCAATTTGCATTATATATACAACAATCAGATTGGGTTCCTTCTTGTGATGTGATATATCTATCTCCAGCAGATCATACATTCATATAGTAGTGATATCATAGTCAACAAGTGGATTGCACTCATAGCAGATCGAACTTATTCCTTATAGTTTGAACTATGTTGATACTAGCTTCAAGGAGTGAAGCTAATACATTGTAAAAGACGTCTTGAATATCAATAAACAATAAGGAACTTCTTTATTGGGTTTTCACCTTCAAGAGGAAGGTTTCCCAGGGTAATTTTGTGTAATAGCATTAAATTGTTTTGTCTACACAATCTGATCACCTAAACTTAACACAAACTAGCAACTACATTCATCAACATAACTCCTACAATGACTTTTGTAACTCTTCTGAAAATGGAGTATTGGATTTTGTGTTAGGCTAAATTTTACAAAATACCAAAATAATCCAACCTTCAGTATTGAATTGTCAATTTCCAACATTATTATATTTACATATAACAAATCTACAACTATAAGCTTTAATCTCTAACAAGAAATTAACAATTACATATTCTTAAACCCTCTTATTTCACCCATTGAATTGACATTTTAACACTATTTTATCCAACTTGGATTATATTTTTTTAAATTACCTTCAATGAAAGACTTGGCTACAAATCAGAAATCAAACAAAACAAATATAAAATTAATCAATTCTTTTTGGGTGATCCAAAATTGTTATACATCCCCAACGCACATGCATCTCTGGTCCGTTATCTCTGCATTTTATTAGTATCAAAGATGATTCAAATATATTTGTACCTGCAAACGACATAAAAAAATACATGTTTAACTAAATCCTCAAACTTGTGGCCGCTTCTATAGAATATGATGAAATTGCCAGTTTTTCAATGATATCAAGTTTTTACAGTATATATTTATTATTTGAATATTTCTGAATTTGCTCGTATTTATTTTTTATTAATATATTTGATCACATTTTATGATTCATCATAGAATGGGAAGCGTTCACACAATACAATTGTAAATTTACAATGAAATCATGAATGACAAATGATACCAATATCACAAAATATGACAAAATTGATAACATTAACATAAAAGATACAAAATAGTAAAAACAATTCTATGAAAGAGTATTTCTGAATTTGATTGTATATACTTTTTTGTCCATCAATATTTTGGATCACAGTCTACAATTCATCACAATGAAATCAACACAAGGATATATGATAGTAAAAGTAACTCTTCGAAAGATATCAAATTTCCAGAGTCTATATTTATTACCGAGTATTTCTAGATTTGAAATTAACACAAAAGATATAAAATAGTAGAACTAACTCTCTGAAAGACACCAAATTCCCACAGTCCATATTTATTACAGAGCAGTTCTAGATTTAATTGTGTATATCTTTTTATCTATCAATGTTTCTGACCATACTCTACAATTTATCACCAACATGAAGTTAATACAAAAAAATTGTTAAATATTAAAAATACTAAAAACAACTCTTGGCAGATACCAAGTTTCCACAGTCCATATATATTGCTCTGAGTATTTCTAGATTTGTTCGTGTGTTTTTATTTCATCAGTATTTTAGATCAGACTCTGATTCATCAAAAGAATGAAATATTGTTGAACAATTTCATTATTGATAACGAATCATAAATATGATCCAATACATTGGTGAAGAAATATGTATAGACAATTGTTATTTTATTCTAAAAATAAATTTAATCATGAATTGTTATTTCATTCTAATGATAAATTACAAAATATGATCTGAAACATTAATAAAGAAAAAATATAAACAATCAAATTCAAAAATACTCAAACCAACACTTTCATAGCCATTAAAGACACTACAAGACAGTTCCAAAACTAGAAAAGCATTCTTTAATCTTTACGATTTTTAGCGGATCTCAGCAATATCCATCAAAACAAATCTTACTCTTAGATTGTTCTCATCGTTTAAGGCAAAGTCGTCAAGCCCAACTGGTGGAATCTTTGATTGATAGATTCACTTGACATTTCCAAACCACCCATAACAAGAAGGTTTAAAAAAAGTCTTCTAATATTCTAAGAACAATCTCTACTGAACAGAGTTCACTGTTTCTCACTTAAAGTTCTCATATTTGCGATTCAGAATCTTTGATATCTCTTCACACAGAACCTGCCAGTCCCGTTCATATTGGCCATTATGATCAGGATGGTATGCTACTATGGCTTTTCTAAGAGCCGCTTTAACATTGTCTTTAGTTCCAATGTTACCCATCACTCGCTTTCTGGGATCTGGATGACTGTGCTCCTTGTAAATGAACATCAAGAAATACTCTGCACTCTTTTCCCCTTCACGCTTAATTACATTAATGGGTTCTTGAAGCCCTTTTGCATCTTCTTCATGCCTTCTTTTATATTCATTTTTCTCCTCCTCCACTTTCCTCCTCTGGTGCTCATCAACCTTGTGCAATGAGTATTTGTACCACTCAGACTCTGCTATATGAGGACTCATGATAGCCAAGGCAATTTTGATACTCTCATAATGGTAACGATGGGCCTGCTTGTCCAATTTCAACACAGAAGAATACACTTTACCAATACGGCTAAGTGAAATGGCTTCACTTTCAAGATCTTTGTATTTGCTGAGAGAAATAGAATGCCTGTACCAATCAATGGCGTCCCACACAAGCTCTATACAAACTTCTTCAGAGTCGAGCAAAGCTTTCTTAAGCAAATCATCACCTTGACAGCGTGCTTGTACTGATTCACATATACATTGATAAAGTGAAACCTGCTCTTTCAGGCTCTCAAATTCTTTTTTCAAATTCTTGTCTTCTGTAGAATACACAATCCCCTCTGCCTTCACTAATGGTGGGTAACAATCCTTGAGTTTACTCAAACAGCGATTGTAAACGATGTCTTCCATTCTTATCCCTTCAGTGTCCTCCACAATGCATTTGATGCTCTGCTTGAAAACGAATTCCAGGCGAAGACAAAAGAGAATTGTTGCTAATTGCTTTTTCCTTTGGCTGCTTGTTGACCCTGCGTTTTCCATTGCTGTACATAGCTCCACCAATACGGGCTCAAAGCATATATTGTATTTTGAGAGCTGTTCCTTAACCCATTCAATAATATTGGTTAGGGTATCTTCTTCTTGTTTCAGCCATATTAAGGGTTTCTTTCCAAGCTCCCCAAACTCAAGAGCCAGTATATGGAACTCAAAAGCCTTTGATATGTGCTGTTTGGCAGCCCAGATGGCTGTCAAAGCTTCATTTCCTCCCTCTTCTTTCATGTATATGTTCCATTCTGCCTTTCCCCATAGCCAGTTCACTGAACCCAAATTTTTGTAGCACGAAGCTTTCTCATTGCTATCGGTGGATCCTGCAGCATCGAGTGCTTCTTCATATAACTGATGAGCTCTTGCTAGTTTGTGTCTGAGAATGCAAGGTCCATAACTGCTATTGGACACCTGTCGGTATATCTCGTTTCCTTTTCTCCTTAGGGCTTCGCTGCCAGATACTTTACTGATGGATTTCTGTGAAGCCATTGTTATAGCTTATGACAGTAACCTGATGCAAAAGCATTTAAACATTGTAAAAATAACCAATTGCAATAATTTGAAGGAGGCCAGAGTACAGAGCTAATTCATATTCTCAAAATGGAAGAAAAAAGAACAGAGTAAAGAGCTAATTCATATTCTCAAAATGGAAGAAAAAGACCAGAGTAAGGAGCTAATTCATATTCTCAAAATGGATAGACAAAAGAGCTCAATTAAATTGGAAAGCAGAATCAAGAGAAACGCACCAACTTATATATTTAAGTAAGCAACTGTTCTTCAAACGTAATGCTCTTCAAATTTCCTAAGAATTCAGAATGTCACGTTGAAGAAGTAGAAAGACTTGGATTAATGATCTTTTTTTCATGAATTGGGGCTAATTAGTTTAAGCTCATAGTGTATTGATTAAGTGGTGGCGCTGTTGTTGTTCTGTTTATCAAGATTCAAACTTCCACTGGGTCATTGTGATTGCAGGCTTGTGCTTTCGCTGTTCTAATGTGCTCACAGGTTTAAGCCTCAACATTGTTAATTGAGGATGAGGTCCATTGTTTGTGAGTGTCACGTTGATAGAAGATCTAAAGCAAATAAACTTTGTAGCCACCAAAAGTGTTAAAAATTGAAAGAGAAGAAATCAAATTGTGAAAGATACATAACACAAATTCGCTAAGAATGAAGGAATACCCTTCCAAGAAATATAGATTACCAATGAAGGATAGGTTGCACTCAAAAGCATAGAATTAGATACAAAATATATTTTTCTAGAATTAGACAGAGAATATTTTTTCTATTTTTTCTTAGAAAAACTTAGAAGCTAGTTATTAATTTCATTAAAGAATTGGTCTAAAACATAGAATTAGATACAAAATATCTTTTTCTAGAATTAATTACACAATATTTTATCTTAGAAAAATATAAAAAAAATAGTTAACTAAAGATTGGTCTATATCTTTCTAGATAGTAAGCATTTTATACAGAGTTTGAATAAAAGGAAACATTTAAATCTTGGTATTGTTCTAAGAGGAAGTTATAAATGAAGAATTTAGATAAGTATAAAAGGAAACCTTTAAAACTCTAAAATTGTTCTTTGAGGTGATGCTGCAAATGAAGAATCTAAGGAGACAAAAACAAGGAAACCTTTAAAACTTTGTGATTGTCCTTTCAGGTGAAGCTGCAAATGAAGAATTTAGGGAAAAGGAAAATAATGATTTATTACTATATGAATAGAGAACTTTCATTCAAGAGAAGATTTTACGTATTCTAAGTAAGGCTACTGTGATGTACAACATTTGATTTATCTTTAATCTTTATGATTTGACAGTTGACATTAAATTATCAGTAGCGCTCTCGATTATGTATTTAATTTTGTACATTTCATGCAAACATATATATATTGTACAACAGAACCCAACTGTACCGAACTTAGGTGAGAAAAATTGGTGATAGTCAGAACTTCCGACAAAAAGTTTTCGACGGCTTTTTTCATCGGTAGTGCGACGAAATTGCATCGGAATGCCGACAATTTGCCGTCGAAATTTTGACCCGAATGTACTAGTGTACTTAAAAGAAAACCAAAGGAAATTGATTATAAGTGGAGAGATCAAATTACTTTAAAGTTTTTTCCTTCTATTTGTGAAGAGATTCAATTAGTTAAGGCTTTTGCCTCCGATTTTTCATATAACTGAAGTGACTAAGTTTTGCATAAGGTTAAGGCACTGAAAAAAATACAAATATTAATATGGTTGATTATTGAGAAATCAGAAAAAGAGGAGATAGTGTAAAACATGTTTGTTAAATAATTATTAAAATCAATATTTTCAATAGAGTCCCCTGAGTTAATAATGATATTAAAATTGAATAGGAGAAGATAGTGATATTTTACAAATAGAGAAGAGATCATGAATAATGGTTGGATTTGTGTGGAGTTAATTCTAAGACACTACAAAGTACAAACAATGGCATTTAAATTTGACAAAGGCATTGAACATTAAGTGTATTCTATTTAAACACATAGATTGTCGAATATACTCACTTTGTCATTTGGTAAGAGAATTATCTTTCACCTAATAACATAAAATCCAAAAAAAGGATATTTGTTGAATAAATAACCAAAATGAAAATAATGCAGGGATGAAAATACTAAAAAAGAAATAGGAATGATGAAGATGAAGAAATAGACAAAGATTGTATTATGACCCTTGATTAAAGATAAAATACAACTACAATGAAAATTTAGCTACGATGAATGCTGAAGAAATCAATTAAATTTGACAAAGATATTCAACATTAAGTGTATACTATTTATTCACAGATTGCCAAGTATGAAAACAAGGATTTATGTTGAATAAAGATCTAAAATGAAAATAATGTAGGTATGAAAATTCTTAAAAAGAGGTAGGAATAATGAAGATGAAAAAATAAATGAAGATTGTGTCATGCACCTCCATTAAAATAAAAAGATAATTACATTGAAAATTTAACTATAATGGATGCTGATGGAATAAAAAAAAATTAAAAATCTTCATAGATGAAAATATTGCTAACAAATATAGATCAAGAAAAATTCTTAATGATCCTATAGAAAATTAGAAGATGAGGTGGAACATCTAAAAGATGAAGTAGGTGCTTTAGAACTTAGAACACGGAAAGGAAGATATTGCAAGGAAAGAAGTAAGAATATTGATGATAAGAAAAATAGATAAGAGTTGTATCATGGCATCTTCACTAAATAAAAAAAAATAGTAAGGAAAACTCATCTTCATCTATCATAGATTAAGGAAGATAGTTGATGAAGCTAAGAAAGATCTCAAAATCTTCATATATGGATAGAGTATGGATAGAGAACTTCTCATTCAAGAAAAATTTTTTCTTAAAGAATAAGAAAGAGGGTTGATTATAAGTGAAGAGATTCAAATTGGTTAAATCTTTTGACTTCAATTTTTATATGATCCAAGTGACTTAGTTTTGTTTAAGTAAGTTTGACACACTATTTAACAAAATACCAACATTAATATGGTTGATGATTGAGACATTAAAAAGGAGATGGGAGTATAACATGTTTGTTAAACAATTATTAGCATTAAGATATTCAATAAGGCATCCCTAAGTTTATGTAGAAGCACAAGGATCAAATATGTTGCCATAATATAGTAGAGTCAATGGAAGAGATGTTTGAAAGGAGAAGGTGAAGTTGAATGTTGTGTACTATAGTACTGAAATTGTTAAAGGTAAAGATGAAGGAAATTTTGTACCAAAAAGATGGGAATGACATAAATGAAAAAAAAACACTTGAATCCAATTGAAGGACTGCTAACAAAGAAAGTGGATTTATATTGATTGAATGAATAAATTCTAGTTTATCATATTTTCTATGAATAAAATTTGAAAGGATCTAATAGATTGAATACATTTTTGAAGATGGTTGTGTATTCTTAAAATATGTTTTCTAAGACATGATATAAAAATGGTTTGATTTCAAAGCTTTAGTTAGTAAATAGAGAATTATAAAAACCTAAAATTTAGAATATTAAAATTGAAATAGGTGGTTCAAACTTTTCTAGATCTAAATGGAGAAGTGTAACAAACATCAAATTATAGGAGTTTTGTCTTTTCTAAGATAAAGTAAAAATAACCTTAAAATGTATATTTTATTAGAGACAAGAAACAAAGCTTAAATAAAACAATTTTTCTTAGAAGAAACAAGAATCATAGCTTTATAACAATTTTTCTTAGAAGAAACAAGAATCATAGCTTTAAAATAAATTTTCTTAGAAAGAAAATAAGATTTAGATTAGGCATCTCATACAAGATTCAACATCAAAATTTGGTGAAGGTATATTAATGAAAATATTGAAAATTGAATAAGAATATAGACGCAGGAATGAGGTTTTCTTGGAATGGAATCAAAATTTCTCCCTTCTTGGGAAAGAAGTCAGGCAACAGAGGAAATGCAGCTTGGTCTCCTTCCCAGTACAGTTGGTTCAAATTGAACTTTGATGGGGCTTCTAAAGGAATTCCAGGAGCTTCTGGAATTGGATGTGAAGTCAGAGATCACAATGGAATAGTGATGGGAAAGATGGCTAAACCTATTCCTCCCGATACAAACAATGTAGCAGAATTTAAAGCTCTTCTCTATGGCCTGTCAAGGTGTTCTAACCGTGGAGGGGGACTCTGCCATCGTTAAAAATGCAATTAAAACAGCTCATCTTGTTAATTGGAAGCTGAAAGTTCTAGTAGAAAGAATTCTAACGCTGCTACCTTATTTCAATAACTACACGTGCAATCACATATACAGAGAGGCAAACACGGATGCGGATGCTTTGTCAAAGTTGGCATGGGCTGGCACTTCTTTAAGTTGGTGGGCGTCTAAACTCAGCTTTAATTACCCGAGGAATCGGGAAGAGGGTAGTTGATCTTAGGCAATTTGAATTTCTAAAATAGTCATTCGAGATCCGTGGATTTTCTTAGTTGGGCTACCTTCGAATTCAAATGAAGAGAGGCATTTAATTGTCAACAGTCATCTTTCTCCTACCAAGCAAGTTTTCTAAGTAATCGTGTTTATGATTTTGTGGGCCTTTCATCCTACTGTATGCTGAATAGGACTAGATAACTGCAGCCTCCACTAAGGCAGCTGATTTGGATGCCTTCACTCTTGAAATCATGTCAACCGTTTCTTGATTGGGGAGTAGCAGATGAGTAATAACTTTCTCATTCTTTGCGCCATGCTTAGAAAAGTTGATGAGGTTAGCAAATCCGTCAAATCTTCAGGTAGGTGGAAAAGTACGCCGCATTCGCAGGCCGAGGCTTGTGGTGATGTGTTGGAAATGCTCTAAAGTCCGATTAATTAATACTATGATGTTGGAAACCATTCCTTTCGCCACCTCTTCTCTAAGATTAACAACTCCAAGCACTTTACATTAATGAGACTAGAAATGCGCGAGAATGTCGAAAGAATTTTAAAAAAAAGAAAAGCTAAGTCTTGTCCTCGCATTATCGCTTGTCCGTCTTGAAGGTTGAAGGTTTTCTGCTCAAAATTGCAAAGAATTTTTTTATTATTATTATTCTTTGGTTAGCCAAAGGATGGAGGAAGCTCCGTTTAGCTTCTTTATTAAAAAGCATTCTGAGTCAATTTTTTGTTTTGGGCAGACATGCCCATCTCTCTTTTCCTGCAACTGTCGTCAAGTCTCTTTCCGTGAGATTTCAGACCTAAGGCTCAAAAGGCTGGAGGAAGCTCCGTTTAGCTTTATTATTAAAAAGCATTCTGAGTCAATTTTTTGTTTTGGGCGGACACGCCCATCTCTCTTTCCTGCAACTATCGTCAAGTCTCTTTCCGTGAGATTTCAGACCTAAGGCTCAAAAGGCTGCTCCGCAATTCTGAGTTTTCAGTCATTTTGGCGGTTAAGCTAATCCTAGGCTCTGGTTTTCTGAGTAGGGTAGAGTATCCTAGAGATAATTCCAACATATCTTCAAGATTTGTTGCCTCTCTGTTAGACTGCCAATATTCCAAGGAGAAGGTGCAGGCTCTAACCACGCATCTTTTTGACCAAAATGTTCTAGTGGGATTGGATACTGTCCTCGTGCCATTATTGGCACAGGATAATGGCACAGGAATGCCTCACCCTGGCAAGCGACCTGTATTATTTTCTGTCTCGTGTGAGACCATTAACTATTACCCTTTTTATTGGACTTAAAAGGTCCTGCTCTTGTGTTTTTTGTCTCGTGTGAGACCATTAACTATTACCCTTTTTATTGGACTTAAAAGGTCCTGCTCTTGTGCGTCACAGGGCATACACAACAATGGCAACTAGGTTTTTAGAATGGAGATTTCTGGGGGATGAACCGGTCGTGGTCGCGGAAATCTCCCAATGCAGAACAGGGGTCGTGGCCGTCCAAGAGGCAGGGGCTGTGCTTTGAGGATCCGGCTTAGGGCTGCTCGAATTCCATGCAATACAGATATAATCTTTGTTTAAAATCTTTGTCTTTATGTTTATAGATACATATGGACTCTATAATTTTTTGTCTTAATGGAGTTAGTTCTAGACTTTGAAGGCTGAATGCCAGCCCTCTTTTCAGTTTAAAACTTTGCAATTCTTCTCTAATGGAAAAATTTGGACAATTGGGGTTGCAAGCCCAATTTTTTTTTATTTTCAATCGAATATATTAATATAATCCTCTGCTCTGCTGTTTACCAATCAAAAAAAATATATAGTTATATCTTAGAAACTAAGAAGGATTATTAACTATGCTTATATTTGTGTGGATCTAAATCGAAGACACAACAAACAATGATATTTATATTTGACAAAGTCATTGAACATTAAGTGTATTCCATTTTAACACAGATTGCTGAGTATGCACACTTTGTCAGGAGGTGACTGAATTCCCTTTTGCTTAATAACATAAAATCCCCCAAAAGGAAATATGTTAACAATAGAGGAAAACAATGTACAAATAAAAATACCAAGAAAGAGGTAAGAATAATAAGATAGGGTAATAGATGAGGATTTTGTTATAGCACTTCAATTAAACAAAAAAGACAGCTAAAATGAGAATCAAACTATGATAGATGTTGATGGAATAAAAAATTCTAGATCCTCATAGAGGAAAATATTGCTAATCAAGAAAAGTCACTAATGATCCTATTGAAAATGAGGTGGAACATCTAAAAGATAAAGTTAGTTAATTTGAGGTGAAATAAAGTTAGATTATTTGGAAAGAACATAGGAAGGAAATATTGCAAAGAAAAAGGTAAGGAAAAATTCAAGATGAATTTTAAGAAAGATATAAAAATCCTCAAAGGTTAAAAAATGTTACTAAGGAAGATAACTAACAAACTCAAGAAAGATCTAAAAATCTTCATAATTCAAAATGTTACTAATGAAACTAGAAACATTAGGTGAAACATCTAAAAGATAAATTAGGGAATCTGGAAAGTATACATGTAAGGAAATACCATAGTGAAAAGGGTAACACTAAGGCTAATATATAAAAATTGTGTTGTCACCATAATAAAACATAAAAATAACTATGAAGAAAGTTCTACAATGGCAGAAGTTTATGAACTAAAGAAAAATTTGGAGTGATTAATGAAAATGTTGCTAATGAAAGTAAATCAACAAAAGTACTAATGATCTTGTAGGAAACTATAAAGATAAGGTGGAGAATTAAAATAATGAAGTTATAAGATCTAGAAAGAATTTGGATCCTTCAATCGATCATGAAAAATTAAAGCACACATGTCAAAATGCTAGAAATTTGACTTTATGTTGCAAAGAAATGCACGAGGTGGAACAAATCTAAATGATGAAATGAAGTGATCTGCAAAGAACACGGATGTTTTGTCTAATCATGAAAAATCAAAACCATCAAACACTCCAAAAATTTAATTTTAAGATAACCATATTCAAGTTTCAAGATGAATAAAAATAAATAATATGTATACAAGACTACTATTATACTTTTTATTAAAAAAATTGTCTTATAATAAAGACCACAATTCGTACAGATCATGCAGATACCTCAATTCTTAGGCTAATTGTGGGCTTTTGAACTCAGGCATTAGAATAGCAAGCAGAAATTTTTCAGAGTAACTTTCCAAAGTAAACAAAAAATTCCTAGGGGCTGAGGCAAATGGGGTATCAAATCCTGCAACAGAAGTGTATAGAGATGATCACCCAGCAGTGGAATTTTCTTCAATTTTCTGCAAATCCTCTGCAGAAACAGGGACGTGCATTTAACTTCTGTTCATGATTGAGACATTAAAAAATGTACAAGGACATGTTTGTTAAAAAATTAATAACATTAATATTTTCAATAAAGCATCCCTGAGTTTATGTAGAAGCAAAGCACGATGATCAATATATTGCAATAATAACACAGGTAAGATTGGAGGGAAGAGAGATGTTTCAAAGGAGAATGTGAAGTTGAATGTTGTAGTGGTATTGTCGAAGGCAAAGGTGAAGAAGGAAATTTCAGTTCATAAAGGATGAGATTAACATAAATGAAAATAAACTTTCCATTCAAAGTTTAATTCAGAAATCTACTATACCTAATGTTACAGACTGTGGAAACTATAAGACTTTAACAAAACAAACTTGATAAATGTAATTAAAGACTACTATTATATGCAAAACAACGTGGATTTATATTGATTTATATTGATTGAATGAATAAATTTTGGTTCTGTATTTTTTATGAATAAAATTTGGTTGGATGTAATAGATTTAATGCAGTTTTTAAAATAGTTGTGTATGGACACCAGGATTTTTATCTGATATACATGGAAAGGTTAAGTGAAGAGAGAACTTCTTTTGTCAACACCTTAGATGCATTCATGAAAGAGATAAGAGGGAATGGAGCAATGGTTCGTCAACCGATGATTAGTAATGCTAGGAGGTTGGATGATCAGAGGTTGGCGTGGATGGAAGGTCCCTTTGGCTGGGTTGCCTGGATCTAGAGCAGACTTCTATTTGTGGCACCTTGTTCTTTTTTGACTCCATGTGTACAGAATCCTGGTTGCTATTTTGATTTATTTCATTATTGACATTTTGTACTAACCTTTGCTTCATATTGATAAATGTATATGTCTGTAGTTAGAAGACTGGGTTTGGTATAAAGATGTGATGTAAATGTAATGTATGACTGGTATACTGACAAGTATTTGTGGGTTTGTCTAGATTGTGAGGCTTTACGCACCTGTGAACTCAGATTATACTTCGATGTATTTCAGTTTTTACCTTATAATCAAAAAAAAAAAAGTTTTGTATTCATCAAAGTTCTAAGACATGATATAAAAATGGCTTGATTAGCAAGCTTTGGTTAACAAATAGAGAATAATAAAAACCTAAAATTTAAAATTAAGTCAGGTGGATCAAATTTAGAAATGGAAAATGGATCATATGAAATATGGTTAAATTTGTGTAGAGCTAAATCTAAAACACAACAAACAATGACTTTTAAATTTGACAATGGCATTGAACATTAATTGTATTCCATTTTAACATAGATTGCCCAGTATAACCGAATTCACTTTTTCCTTATAAGATAAAACTTTAAGAAAGAGAAAATGTGTTGAATAAAGAACAAACGAGAAAACAAAGTAAGGCTGAAAATATCAAGAAAGAGGTGAACACACTCAAGACAGAGAAATAAATAAGGATTGTGTTATGGCATTTCAATTAAATAAAAAGACAACTACAACAAAAATTTAATTATGATAGATGCTGGAATAAAAAAATCTATGACCAAAATAGTGCTAATGAAGATGGACCAAGAAAAAATCTTAAGACCTTATAAGAAACTAAGATGCAGAAGAACATCTAAAAGATAAAATTAAGGGATTTGAAGTTAGGAAATTTAGAAATATTATAGGAAGGAAATATTGCAAGGAAGGAGGTAAGAACATGAAGATAAAAATAAACAACAAGAATTATGTTATTAGCACTCCTATTAAATAAATAAAAATGTAACAAAAAGAAAATTCATCTTCATTTATGGTAGATGCTTATGAAATTAGGAAAGATCCAAAAATCCTCATAGTTGAAAATGTTATAGCTTATGAACTTAAAAAAGATCCAAAAATCCTCATTGTTGAAAATGTAATAGTTGATGAACTTCAGAAAAATCTAAAAATAGTCATAATTAAAAACATTATCATTACTAATGATAAAAGATCAAAAAAACTTAATGATCCTATAGGAAATTGGACAGATAAGGTTATGAGGTGTAAAATCTAAAAGATGAAGTTAGGGGGATTTGGGAAGCAAATAGGTAAGTAAACCATACACAACAAGGGGATAAAAGAACTAAAGATAAAGAAATGCTAATATATAAGGATCATGTTGTGTCACCTTAAACAAAAATAAATAAATATGTTGAAAGTTCAACTATGATAGATACATGAAAATAAACCAACAAAAGTGTTCAACAATATTGTCCGAAACTAGAAAGATGTGGAACATTAAAAATGAAATTATGGGATCTAGAAAGAACTTGGATCCTCCACTTAAATCACTAGTGATTAAAAGCACACATATAAAAATGTAAGACATTTGACTTTATGGTGCACAATAATGCATGAGGTGGAAGAGATCCAAATGATGAAATTAGGTGATATGTATATAGCATGTATGTTCTCTCTAATCTAGAGAAATCAAAATCTTCAACAATTTAGAAATAAATAAGATGAAGAGAAATAAACATCTTTTAAGACAGAAAAAAACCACCATATTCAAGAACAAACTAGGATATAAGTATCTTAATTCTTGAAGAGAAACTACAATCTAATTAATTTAAAACATCTTAATTCTAATTAAGAGTTACTCTTATTTTTATCAAACAGTTTCATCCAATTAAAAAAATTAGAAAAATTACAAGAAAATATTATTATTTAATAATTAAAATAAGCAAAATAAATAGTCAATTTTTATGGAAGAAAAAACTTATTATTTAGAAATTAAAATAAGCAAAATAAATAGTCAATTATTATGTATTTCATTTATCTATATTTATATTATATTGAAAACTATATTCTAAAATTGATTTAAAAAAAGAAAAGAAACACAATAAATTTACAAGACATTAAAAATATGTCTATATATAAAAATAAGTAAAACAAAATTTATATGAATAATAAAAATAATATACATACACCTATTTAAATATTAAAATCATTTATGCATTTAAAAGTATGAAAGAATTGACTTGTGTTTATAAAGATAAGAAAATCATGAAGACAAGAGTTGTCCCAAGTTGAGAAGGTCCAATATATGAGCATTCCTACAAACAAAAAATGCTAAGTGCACGCACTATAATTAAATCTAGTTTATTTCTTTATTTCTTGAAGATGTCTCCCTTTTAAATAAAAACTTTATTTTTTATTTTTTTAAATTATTGTAATTAATGTTCCAATTCTGCATATAATGAGAAGCCTATTTGACCAAACAATCACATAAAAGAATGAATAATATAAAATTAATTAATATTTTTAAAAAATAAAATAAAATAAATATGTATAAAACTACTAGCATTAGATATTGAAAAGGAACATATAGAAAAAATTATATTATCATTAAAAATATAAGCACATAAAATAATGAGTAAATAAAAATAATTAATATTTTAAAAAATAAAATAAAATAAATAGGTATAAAGACTTAACATTAGCAAATATGAACAACCTGCGCCACAATACCTTCCTTTTGTCAGGAGGGTTTGTCATGAAAACCGCCTTATTTGTATAATAATAAGGTCACATTTTTATATTAATAAAAATAAATGAGACCACAACTCATACACCTAACCTCATCCTTAACCTTATCCGTACCGTTAAAGGAAAATAAAAACAAACAAAGCTGAACAAATTTCAAAAAGTGAATGGTTCGGATTCAATCCAGAGGGCTTGGAGTGCATCTACACCGTCACGTTTGAGGCAATTCTGAAAACAAAAATAATCTTCGCAAATAAAATAAAATACACCCTTTATGTGGAGCCCAGGTGAGCACTCAAGCTTACGCTATATTTCTTTATTACGTTGATGGTAGCATTCACTAATTATAAACAAACTTTAACTCTCCTGCAAATTTCCATGAAAAAAGGAAAGAGAAGTGAACCTCCTCCGTCCGATTTCATCAACAAGGGTATCGATTAATTAACACACAATTTTCTGCAAATACCTCAATTCTTATGTTCATCCTGGGCTTTTGAACTGACGCGATTAGAAAGGCAAGGCAGTTCTTTAACGACACATTTTCCACAGTACCAGAAAATCGAAAGACAAAAAAATCCTAGGGCTAAGGTAAACGGGTTATCAAATCCTGCAACAGAAGCTTATAAACAAATTACATGAATTTTTCTTCAATTTTCTGCAAATCCTCTGCGGAAACAGGGGACGCACAATGAACTTTTAAAAACAAAGAAAGAAACTGTATACATTTATTTAAACCATAGTAGCAGTTAAAGAAATTGAATGTAATTTAAATAAAACACAGTACTGTGAATTTTCAAAATACCTGGTAGCTATGGCTTTGCGGCTTTTGCCCACAGTTGCAGCTTTGATAGCTTTTGCGCCTCTTTCTTGCATGTAACTTCACTCCTCATGCAACTTGTGTCATATAGATTAGTAAGTATAACAACTTCCGTAGCAGTGAAGACTAGAGGAAGGAAGACAGGTGGCAGGTAAGGAGGTTTCCACTATTAAATAATATATAATAGTACCCCAATTTAAATGTAATTAATTGTTCAACCCACTTCCGAGAAGCTTGTGTTAATGAATAATGATTGCTGTGTATACATTGAAAGGAAAAATAAAGGCGGCACATTCCCCCAAACAATATATCTACAATATAATATTTGTTGAGAGAATATTTTGCTTTAATAAAATTGAGTTTATGATTAGTATAGATACAAATAAATATACAATTTGACTTTGTCGTAGAAATTGAGTGTACTACGTACCTAAAAAAAGATTTATTTTGATTTTGGGCACGGTTTCTGACATACTTTTATTCTGCCTGTCACTTCTTGCTTTAATTTTGGTTTGAGATATTTTATTTTATTGAAAGGCGTTGCTTCGCCCAAAATCCTTCTCATTTTATTGGTTAGTCTAAAGATTGGATGTGCAAGTGGAGACTTTTCGGTGTGAATTTCCTAAATTTAAGGTTTTTTAAATTTTCAAATGTTAAATTTTGTTTTTAGTTTTTGGGTTTTTCTTTAATGGATTGATTTAAGTTAATCCACAAAGTAAAATTCATGGGAAAAATGCAAAATAAAAATGGTGTTTTGTTAGTTGTTGTTTATATGTCTTTTGTGTTGATCTTTGGAGGGTTGATCTTTGCATTGTTGTTGTTAGCTATGTACCACTTTCTTGTATATTTATTCTGTGGGTTATTATTTTTTTTATTGAAAATTAGTTTTGTTTCATAAAATAAAATAAAATAAATATATATTATTTTGTTTATTGTCTTAAATTTTTAGAATAGAATCAATATTTGTTAGTTTATATGTCAAAATTTTTGAGTTGTGTGTTTGAGATTTATATTTAAGAATATTAGTCTTAGTTATTTTGATCTATAAAAGAAAAATATTTTGTATATGTAATTACAAATGGTCTAAGATTTGATTGCATCAATTTCAACAACGTACGATTTTGCATATTGTTATCTTATTATATTGATTGATATCAACTAAGAAAATTCTCTTCTCGGTCTTGTTTATAGTAGATGCCAATGGTACTTTTAACACCATTTATTTATCAAACATGGTTACAAGATCTATAAAAGGCAACAAGAAGAAGCTTCAAAATATATTCGAATACATAATGTTAGTGTATGGATATTGAATAATGTTTAGGATGACTTAAGGCATCTCATAGAAGGCTTTAGTTTGGAAGAAATTCAAGAAAAGGGGTTGTTTATAGCTTATGGGCAAGACTTCTAGTTTCTAACAAGCCAAGTCTTCGGCTATCCCCTGATCCCTCTCCCTCCCTCTCCTTGGCTACGGGTGATGACTACCTCTCCCCCAAGCCTCTGGCTATTTCTATCCTCACAACCCCTCAACCCTCCAACCCTGGTGGAGCTATGACCCCCTCAGGTGTGAAAAAGTTGTTAATCGTAGCCCCTCCTTGTTCCCCTAGCAAGGCAGAGACGTCTGTTGAAGTAGATAAATCCCCCATACCAACTCCTCCTATGAAGTTATCACCACCTGGATCTCCTCCGACGGATAATGAGGAATGGCTAACCTAGAAGAAGAAACCCAAGGCTAAGAAGGCAGATGTGGGGGGGTACTGAAAGTAAAGTCAGAAGACCATCAGAAAGGGTGTTGAGACATAAAGTTATGGCAAGGGATATCGCAAGAGGTAGACAATTGACCCTTGATGGAATCAACAGAAATAAGAAATGAAGTTCCTCTCCTGGAACATAAGGGGTCTTAAAAGTCCCTAGAAGCAATTTTCTATAAAACAGTATATCTTGGAAATGAAACTTGATATTTGTCTTCTTCAGGAGGTTAAAATATCCTACCAAACTTTTGCAACCATTGCTGGTAAACTTTGGTCGGGGGCTGCCTTTTTGTATGTGGATGCTTTTTGGATGTCTGGGGGAATTGCTACCCTCTAGGACCCCTTCAAAGTCCAAGGAAAGATTTATGTTAGCACTCAGAACTTCCTAGTGGTTACTTTTCAATATGGTGAGCACTATTGGCACCTGTTCAATATATATGCCCCCAATTCCAAAGTGGGAAGGCGTCTAGTCTGGGAGAAAATCTTTGAACTCATCCTTGCGAACCAGAAGTCTCATTACATGCTGGCAGGAGACTTTAATACCTCCCTCTACCCCTCTGAGAAATGTGGAGGCCTAGTGGATTTTTCAGATAGCATGGGAGATCTCGCTAACCTTATTAATGTTACTAGCCTCTTTGATCTTGATCTTCAGGGTGTGCCCTACACTTGGTCGAATAATAGGAAAGGCAATCATCTAATTCAAGTCAGACTGGATAGATTTCTTGTCTCTACCAACTAGGATATTAGTCACAACTCCTACCTTAAGACTCTCCCAAGGACTGCTTCTAATCATAGCCCCCTCCTGCTCCATTGGAAGGATAGACCCAGCTTGGGTCCCCCCCTTTCTGCTATGAGATTATGTGGGCCTCCCACCCGGATTTTAGAGACCTGGTCAAGAGATGGTGGGCTACCCCGATCCAAGGGACTGCAATGTTCAAAATTGTTGAGAAACTGAAACTCATCTGAAGGGAAGTTAAAGGTTGGAATAAGGCAACCTTTGGTGACATCTTCAAGGAGAAAAAGGAGTTGTGCTCTAGACTGGAACAATTCCAGAGAAATATGGCTGTAGGTGACCCCCCTCACGCTTTGTTGGTTGAGGAAGAAGAATGTCGTAAGAATTGGAAGGAAGTCCTTTCTAAGGAGGAAATCTATTGGAAACAAAGATCCAAAATTCAATGGTTGAAAGAGGGGGACAGAAACTCGACCTTCTTCCACCGCTCAGCAAGCATCCATAAAAGGATAAACTTTATCAAATGTCTAAAGGATGACTCGGATCAGGAGATCACTAAAGAATCCCTAATTGGCCAAATTGCCACTGACTTCTTCATCCGTATGTATATTGATTCTGGAAGAAACAATGCATCTCTCCAAGACAGGCTTTTGAGTAATCTCCCTAATGCCATTGGGGAGGAGGATAACTGTCAGCTCATTGCTCCTACCTCCTCGGAGGAGGTCCACTTAGCGGCCCTTGCAATGGGTACCTTCAAGACCTTGGGCCTGGATGGCTTCCCCCGGGCGTTCTTCCAGGATTATTGGGACATCGTTAGTTATGATGTTACTAAAGCGGTGAAGGACTTCTTCAAGACTGGGAAATTACTAAAAAAATTGAATAACACCTACATAGTTCTTGTCCCCAAGTCTTCGAACCCCAACTATATGAAGGACTTTCGGCCCATAAGCCTCTGCAATTCTATCTACAAAATAATATCTAAGGTCTTGATGAATAGAATTAAGCCCCTTATGGCAAAGTTTATCAGTCTCTCCCAGAAAGGTTTTGTCCCTGGTCGCCAAATTTTGGATGCTACCATTGCCACCCATGAAATAATCAACTCCATGGACAAGAGTAGAATCCCAGGTATGGCTTTCAAACTCGACATTTAAAAAGCTTATGATAAAGTCAACTGGTGCTTCCTATTTAAAACTCTCTCAAAACTGGGCTTCAACCAGAAGGTTGTTGACATGATTCAGGAATGTGTTTCTACGGTCCAGTTCTCGGTCTTGATCAATGGGACCCCTAGGGACTGCTTTAAAGTTGAAAAAGGTATTCGACAAGGAGACCCTCTCTTCCCTTATCTTTTCATCATGATTGCTGAAGTCTTGAGTAGGAATGTGGTTGATATGATGATCAATGGCATACTGCAGGGATTCAAAGCAGTTTCTACTATTCCCCCTTAGTGATCCAACAATTTGTTGATGATACCTTTATGTTTGGTATATCCTCAATAATTAAGGCCAAACTATGGAAGAATCTACTGGAGGATTATGCTTATGCCTCGAGACAAATCTACTGGAGGATTATGCTTATGCCTCGAGACAATGTATCAACTATGATAAGAGTAATCTCTTCTTCTTCTTCAACACCATTGGCGACCTTCAGCTTAAAATCCTCTCTATACTGGGGTGTAAGTCTATTGCACTTCCGGGGACTTACTTAGGTCTCCCCCTCACTATTAAAGAGGTTACCCATGCATTCTAGAATACTATCCTTGAGAGAATACAAAAGAAACTTGCGGGTTGGAAAGGGAAATTCCTTAGTAGTGCGGGCAAGCTCCAACTCCTTGTTGCTTCCCTCCGGGGCATCCCAGTGTACTTCCTTTCCTTGTTCAAATTATCTGGTGCTATGGGGGAAAAGATTGAGAGGATCCAGAGAACCTTTCTTTGGACGGGCATGGAGGAAAAAAAATGCCTCTCTCTAGTTAATTGGGACATTGTTTACTTACCCAAATCCATGGGAGGACTTGGTATCAGAAAGATAAATGCCTTGAACAAGGCTTTAATTTCAAAAGTGGGATGGACCCTAGCTAAAGGCGAGGCAAACTGGTGTAACATTATCAGAGCCAAGTATTTGGAAAGGGAGCAATTCTATTGTAATTTGAGTGTTGGTGACCTACCTCATGGGTCTAAACTATGGAACAATATCTTGAAAATTAGATTGGTTATTAGAGAAGGACTGAAATGGTAGATTGGAAATGGCAGGAAGATTAGGTTCTGGGAAGACTCTTGGGTGGATGACAAACTTCTAGTGGATTCTCGATTCCGCCAATTAATGTATCCCCTAAAGCAGCACTTAAGGGAGTACATTGTTGATTACATGGAGCCGGGAAGAGGAAGATGGAAGAACATAGCCTAGATCTTTTCTAATCAACCTAACATGTTACCCATTGCTCTGGAGCTGCAGGATCTTATGTTGGAATGCAGAATTCCCTTATCTCCCCAAGATGACAGATTCATTTGGAAGAGGACCCAGTCAAGGGCTTTTTCGGTCTTTGCTTATAGACAACTTCTGAGACCCAATGGCGATGTTGAGTGTTGAAAGAAGATATGGAATTCACGGTCGATCCCAAAAGTTAACTTCTTCTGGTGGTCCCTAATGCATGGAAAATTTTTGACTCAGGACAATCTAAAAATGAGGGGTTTTCAACTTTCCAATAGATGCATTTTATGTAAAGTTGAAGAGGAAACTATTAACCATCTTTTCATCCACTGCCCCTTTGTGGGACACCTGTGGACTATTACCCTTGAAAAATGTGGTATGCAATGGGTTTTTTAGGATAGCATTAATCAATTTGTCACTGTATGGACACCTCCCTCCCACCACCCCCTAATTCTCCAATTATGGAGGCGGATCCCTCCCCATATCTGTTGGGGTGTCTGGAAAGAAAGAAATAACAGAATCTTCAGAGATGTTGAATCCCCCCTCGGATAAAGTCTTCTACAATTGCTTCAAGATGATTTTAGATAATATATCAGTGACTAAGTGGAAAACCCCCATAATCCTCCTAACCCGATGGACAAAAAAATTGTTGAACGATGGAAGCTCCCCCCGGAGTTTGAAGTTTTCAACAACAGTACAAAGATCAACAGGAAAAAGACCAAATGGTTAGCCCCAAACCGCCATTGGTAC
Organism: Cryptomeria japonica; assembly: GCF_030272615.1. NCBI lineage: Eukaryota > Viridiplantae > Streptophyta > Pinopsida > Cupressales > Cupressaceae > Cryptomeria > Cryptomeria japonica. The sequence goes on along the minus strand of NC_081414.1, from coordinate 589,330,008 downwards.
AAATTGAACTTTGATGGGTCTGCCCAAAATGCTTGCCAAGCAGGTGGTGGAGTCATCTGTGACCACCATGGGAATATTGTTGCAGCCTATGCAGGCAGCCTAAAGAACCATACTATCACTCAAGCCGAGGGAATGGCTATCCTCTTGGGTTTGAGATTTTCTACTACTATTGACATTAAACATCTAGAAATTGAAGACAACTCGCAAATCATTGTGGAAGCAATTAGGGGTAGATCTATTGCTGGATGGAAAGTGGATTCCGTTTTGAGGGATGCTAGGATGCTTCTGACTAACCTTGATGATTTCACCATCCGCCAAATCTTCACAGAAGGGAATGTTGTTGCTGACTCTATAGCTGCGATGGGAAGGCTGCAAAACGGCTTACAATGTTGGAGGAACCCTGATTTGCTGCCTATGATCACCAAGGAGATCTTGGAGACTGGAAAAAACCAAGTCTAATGATGAACTCGTATAACTATCACCAGATGAAGAGAGCCAAATTTCAAATTTAAAAATTGGAGGAGAAACCCGCCCATCATGGGTTGGGCTTGCCATGTAGCTACGTTTGGCCTTGTCATCAGCTACAAAGGGGATTTAATAATGATGATAGTTATTGCTATAGTACTGATATCGGGAATGGTAATTTCCTAATTATCATCTGAACGGATATTACTGGCGGCGATAAAGGCAGCAGTTGTGATTGGCCAAATCACATTGGTTGGATTAAGGGTTCGCATGAGTGTAATAGATTTCATGAAAGTGAAATCTATTTAGGCACAACTTGCAAGAATCACACCGTTTATTGTATGATTTTATCCTAGAGTTGGCTAAGTTATTTTTCTTTCGCTCTACTAAGCTGGAAGAAACGACCATGGGGGTGATAGGATAAGACTGGAACCTGACAAAACAGACGAATTTAAAGCCAAGCCAATGGTGTGGTTTGTCTGTTCAGAGGGCGGGATTGATAAATTTATGGAAGGTATGAAAAGAAATGACGAGAGATTATTTAAGCAGATTGTTGCTTCCTGGGAGGATAAAAGGGTTACCATGGGGGGTATTTCGTTCGAAATCAACTAAGAGGTGATCACTCAAGTGACAGGTCTGTCCATGGAGGGGAGGAAATGGAAGAAACAAAGCAACATTTTGGATACCACCAGCCTAAACCAATTTTTTCGTGAAGGGGAGAACCTTGTGAAGAGGGTAGGCGACTTCAGCTGGGAGGAGCTTATGCCACTGTGGGACGAGGTCTGCTATATCATTATGAAATACTTCACTCTGGAAGGACGGTATGGGATCTTTTACTATTATCACCTCCCTTTCCTTAACCACCTTAGAAATAAAGATCTTATCTCCATTCCTTTTTTTTCTGTTGCATTCGCTGGACTCTAATGTTAAAGATATTGCTGAGGCCAAGAAAAAAGGAAAATACTTTCCCATTTTGCACCAAGGACTCATCCTTTGCCTCTACAATTTCCACTTGGCCCTTTGCCCACCCTATGCAATATTTGTCCAAAATGTGGCTGAAAACCGTCCCCTAGCCATTGCCACTAATAAACCTGATACAAGCCCTCCTTAACTGCCTGAAATTGGCTCCTGCAGTAAGAAGAACAAAAAGTGCCACCCTGAGGAGGCTAGAACCCCAAAGAAAGTTAGAATTCAAGAGATTGATTCTGATTTGGAGATTATAAATGAGGCCAATGTCCCTTGCCATTCTATGAGATTGGCCTCCAAACCCCCTGAGAAATCCTTAAGAGACCCCTCCTCATCCCATGAAACTGGGAATTCCACACCCTCTAATAATGTGGCCCCGTTTCAGTCTACCTCGACCCCCCACTCTGTTAGCTCCACCCACGCTTCTGAGAGCCCAAAAAATTCCATGAGTCTGAAGGCCGGACCCAAATCCCAGACAAACTCTCCCTCCCCGACCCTCAGGTTCGATAAGATGATGGTGCTGGAGGAAGTGAGCAACATAAAGGAGGAAGAGGACAACAACCTTGTGGAGTTGGGTAAGAAAGTGGAGGGTTTGTTTGATAATTTGCAAGAAATCAGTAGCAAAATGGAGACCATGGAAAACAAGTTGTAGGATGTCTCCAGGTTTGCTTTGAACGTTATGCATTACTCGCCGACCACTTTGTGTCTTCTGCAAGAAAGTAATATTAAAGGCAAAGGCAGGGAGGACGATGACTACGGGGCCCTCTTCAAATTCCTCACCAAGGAATGGGCTAGGAAGCTCCTCCCCAAGAGGAGCCATGGGAAAAAGAATTAGTCTGTGCCTATGTCTCGGACCTCTGGTTTTTTGTTCGGCTCTAGTAGCCTCTAGGCTTATAGTTTTAATTTATGTTTATGTTTGAACTTATCTACCTATTACCCTACATGGCAAATGTTTAAAATATTTTTTAAGACTTTTATATATCTAATGAACATGCGTAGAATGATTATTGTTTTTGATAGAGGAAAGTTGAGGGGGTTGTAATTTTGCTGCCGCTCTGCTGATAATTGGCTTGCCACTGTTTCTTGTTTTGTACCTAGGTCAGCCCCCTTGTTTTGGCTGCTTTTAATATAAAAACAAGCAACTATTTTGTAACTATCAACGTTATTTAATTTTAAAAACTACCTTTTACCAAGTAGTGATTTCATAAATGCCCCTACAAATAAGAAAAGGTTTCATTACACAATAATTTGAAAATAGCTTGAAGTGTTCCAATTTTCTTAATTATTCAACTTCCTCCAATTATTGAACTTTTCTTTTTTCCATAAAGCATTAAATGTGTATTTTAATCCTAAAGTAGACATCTACAACACATAACTAAAACACTTCAAGAAAAGTTGAGTAAATTTCTCAATTTCAAATAAGATTAAGTTTATGAAATCAGTAGAAGAGTGAGGTGTTTGAGAGGGTTGTAAGGGATCTTGTAGATTAGATAAGAGCAACCTATTACAAGGCCCAAGAGGTTTAGTATCTCTAATTGTTGTTAGAGAGTGGTTTTAAAATGAACTGTAGCTTAAATTTTGCTTGATTTTCCTCCCATGTATGGGCTTCTCCAAGTTAAATCCTTGTCTTTAATTTATGACCTTTTTTTTCTCTCAATTCCTTGGACATAACGTGAATGCCTAGAGAATTACAATTTTAGTGTCCTTTATTAAATAAGTTTTAAGGACTAGTGTATGGATTATCCATCATAGTTGATATATCAATAGTTAAACACCATCTTTAGATTTTGGAGGTAAAATTTAGAAGTAGACACAATTGCATAAGAAAAAAGTGCCCAAACCAAAACATGAGATATGACCTAGTCCTAGGCCTCAAAAATTTCAAAGTACCTATGTTTTAGTCTCTTAGTCATTGATCTCGTATTTTATTTCTATTATTTTGTTCCAACATCTTAGTTGTTCAATGAGATTAAATTTTACAACACATTAAATATTAGAGATGAGTTATTTGATCCTTAGCATCTCAACTATCTCTATCCAAATGACTCATATATTTGTTTGTACTAGTAATTTCTCTATTCCTCTATATTCTAGGCTTTAATCCAATTAAAGTTTATATTCCTAGATCCCTTAATGTAGGGTGTGATTTATTTCATTATATTTTAGTGAGTCCAACACTTTCATGCATATCCTTTAGAATAGATTTTTTTTTTTATCATCATCCTTTTATTATGTGTAATTTATTACTTTCAATCCAGTGTGTTTAATTTTGTATATCTAATAATCTCATAAGACCTATTGGTCCTCTTCAATAAATTGCAAGGTTTTAAACCTTAATGTTGTCATAATAACTACCTTTCTTTCTTTTAATTCTTATGTTGATCACATGTTCCTATAATACCCCATCTAAAGGACCAAGGAAAAACCCAACACAACTTTTTTTTAAACGACGCACATATCGCACTTGCACTACATCATGCACATAGGTGTCACAATGATAATACTATACTAAAGAATGACTATACAAGACCTCACCATTACACAAGCAAGGTGGCACCAATGGAAGAATAACCACCATGGGGACACTCACTAGGAACAAACAATGTGTGTGTGTGTGTGTGTGTGTGTGTGTGTGTGTGTGTGTGTGTGTGTGAGAGAGAGAGAGAGAGAGAGAGAGAGAGAGAGAGAGAGAGAGAGAGAGAGAGAGAGAGAGAGAGAGGTATGACACCTTGATGACAATCGACACAATCCACCATTACATTTTCTCACAAACAACATAATGGGATGAGGTAATCATCAACCTCTAATCTACATCAAACTATAAGGAATTTAAGTAGCGGAACAACTTCCTACACTAACCTTGAGAGGAGGGTAATGCAAAAACTTTTACAGATCAGTAGTTACATAAACTTAACAGAAATAAACAAAATATCATGCATAGTACAACATGACAACACAATGATTTACGTGGGGAAAACCCTTTCAGGAGAAAACCCCACACTCCAAAACTAACTCAATATATTATTCAGCAATCAATAACAAATTACAATATACTCGTAGAGCAAGCTCTTCATAGGAGTACCACTAATCAAAGACTCAGAGGTAACTCAATAACCATAAGTCTCTTACACACGACCTCTATCTCACACACCTCATATATAGGAGATACAATACAAGAAATCATCAAACGACATTACAAAATTATGGGCTAAAACCACCCAAAAATGTAGAACCGACCTTATCTCCATTCTAGATTCCCTATGACTTGTCAAAACACACATCAACACGTGTTCCTCTTGTAATGTTGGAAAAGGTGAATGGAGAGATCGAGAGGAAATCTTTTCTTCCTTCCGAGGAGAGATGAAAGTTTCACTTCGGATTTCCCTTCAAACACTTTTCACACATTACATTAGAAGAGGGGGAAAATACACTAGATTCAACCTCTAGAGAAAGAGATTGAATTTTGAGTGATGGTAAGTGAATCCCCTCTTCTGAGATTGAGATTTGAATTGATTGAATTGTGTAATTATGATCAAGTGGAAAAGTGACAAAGATCTAATTATAACTCAAGATAGAAGCATAGGATGAAGTTGTGCACTTGGATTTGGTAGTGAAATGTCGAGTCGAAACCGCCTTGCGAATTTGAGAAAAAGTTGCCTGGACCGTGGTGGGAATGTACACAGTCCTCCGAAAAATCTGCCAAAATGAAAAGGGTTTTTCCGCCTCTGCAAATAGAGTCCAAATCCAAAAGTATATCCGTGCACCTGCAACCTACACACAGAAAAGAGAGGGAAAGGTGTTGGGATTGGGGGTTTGCCTTCAGGTCAAACCCCAGTTTTGGAATTAACCAAATGATGAAAGAAAGTACTTGCAAGTAAATGTAAATGAAAGATTGAATGTAAAGTCACCTCAAGGGAGGTTGTGATAGAAATGTTGATAGAATTTCTTGTATGAAGTTGAATGTTGGAATGAATCTCCTCTTCAATGGTTGAACCCTTGACTTGAATGCAACACCTAGCCTTGAAAGGAGACTTGAGAATTCTCAATGCTGGAAAAGAATGCTTGAATACTCTTGGATTCTTGAATGTGTGATCTCATGTATCTATGTTATGCCAAAATGGAAGGGGAAATGTGACTTATATACTTGTCAATCAGGGTTAATTGACTGATTTTCCGTCACAGGCCGACACTGGGGGAGTTTTCCCACTTAATGTGCAACCTCCAGAGCACAATTGAAAAGGGTCCTACCCCAAAATGGGGTAGGGGACAAGGGTGCCATGCCTTGTCCCCCTCTCCACTCCCCTGTCCTACCCTTTTTTCTAGGACAGGATGCAGTTCGGGCAGTGCAGAGGGCAAGCAAGATGTAGTTCTCATGTGTCGAGAAAGTTTTCGGTCTCTGATCTGGCCTGGGATTTGAATTACGTGTGTGAGGACCCTAATGTGGTCAAAAATTGCAAGGGTCATGATTTCATGACACTACACCTCCCTTTTACAACTCATTTATGTGTCTGATGCAATTTATATTTCCTATTTTAGGAGTCCAATCTTTCAGATGCCATAACTTGTGAGCCATGTGTCCAATTGATGAACTATTTGAAGCATCGGAAAGCTCGTGAAGTTCTATATCACAATGTAAACCACTATGACATTTACGCCCACTTTTCAGGGAATTTTGGAACCTCTAAAGTCCTCAAAATTAATTTTAAACCTTTTATCGCACCCTCCAAAAGTGAAATCTTTAATATCTTTAAAATTAGATATGATCTTGTGACAAAAATTTACCAGCATTCTCATCTAGCCAACCAGAAGCTTCGGGGAGAATTTCACACCATTTCATCCTCAAACAAAAAATTACTATAAATAGTAACATCATGTAAATGCAAGGTTGAGACACCATTTTCCCAACATTCTCCCACTTATCGAACACCTTGCAAGAGAAAAGGGAGTATCAACACAATAATTTAATTGCTAGGGGTCATGAGGCCCATAGACTCTGAACACCATCTGAACTTATTTGTGCTCACAACCTTAGTTAAAGAATCTACAACATTCATCAAAGTCTCTACCTTAACCAGCTTCACCCTGACATCTTTGACAATATCTCTGACAAAATGATATTGAACATCAATGTGTTTGGTCTAGGCATGAAATGGCAGGTTCTTAGCTAGACAAATTGCACTCTGACTATAACAATAAATTTTCATTGCATCTTATTTTATTCCAATATCCGAACACAGTCTTTTAAGACAAATGGCTTCTTTACAAGCATGATTAACTGCCATATACTCTACTTTTGTAGTGGACAAAGCGACCACAGCTAGTCGCTTACTTATCCAACTAATTGCACCACCAAACAAAGTAAACACATAAGCACTGGTGGATCTTCTGCTATCAATATCACCTTCCTAGTATGAATCCACATAACCATGAATATCAAGGGAAATCACATCTCCAACCAAATTACTATGATAATACAAAGAATACTCTAAGGTACCCTTCAAATATCTGAAGACTCCTTTGACTGCATCCCAATGAACTCTACCAAGATTAGACATATATTTGGAAAGAACTCCCATTTCTTGGGCAATACCTAGTCTAGTACAAACCATAAAATACATCAAACTTCCAACTGCACTCTAGTAAGGCACTCTGCTCATATCTTCCATCTTTGATGGAGATGTAGGACAATCCGAAATAAATAATTTTGTTCCAATTGTGAAGGGAACACATAATAGTCTACAATCCTGCATGTTGAACCTTTGTAATACTGAATTCACATACTTACTCTAGCCTAGCCATAGCTTTCTATTCACTCCATCTCTTCTAATTTACATCCCCAAAATTTGTTTTGTTGCACCCAGATCTTTCATTTCAAATTTAGCAGCAAGCTAAGACTTTAGTTCTAAAATCATGTCTTTCCCTTTACCAATGAATAACATATCATCAACATATAATGCAATGTATAGGAAATGATCACCATCAGATTTATAATAAACACAATGATCTAATTTAGAACACTCAAATCCCAAAATCAACACATATGTATCAAAATTCTAGTACCACATCCTAGGACTTTGTTTGAGGCCATACAAAGATTTCTTTAATTTATAGACCAAATTATTTTTACCTTTCACCACATAGTGCTATGGTTGTGTCATATAGATATCCTCCTCCAAGTCACCATGAAGGAAAGTTGTTTTCACATCCATTTGCTCAACCTCTAAATCATAAGCAACAACAATAGAAAGAAAAAATCTAATGGATATCATTTTTGCAACAAGAGAAAATATATCACCATAATCAACACCCTCAACTTGAGAGTAGCCTTTTGCAACAAACCTTGCTTTATACTTCTCAATGCTTCCATTTGAACCAATCTTTTTCTTGAACATCCATTTGCAACCAACAAGCTTCCGTCCTTCAGGCAATAGTACAAGATCTCATGTATCATTCTTTTTTAAAGCTTCCATTTCTTCTTCCATAGCAATCTTCCAGGATTTTGCATCATTCATACTTAATGCCTCTTCTACAAATCTAGGTTCATTCATATTAGTATTCAAAGCAAAAATACATCTACAATCAAGTGAATGCCTTTCAGGTGGTTTTCTATGTCTTTTAGATCTTCGAATAAGCTAAGTTGGAGGTTCTTCCTCTTCTTTTGTAGATTCAAAGCTAGATGAGCTCTCCTCAACTTCTTGCCTATCAAGTGATCTCGATTCAGCTCTTTTAGACGTAGAAGGGAATTGAATCACATCTTCCTCTTTAGTCTATTCTGGCTGCAATGTAATACAAGGAGACTTAATCTCTCTAAAAATAACACTTCTACTATGAATTACGTTTTGTGCAACAGGGTCCCAAAGCTTGTATCCTTTCACACCATAACTGTAACCGATGAAGATATATTTCACAACCTTGTTCTCCAACTTTGTCTGCTTTTCCTTTGGCACATATGCATATGCCTCACAACTAAAAACTCTAAGATGTCTCAATGAAGGCTTGTGACCTGACTATACTTCCATAGGTGTTTTATCAACAAGAGATGATGTAGGAGACATGTTAATCAGGTAGCATGCAGTGACAATAGCTTCAGCCCAAAACTTGTGTTTTAGACCAGCACCACTTAGCGTACTCCTAGCCTTCTCCATCAGTGTCCTACTCATTCTTTTTGCAACTCCATTCTGTTGTGGAGAATACAGAGTTATCATTTTTCTGTTAATGCCATATTCTTTACAAAATCTATCAAAATCATTAGAGAAAAATTCACCGCCATTATCATTCCTCAAACATTTAAATTTCTTTCCAATATGCAACTCAACTATTGCTTTAAATTCTTTAAAAAGACTAAAAACTTCAAATTTACTCTTTATAAAGTATACCCATATCCTTCTACTAAAATCATCAACCCCGGAGAGATATTTGTTGCTTTTCCAATCGAAGGAACATCTACAAGACCAAACACATCAGAATGAATAAGATCAAAAACACCACAAGATTTATGAGAACTTGAGTAAAATTGAACGTGGTTTTGTTTTCCATAATTGTAATGCTCACATAAAGTTAAGATCACAATCATTCAAACCTTCAACTAGGTTTTTTATTTTTCAAGGTCCTTACCCTTTTCTCCAATGTGGCCAAGTCTCTAGTGTCATAACATAGTCTTCTCTACAGGTAACTTTATTTGAGAAGAAAGAGCACCCTTAGGTACCCAAAAGACATGTCCATTTTCTAAAGGTGAAACCCTCAAATATTTCGATGAAGTATCCACATATTTACTTTTTCATAGAAGTGCTATTACACTCAATAGTCTATTCCTCTAGCTTATAAAAAGTGTTGAACTTGACACCTCTAGAAATCACCATATCACCCTTAATCATCTTACATCCTACGTGAAAAAAGACTACTTGCACACCCGCATCTATCAGTTTGCTCACAGATAATAAAATTTGTTTTAATCAAGGGATATGCAACACATCTCTAATCCTTTTTATCCTACCATTAGGAAAATTGATCCTAACTTTACCTATGTCTAAATGTGAATCATCACCCAAGTACACCTTGCCTCCATTAAATTCTTCATATTCATAAAACCAATCTTTATTGGAAGTCGTATGAAAAGATGCACCTAAGTCAGTTAACCATGCATCATTACTTGCATGAGTAGCCAAAGATGCAATGAATGCATCACCATCTTCCTTCTCAGACTCAGAATCAGAATCAAACTTCTTCTTTTTCTTCTTCTTTTCTTCTTTGAAGTCCTTATAGATGTGACCTAAATTACGGAAATTCTAGCAAATGACTTTGGACTTTCTAAGAGATTTTGATCTCCCTTTGGATTTGGACTTATTGTGCTTCTCATTCTTCTTTCCTTTTTTTTCCGTAGGTCTTCCACGAACAATTAGGGATTCCTTCGAACTGATGGATACCTTCCTCCACATCTCTTAACCAAGTAGGGCACCCACCACATCTTCAGACTTTCAAACAACAGGAGTACTACCAATAGCCATAACAATACAATCCCACGAATCAAACAAAGAACAAAGCAAGATCTTGCATTCCTCCTCTTCGTCCATCTTAACATAAATAGATGCTAATTGAACCACCGACATATTAAATGTTTCCAGGTGGCCTATAATCTGTTCACCCTCTATCATTCTCAAGGAATACAATTTCTTCCTGGAGAAAATATGATTCAATAAAAGATTTTGCTTGATACATTTCACCAAGCTTAGTCCATAGCTTCTATGCAGAATTCTCTTCGCGGACATTAATCAGAAAAGATTTTGCCAAGCACAATCTAATTAGACCCTTGTCTTTACAATCCATAACATCATATTGAGCAGTCGCAATAGGATCTAAAGTTTTTGAGACATTCATATCAACAACATCCCACAGATCTCAATCTATTAGCAGATCTTCCATTTTCAACTTCCACATCTCAAAATTACTACCATTAAATTTCTCCACCTCTATTCTCCCTAATGAACTTGCCATCTGAAAGTTTTTGCAACAAGATAAAAAAGTATCTTCTGCACAAGCTCCCACTCAAATCTAGATTATTTAAAAAAACCCAACAACCCACAACTAAAACCAAAGGTTATCAAGCTCTAATACCACTTGTAAGGAAGTTAAGTAGTGGAACAACTTCCTAAACTAACCTTTAGGGGAGGGTAATGCAAAATTTTTTACAGATTGTTACAGTAGTTGCAAAAACTTAATAGAAATAAACAAAATATCATGCACACCACAACACAACAACATAATGATTTATGTGGGGAAAACCCTTTCGGGAGAAAAACCTACACTCCAAAAGTAGCTCAATATATTATTCAACAATCAATAACATATTTTAATATACTTGCAGAGAAAGCTCTTCACAAGAGTACCACTAAGCAAAGACTCAGAGGTAACTCAATAGCCATAATACTCTTACACACAACCTCTATCTCACACACCTCATATATAGGAGATACAATACAAGAAATCATCAAACGATATTACAAAACCATGGGCTAAAACCACCCAATAAAGTAGAGTTGTCCTTATCTCCATTCTAGATGCCCTATGGCATTTCAAAACATACATCAACATGTGTTCCTCCATTTTACAACTCATTTATGTGTCTGATGCAATTTATATTTCCTATTTCAGGAGTCCTTACTTTCGAAGGAAGTCTAAGAGCCCATATTTCTTGACTATTTGACAACTTTGTCAATTTTCAAGACAAGGAGTAGGACGAGGGCCTCATCACCTCTATTCCACTCAAATCAACTAATGATAATATTTCTACATTAGGTTCAACCTATGCAAGAGGTATCTCAACCAAGAGATCACAACTCTCCACAAAACAAAAGGATGATGAATCACTTCCATATAACAAATCGCTTCCCAAGGTAAGGGGATCTTCTAAAAAGTATTTTAGGGCACTCATCATCATAATCATGATCTATGAAGACTCTAGAGACCAAGGGAACCAAATCTCACACACTAGGTCTTGCGGACAGGTTTAGGGAAATTGAATGATAAAATTGGACACCTTAGGGACACTAGTGCTCAAATGATACATTAGCACCCCAAGAGGACACTAGCGCACCATGCTAGTGCCGAAATTAATCTTTGGAGTCCTACCTACATGCTAGATTCATGACAGTGTGTTGGTATTATAGTTCTACTCTAGAGTCCTACCTACAGGCTAGAGTCTTAGCAGTGCACCGGTGTCTTGACTAGTGAGCAATCGTGAGCTAGGGATTGGTCATTAGGAGAACCCAAAAATAAAGGACACACCCAAAAGGGCCAACAAAACCAAAAGAGCTCAAAAGCGACAAAACTTGACAAAAAAATACAATCAACAATCGCCTCCCTCGAGTGTTAGACACCACAAAAATATGAAAGGAGAGGCTAGGAGCAACTATAGTGACCTCACCAATCCTCCCTAATCTAAAGAAAATAATAACACGCAACTATGGAACACTTTACAACAAAAGTGACACTTTACAACACTCTCCAAGTGGGTTTGAATTGGCTTGAAAACTTCACAACTCGACTCAAAATGCCACTAGGATATATGATGAAGGCACAGTGCGTCTACATCACCACCCAAGATGACATCAAGATATCCATTTTAATCCCAAATTTAATAAGTTTCTAAGTTCATTTACCTTATGCAACATAATTAATTTGAGTGAACCATAAAGCAATCATGCTCAACTCCAACACCGAGACATGTAAACAAATCCACCTACACTAACATCATTTAATATCAATTAACATGATTGGAGGACAAAATAAGCTAGTCAAAATATCCCTCAACACAATAACCAATTTGAAATAACTCATGTAAATACAACCCCACATCATTATGACCCAAGGCAAAAATAACCCATTGACAGGATATCCCCGCAAGATTATAGAGGAAGGAAAACAAAATTTATAAATTGCATGTGGGTTGTTTTGGATTCAGGGTAATTTAACGTAGGGTTATCGTGAAGATGGGATATTATTACCCTGAGATGTTTTGTCATTGGGTTATTGTGACCGAGTTATTGTGTCATGGGTTATTTTGGCTAGGTTGTTTTGATAGGATACCAATTACCATTGCATCCATTTTGAGAGAGAGATCAAATATACAAGATTATTATTTTATCATTAAAGGACTCAAATGTCCTTTCATTATAAAATTACATATCAATGAACAACTAGAAAGAATAAGCAAATATATGAGAAGTGGATCCACTAAGCAAGATCGATATGTTATCCTTTGGACCCCAATGGTGGTATACATGCCACCAAACCACATGGACTCAAAAGATCCACTCCCTTAGAACTAGGAGATAATCACAAAGGCCAAAGACACTCACATATGCAACACACGCATGAGGAAAGATACAAAAACTCATCCAAACATGAAGAATGCATAGCATCAAAGCATGAAAATACACGACATCTGAGCATGAGGGATATCACAACATCCAGGAGGGGAAAATATGGTAATCACATAAGAATCAATAAGTCAACACCCACAAAAAAGGAATAATCATCATTTGGGTGCCACTCAACTAATCAAGGGTTAGATGTTAGAGAGCAAGAGAGGGGAGTTCCATCATGAAGCTCGAAGGGATGGCTCTTGTGAAACCTATCACCCTCTCATACGGACAAGGATACATAGTCATACAAGTTCAAGTACTCAAAAAGTAATAATGTGTTCCCAAGTCATCATCCTTAGCCTTTATGAGCGCTCAGAGTATGCAAGGGGCATCAATTATTATAATTAATTAATTACCCACGTTTCACTAGTTTTCACTTGATTAAATAACTCCTCACACTATCATTGCTACCATGCCACCTTTAGCCAGGGACACATTGGGAGCCACTCTCATAATTGAAACAAATATCTACACCCTAGGCTTATCACGTTCACCAAAGAACATGCAATCAAAATCAAATAGGGCCAATTCACAAGTTTTCACAATTTTACACAACAAAGGTGTAATATTCACAAATCTCAATAATCAGAAGAAACATAATCCAAATGGATATAAATTCACAATTTAATTGATATACATTTCATTCAACAATATAATCCATAGTTATTTGCACAAAAAATTCTCATTTTCCTCATTTTCACATTTTTATCAAAAATCCAGTAAAATTGCCAAAACTCCATTAAAATAGCTCAATATTCATGAAAAATTAAGAATCAAAATAACGAAAGATACCCTTCTGGTTATAAGGTTCCCAACACCACACTTTTAACAATTGACATTTTCATCATTCTACAAAGAATTGGGCATGGTAACCCCATATTTTAAAAAGATTATAAAAATTTCTCATAATAAATTAATTACTCTATAAAATGAAAAACTTTATTACATAAAGGAAATAATTTTCCTAATGCATTAAACCATTTACAAGCAATTAGAAACAATAAGGAAGAGAAATGGAGACGAAATGAGGTTCCTACCTTAAATTTGGCTCAAAATTCAACCTTCGAATCCTCTAATCACACAAAAGGAGAAAATAAACCCAATGAGAGAAAGAACCCTTCTAAATTCCTATTCTTTTGCAAAAAATCTCACTCAAATCCCTACACAATTGGATTCACAATCCCAAATTCAAATTTCAAGAAACATGAGGGTTTTCATGCATCCAATTTCTTCAAAAATTGGCTAAGTATCAAAATGGGCCCTTTTTTCCTTTTAAAACCCAAGTCACTTTCCCTTTTTGAAAATAATTAATAAAATAACACTTTTAAATTCCAAATATGTAGGAGTGTTGACTCCACCCAAGACCACAGATAGCTATAAACCTTCACATGAGAAATCATAAAAATCATCAAAAAGATAATTGCATTGAGATGAATAAACAATGTACACAAGCTTGCTTATATAGGCAAGGCAAAAGGAGACGAGAGCACACAAAAATGTGTAAATTTAATTTACTCCAAAACCCCCTCCTTAAGTGCAACCTATGGAGAAGATTAATATGCAATATGAGCAAGATGAAATATGGGTCCCGACAACTAGGTTATGTTGGGTACCCTTGTACAATGAAAATGCAATTAATTCTCTCACAAAGCAATGTGTGTGTTGGATCATCCATTGTTTTTTATTAGAAAAGCAACGTTAACCACGACATTGACCCTTAACATAGTAAAAAACTATCAACAACACATACACAACACCAAAACAACACAAGTGTTGGCATTTGAAACAATAGCCTGAAGGAAGTAATAAACAACAAAACAAGGGGTCAAACCCTGAAAAACATAGTCAGATAGGCCAAAGAAGACCCTGTCAAACTGGAAAAGACCCAACACTCCAATCAAGAAAGGGGAGAGACACCCAAACCCAAACAAGGGGGGGTTCGGGGGAGGGGAGAAAACTTCCCCTTATGCTTATGAGAAACCATTGTCCAAGCAATACAGTCATTAGGACCATTAAGAGAGAGATCAATTAGGAGAGACTTTGTAGGGATACACATAGTAGTGTCAACAGAGTGTTGCAGTAGAACAACAAAAGGCTACTGCATAGCAATAGTAGGTTGTTGCAAAACAGCACCAGAAGGAGGTTGTATAACTGGAGAAACTGGGGTGGGGCCCCCAGAAGAGGCCACAACAGTAGAAGTGGGAGGATCAATAGAAGCCATTGTTGTTATGGGTTCAAAACTTGTATTTGGTAACTAAAATGTTTCAGCTACAAGAAGTGGCCCTCTAGTTTGTATCAAATACTATACAAACGATTCCTTATCCAAATACTTATATAGTTTAATGTGGTTTGTATTATACATCAAGAAGAATCTAATAGGATTAATAGCGCTTAATTTGATCACACCATTTGGGCACATTATCTCAAATTTATAAGGACCCAACCACCTAGTTTGTTACATCTCTTTGTGATATTTATACCTTGAATCATACAATTTAATGCCCAATTATATATTTTATTTTATTTCGTATTAAGAAATTGATCATGTCATTTTGTCTATTTATATTTTTATATACTCAATGTGTTGAACTACTTCCTTCGTTAACTCATCCAAAGTATTAAGCTTTTGATTAAGCAAAAATAGGTTTTGAGGGGACCTGAAACCCCTTACATCATAATCCAATGATAGATCATTAAAGCAACTAGACCAAGATTAACAACAAAGAAATAGAACAGGTTGCAAGAGAGAAGGAGAACAACAACGCAACAGCTAGAGGAAAGAACAACAAAAAACCAGTGAGGTGTTGGTGAACACAACAACAAAAAAGATGACCAATTACATGAGAATATTGAAACCATCAATAGCCTCTTTCTCCAACATCATCATGGTCTTTGCAGCTTCCTTGAGGTTGAGAAGATCTTGAGGCATAGGTACCTCCACAACCTTGGTGCTTTGTCTCGTCCTCCTCGTAGATTGAGGGATATCCTTGGAGCTAGAGACCCTAACATCCATATCCAGATCCATAAAGTTCCTGTCATTGTGCATCTTCTCCAATCTAGCCACCATTGCCGACATATTGGTAGCAAACACTCTCAGCATAGCCACATTATTCTCCATGATCTTCTTGAGAGTAGTCTCAATTTTCTGCATTTTCAGGCTAATCTCCTCAAACTTTTCATCATATCTATTCTTAAAAATCTCAATAGCCTCACCATTTTTTTGAAGGAACTCCAACATTATTCTTTTTTCATCTTCTTTCCATAGGGCACACTTATTTCTCTTTGAATTATATCATTTCCCCTTGTCCTTAATTCTCACTTGACCCTCTTTCTCCACAACCCCTTCAACCCTTTCCAACTTAGCTAAGGTAGTTCTTTGTTTCAGATGCAAAGTCTTAATATCATGGAACACCCATCGTTGGAAGCAATACATATCAACTAAGGCACTTCTTGTAGTTCCCAAAATATTGAGCATCATTTTAGGCTTGTCGTATAAGTCCTGGGAGTCCAAGTCCATCGGTTTTGATTCCTGGTTTTCAGAAAATTTAGGAGGCTTCTCACCCCCCGTATCAGAATCAGATAAAAATAACCTCTTACCCTTCCCCTTGGGCTTCACCTTGTAACTAAATATTTCCTCTACCGACGAGACATCATTGTTCTTCTTGGGTATTTTGACCCTCTTCTTAGCGGGGGTAGAGGTGACGACCTTAACCTCTGACTCATAATCATCAAAACCATCACTAGGGGTATAATCCTCATCTTTATCTTCCAAACTAGCCTTCACCCTGTTAAACCTAGCTTCAAAGTGCTCATAAATTAAAAGGATTAATCATTGGTGAGCCAAAGGGCCTGACTTAGGGTTCTTAATGTGGTCAGTCAGACAATCATTAATGGAAGAAACTAGATAATAAGGAAAGGAAACCTTATTCCCATATCTAAAATGATTGAGAAACACAAAATGGTAGCTATAAAATTTAGTAAACCTCCCATCAACCATAAAAAATTTCATTATCACTTTCAGCATTTTATGCCATAAGCTTTTTACCTAGTTGGGAGTGAAGTAAGTTTTGTCATTCTTGACAAGACTCTCATTTTCATCTTCATTATTGGGAAAAGTTTTCACCGCATTGTTAGAAAAAAATTTGTCCCTAAAGAATTTGGTCCCTTCCATCGACAACCCTATAACCTCCGCAACCAAATTCTCATCCAAATTCACCGTCTGCCCAAACATACTGACTTTCTTTTTATTCCATCCCTTAACAAAGAGTTTGGAAACATGGTCCATTTTACCATGTAGTTTCTCCATATACCCCTCTATCCCTCCTTTCTGTAATTTTCTTCACACTTTATGTTCCTTCTTCCAACCTTCACAGCTCATCGATCAATCCTATTAATATTTCCCCCTATTGTTTCAGCAGTTCCAACAACCCCTCCTCCGCCTGAGAAAAAAGAGAATCTACGAAACCAATAGAGAAATGCAGAGCATACAATTAGTCGCCCACAAAGCGTGCAGGGTAGTCTACCTCATGCAATCTAGAAAATTCCTGCCAGGTCGACCATCATCAATGAAGCCACTTGATATAAGGGACATCATGATATAATCAAGGAATAACCTTTCCATTAATGTGATCAAAAAATAATTTATCCTTAGCCTCTAAAGACATATTGCTTTCACCTTGCCACATGATCAGGGTCGATAACTTAACTCCTATGTTGGCAAAAGTGTCTGCAACCTTATTTTCTTCCCTATAGGTATGAACTATAACACACCTATCCAAGCCTTCAATAATTTTAAGGGCCCTTATAATAATGTTTTTAATTTTCCAAGAGGGCTTAGCCAAACCTTTTAGACATTTGATAATATTTAAGGAGTCCCCCTCTATCCAAACTTTTTTGCATTGCAATTTCTCAATAATTTTAAGGCTCTCCATAGCTGCCATAGCTTTATCTATGTGATTGGTCTAGGAACCCAAAGGCAGAGCCACCACAGCCAAACAACGCCCTTTAGAATCTCTTACCACTTCCCCCCCAGTAGGTCCAGGGTTCCCCTTAGCCACCCCATCGAAATTAACTTTCACCCATCCCTCCGGGGGGTGATTCTAGACAACATCGTCTCTAGATTTCTTTGCTTTGACTTTGTTTATATCTTCCTCTAACCCCCACTCCATAGAGATCCTCTTATCCTCCTCAAATAGAAGTGGAAGGAAGGTAGCAAATACCACCGCTAATTAACTTCATATTTTCTTTGATGGATCTACACAACTTGTCAAAAACAATCTCAACTGTGCAAAATGACTCCCTAAAGATTATGTTGTTCCTTTCCTTCCAAGCATTCCAGAAGACATAGGGAAACAATAGGGTCCAAATAATTTTGATAAAAGTGTTGGATGAGGGACACCTCCATTGAACAAATAAATCTTCCACCTTATCTGAAAATACCCAAGCAATCTTCCACTTATGCAAAATCATACCCCAAATCTCCACCATGAAGGAAAAATGAAGCACAAGGTGAGATACATGTTCTTCAACATTGAGACATAAATGACATCTATTCGGAATCAAGAAACCTCTCTTACTTAAATTGTCAGTAGTAAGGATTTTATTTTGGAGCAAAAGCCAGAAAAAAATATTAACTTTAGAGGTGAGGTTTTTGATCCAAGCCTTGGCCCAAACAGGAGGATGGGGCAGTGGAGAAACCAATTTTATAACAGAAGATGCCACAGAGAAGGATCCATCTGGGGTCAATCTCCAAATAAAATGTAATCTTCAACTAGAGGATTAACAAACAAGGACAACAAAGCCAGTTGGATTGGAGAAAAGATGACATTAATTTCCTCCAGATTAATCCAAGAAGAGTTCTGCCAGTAGTCAGAAACAAAATAGCCAAATCTAGCTTTGAATATATTAACAAAGGGAAATAGATCGAGGCACAATTAGAGGGGTTCATAAAAAATCCATACATCTTCCCAAAATCTGATGTTAGAAACCTTACCTAATACCCAACCAACTGCAACTTCAGCCACCTTCTTAGCCTTGAGAATGTTATTCCAGATGAAGGAACCATGTGGAATGTCATAGGAATGAAATAAGGATGCTATATTAGGGACACCATTAAGGTATTTGTTGAACCACACCAAATTCCATTCCTTCCTTTCACCATTAGTCCTCCAGACTTGTTTAGCCAATAAGGCTTTGTTAAAGTCTTTAATAGCCCTTAACCCTAGACCCCCCAAAGCTTTGGGTAAGCAAACCTTCTCCTAGGCAACCAAAGACATCCTTCTCCTATCTTCAACTCCAGACCACAAAAATCTTTTATGTATCTTCTCAATTGCTTCAACAAATTTGGAGGGGATCATAAAAAGACTCAAAGCGTAAACATGAAGATTTTGAAGCGAGGATTTCAGCAACTGCAATTTCCCAGCTTGACTAAGCAAGGCACCTTTCCATCCTTCCAGTTTCTTATTGAACCTATCCACAATGGAGCTCTAAAAGGTGTCAGGAGGGGATGATCCTAGTGGAAGCCCTAAGTAAATTGAAGGAAATGAATCCACAACACATCCAATGATGTCAACAATTTTTATCTGCCTCTGAGGAGTATTGATGAAGAAGATAGAAGTCTTATTTCAATTGATAATCTAACCAGAAGCTTGAGTACATATTTGAAATGAACCTTTGAAAGATCTATCTTCATGGACAGTGGCACACCTAAGGAGGATGGTATCATCCACAAATTGCTAGTGTGAACAAATGAGATTGGAAGATGAAGGCCTCAACCCTTTGATTTCCCCTGAACTAGTCAACTTTTGAAGATATCTGCTTAAGCTTTCTGCCATGATAGTAAACAAAATGGGGGAGATAGGATCCCCTTATCTTAAACATCTTGAAGGCTTGAAGAATCTAGAGGGGGATTCATTTATGATAACAGAGAAATAAGGAGTAGAGATAAGATTCCAAATAATATAAGATACTTTGTCATTAAAGCCATAAGCTTGGAGGATTCTTCTCAAAAAACACCAATCAACTCTGTCATAGGCTTTAGCAAGATCAAGCTTAATAAGAAACCCCTATTTCTTAGAGGTATCCAGAGAATGAATATTCTCATGAACCATAATAATGGAATCCAGGATTTTCCTTCCCGGAACAAAGCCATTCTGCTTCGGGGAGATGAGGGAGGGAAGGACAACCAATAGCCTAGAAGTGATAACCTTAGATATAATCTTGTACAGAGAATTACAAAGACTAATAGGTCTAAATTTTTCCAAAGAGTCTGCACCAGGGATTTTGAGAATAAGAACCAAAAAAGTTGAGTTGACCTCCTTGAGGAGAGATTTAGACTCAAAGAATTCTTTAACAACATTAACGATATCCTTCTCAACTATGTGCCAAAAGGAATAGAAGAAAAACATGGGATACCCATCTAGACCAGGGGCTTTATCTCCCTGAAAGGAGAAGACAACCTTTTTGATCTCCTCCGTAGAAGGAATAACTAATGTGCTTTTATTTTGATCAGTCCCAATAACTTTCAGAATATTTTCTAGCAAAGAATCCTGACTTCTCAGACAAAGATTAGACTCAACAGTCAAAAGAGCAGCAAAAAAATGGCCAGCCTCAGCAGCTATCTCCTCCTCTTTTTTAATGACATTTCCATCTCTCACCAACTGGGATATTCTATTTGCAGCTTTGTATTTCATAGTAGACATATGTAAGTATTTGGTGTTTTTATTCCCCGCAGAAAGCCACAAAGCTCTCGACCTTTGTCACTAGAATTCTTCCTCATTGGCAATGATACTATGATATCTAGCAAGGATTTCATTTTCTTTATCTCTTGAAACAAACTTAAATGCCTCTTTCTGAATACTATCCCGAACCTGTTTTAACTCCATTTGTAAAGCAAATTTAGTAGCAAAAATGTCTCCAAAGACTTCTTTATTCCAAGATCTGACACTGCCCTTGACAAATCTTAATTTTTTAATAACTTTAAACATCGCAGTACCCTCCACACTGATATTCCACCATCTAAAGATATTTTCCTCCAAGGAAGGGTGAGATAACCACATTTTCTCAAATCTGAAAGGAAAGTTCATTTTTTAATGAGAGCATCAGCAATGAAGGATATGCGGAAATGATCGGACCCAACTCTATTGGTGGAAGATAAAGAATAGTGGAATTTAGAGAGCCAATCATTATAAATCAGATATCTATCCAACCTAACATGTATCAATTCATCACCATCCCTCTGATTAGACCATGTATAGGAAGCCTCTTGCAACTATACATCAAAAAGAGCCAAGTTATTGATAAACTCCATAAGATCCACTCTTCTGTGCAACTGTGCTTGATATCCCCCATACTTTTCTACTTCCTGGAGGGGGGTATTAAAATCTCCCATAACCAACCAACTTTCATGAGCAAAAAAACTCCTCTTCTCCTCAATCTTTCTCCAAAACTTATACCTAGTCTCCTTCGAATTAGGGGCATAAATATTAGATAAAACCTAATAAAAGTCATCCCTTATATGGTTTAATCTAACAGAGATCATGTTACAATCAACTTCAATAACTTCACCCTCAATGGTTTTCTTGTTCCAAAAAATATCAACACCACTAGAAGCACCGTCAGAGTTGCTACCAATAGCTCCTCCAAATTTGAAAAGATTAACTTTTTCCACTTTTTCTTTACTCATCTTAGTTTCTTGAATCAAAACAACATCCAGCTTATGGTCTCTTACTAGATTCTGGAGAATATCCTATTTGTGGTGGCCATTAAGGCCCCTAATGTTCCATAAAATAATCTTCACTTTCTACTTGGGGAACAGGTTTCCCAGATAATTTGTTGGCTCCCATCACCAATGTTTTGTTTACTTTCAAATTCTCTATGCCATCTAGCAGATTTCCTTCCTGGTGGAGATTTAGAATTCCAAACATCCTCTTTAGCCCTAGTTCTGGTTTGCACCCCACTATTAGAACCCATTTTCTTATTTTTCTTTCTTCCAATTGATGTAAAAGATTCTTCATCTTCTTCTCCTTTGCCTGCAAGTCTTTTATCATCTTGATCTTGGCAGATTCCCCCACCATAACCCAGAGTATGGGGATTCTCCTTAAGGGAATTAGGGTTCTTCAATTTGACTGAGTCTTGAAATCCCAAACCATCCAACCCATTAAGAGAAAAATAAGTTTCAGGGACCACATACGTCCCACTATCCAATATTGGATCTTCTCTACTATCTGGAACAACCTCAATTTCTCCTTCTTCAAGATAATTTACCTCTTTATTACCCTCAAGATCAAGATTTGGAATAGGATTCAAACCTTGAGGAAGGGATGAGCAGTCTTCACCAGTAGGTTTAACTCCCTCAACCATCAGATCTTCAAATAGGTGCATTTGAGAAATAGTGTGTACTTGTTTGCCGATAGAAGGGGCCTGCTCAAGCACCACAGGGTTTTCCATTTTACCCTCAACACAACTAATAGAGGTCGGGGTCGGATTCTTCTTTTTCTGTTGCATCTCCCCATGAGAGATACCATCACCTTTATTTTGTTTCTCTCTCTAGATATGTTTATGAGACCCTTTTCTATTAGGTGGGTTCCTCTGAATGCTAGGACAACCCTTGGCCTAGTGTCCCACTTTTTTGCAATGGAAGCAAACAAAGGGTAAGGATTCATACTCTATAGCTTGCACCCATTTCCCCAGCTTAGAGAAAATATCAATTGATGACAGTAGATCAGTGTTCTGGCAAAATATTTACACAGATCCTGGCATACACTAGCCTTTTTCTAGCTGCAGTCATTGAGTCTATGGCAAGAAGATCACCAAAGGAATTGGCAATGCCCTTGAAGACATATTCAAACCAAAACTCCATCGACAAACCAGGCAGCCTAACCCAGACAGGAGCCAAGTCAAAAAAGGAATCATTTAACTCTTGATTAGGGGACCATTTTCTTAAGGAGCAAAGATCTCCCAACCATCCAAGGACCTCCACACAGAACACCTTCCAAATCTTCCGAACACAAAAAGTTGAAGGCGAAAAACCCTTTAGGCATCGTAGAGATTTCAACTTGGCCTTTCAATCGCCATTTCTTTTTGGCGAGATCTCTCACCACATCAATGTAAGGTCTTGGACCAACAAATTTTCCAATTAAGGTGAAGGCCATTAATGAAATATTATGATCAATGACAACATCAGGAATGGAGATAGCAAACTTACCCGCTGCCTTGTCTGATAAGTTTGGAACACTAGGAAAGGAAGATTTTCTAGTGGGTTTTGACCCAAGTATTCCGACCCTTGATCCAACTATTCTGGCCCATGATCTCAAGGGATCCTTTTGTACAACATTCTTTTCCTGCTCAGGTCCCTCTTTTGAGATTCCCTCCTGGTTAAAGACTCCTTCACGTGATTCCCCCTTATCTCCAGGGTCAAAAGGAGGGTCCCTAGATGGGTCCCCTTCCTTTTTGTTGTCTCCATCGGTGTGCACTTCAACATGTGTGTCTGAATCCTTTTGCCCATGTGATAGAAGCACAGAGAAACCAACACAGTTACCAGAACCAACTTTCCCACCCAAATCCATTCAAAAAATTTAATATGCAAATAATTCACAATCCATCCAAAGTATTAAGTTGAATAACTTGTTCTTTTGTGTTATAGGGACATTTATCATCAATTGAATGGTTGGCGTTAAATTCTTATACTAAAGAACTCAATAGAAAGGATGACACTTTTTTTATATAAGAACTCATAGGGTGTGAACCTTCTTGTTATTTTCTATGTGGTTTGATATGCCCAAATTGCTTCATGTAGGAAACCTAACCAATCTTTGTGATGAAGTGCTATATTTTTGTTTAAAATGACATCTATATCCTCGTTTATGACTTCAAACTAATCACTAGATTAAGGATGATAAGAGTTATACTTCTTGTGTATAACCTAATAATCTTTATCTATAGCTAAAATAAACTAAAATACAAATTGTGGTCCTTGATCAATGACAATTTTCTTTGAATACCCCATGGGCAAAAATATTTTTATACAAGAACTCTGCTAACTTGGTATCTCTTGCATGTTGTAGGGATTTAACTTCAACCCATTTTGTCAAATAATATGTACATACTAGTGTAATAATTTATGCGATGGAGGATTAATATCTTCAATAAAGTTGATACCCTACTTTTCAAAAGATGCCAATATTAGCTATGGTTTTTGATTAAGGTAAAAACAGGTTTTGAAGGGGCCCCGAAACCCTTTAACAAATACAGCTTAACAGAAAAAGCACCACGAGACAAAAAGGAACAGGCCAACTAAAAGCCAGCAGAAAACCATAAAAAAACCGACAAAAGCCCCACAAAGCCAGCAAAACCAGCCAGACCCAAAAAGAGAGACTAATTAATTTTTTCCAAGGCATTAGCCAAGGAGATGCTAATCCCATGCAGATCTTTGATGTTATCCCTAAGATTTGGGAGATCCTTAGCTGAAGCAACCATGACTTTCTTGACACTCGCCCTAGTCCTCTTAGCAGCACCACTTGCCGGAGTAGCTTCACCGCTACCAATCTGGATAGTCTCATCATCCATGTCAAGATACACCACCGGTTTGGGGGAGCTGGTATGATCAAAGACCTTAGCAATATCCTCCAAATATTTTGTGACAGCTGATAGGATATTCGGGATAAAGCCTAGTAGATTTTTCATTGCTTCTCTCCCTTCTTCCAGCGATTTGATCTTCTCCTCCATATCCTGCTTCCATTTTATCTGCTCCTTGTCTTCATTCTCCCTCTTCTCATCCGTATTTTTCCCTTTTTTTCCAGGTTCTTCAAGAGTTCATAGGTCCTCCTGTCATAATCTAGTCTTGCCTCAGTGAGTTTTTTAAGGTTATCCAGGAATAACCCCTTTTTCGCACTTTCCTTGTCCTCGCTTAAGCTGTCCTTAGTCATATCCTTCTCAGGATCTTTGTTTCTTTCCCTCTCGGGACTCACATCCATTTCCTCATTATCCTTGTGTTCCACATCCTCCATAGGATGGCTGTAGTCCTTGCCAGGGCAGTCACTGTGGATAGGGCTTTCGTTGGTAGACTCATTATCATCACTTTCTTCCTCAATACCCACCTCCTCATCTTTCCAACTGTCTTCACCATCAGAATCATCTGTCTCCATTTCGTTGCCTTCTTTTTCAATTTCCTCTGTTTCCGTCCCAAGGGTACTTTTTCTTTTTTTGCTAGAAGACACCTTCTCCTTGCAAGAATCTCCTCCTTCCATCTTTCTCTTCCCCGGAGAGGTAGATAACCTCTTATTTTCCAGCAAGGCAAGGGTTTTACAGTGTTCATAAATGAGCAGCAAAAGCCCGCAGTGGAGAACCGGGCTCAAGAGATTCTTACTATGTTTATTGAGGGACCTGGAAAGGGACTTGAAAAGGTAGTGTAGTCACATAAATCTGTCCACTTAATTAAATGAATACTTAGTATTTATTTGATTATTTAACCATCAATTAATGAATTAATTAAATTAATATTTAATTAATTCATCTTAACCCTCTTCTCCTATTAATTAAATAAATTATTCAATTTATTTGATTTAATTCACTTAACCAAATTCAGACCATTAATTAAATAAATAAATCATATTTGTTTAATTAAATCTTCTCTCACATTTAAATAAATTAATATTTATTTAAATCCCCCAAAATCCCACTTCTCACATTTAAATAAATTAACATTTATTTAAATCACCTTTATCCTCTACCCACTTGTATTTTCCTACAAAAGCAAGTTGCACAATTATTTTAAATAAATAATTTATTTAAATCACCTTTATCCTCCACCCACTTGTATTTTCCTACAAAAGCAAGTTGCACAACTATTTTAAATAAATTATTTATTTAAAATCCTATTTATCCTCACCCACTTGAAACCTTTAATGGTTTCCCTTAAAGCATTCAAACTTGATGGCTTTAAAGTCTTCAAACTTGATGGCTTCCTTCTATAGTCTTCTTAAGACTTTAATGGTTTTCCTTAAAGTCTTCAAGCCTTTAATGGTTTCCCTCAAAGTCTTCAAGCATTTTAATGCTTTATCTTCATTTTTCTCATTTAAATAAATTAATATTTATTTGAATATTTATCCAAATGCAAATTACACCATTTAATTGAAATAAATGATTTTATTTTAATTGAAAATACCAAAATTTCTCCCACTTGCATTTTCCTACAAAATCCACTTGCATGCCTAAACCCCTTCTAGAATTTTCTAATCACTTCTAAATAACCTAACCCCTTCTCTAAACTTTGTCACATTCCTAAGCAAAAGGGAAGTCACTTCTCAAACCCTCAAAGTCTTTGATAACCATTAAAAGCTTTCAACCTTCAACCACTAAATGACTCAAAGTCTTTGATAACCATTGAAGGCTTTCAACCTTCAACCACTTAATCCACAAAGTCTCCAATAACCATTAATGGTTACCTCAAACCCTCCCACATGGTTAAAACATTTGTTTTGACTCAACCTCTACCCAACTCAAAGGTCTCATCAGGCCATTAATGCTTTGACCATGATTATCTCTTAAACATTTGCACAAAGGTTTATCCTTGGATTAACTCTTAATCCAGTGGGTAATCTTAATTTGGACTTGACCCTTAGCCTCTAGATAACCATGAGGTCTTCTCAGGCCTTTAATGCCTCCAACCTCTTCTCTCAACCCAATCCTATGTTGACACTTGTCACCATTTTATTGGTGCCAATTGTGCACATGGATCCCCAACTTTCAAACTTGGCCCTTGATTAAACCATTCAATCTTAACCCTTCATTTCCCCATTTCTTCTATAAATAGAACCCTTCTCCTCAAAAAAAAAAAAAAGCATTAGAGTATTGTTGTTATACTGGCATTAGCATAGAGCTTTCTCATAGCATCACTATCTATACTTGCATAGCATTTGCTTATCATATTCAACTATCTTGAATCTCCATATGGCATCCATGGATAGTGCTAAAAGCTGAGAGCTACACTCATTTGGGACTTGGAGAGGAGAGGAACAAGGGAGGAGCAACTATGAGCATCTTGATTAGCTATTTTATTCTATGTTTATATGCTTTCTATTTCATGCTTAATATCTCTCTTGATATGCCTGTTTAGGATAATCTTTTGTTGCTAACACTAACGTTTGTTTCTTGTGCTCTTGTGTGTGTTGCCATCAAACAGATTTTCTAATCCTTTTTGCAGAGCATCAGGTAGTAGGGTAGAGATACCTTTTTGTCGTGTCTAAAATGGTTTAAAAGAATGAAGTGGTAGGTGTGGGCCCTGGAAAATTGGTCCTCAACCGTGATATATTCCATTATAGCATTCAAAACCCACCCCCATATTTTCTTGATATTAGCTGCTTCATAGTACCCCCTTGTGGCTTTGCCGATTCTTTCCCTCTCTTTTTCCTTCCGCGGGAACAGGTTAACCGCATTGTTAGAGACTTTAAGGTCTCTAAAAAAATTAAGCCCAGAATGGGGCATGCCAGTCACAGTAGCTATAAGGCCAGCATCCAACTTAAACTTAACCCCATAGATTTTAAAAGAACCATTACACCAATTTTTCAGAGATTTTGGAAACAGCGAGATTAACCCTACCTTTGTCATAATCCACAAGCTTCTCCATAAAGCTTGTGAGGGACCCTTTCTCCAGCTTCGCCCACACTTTCGACGTCACTTTCCATGTTGATGTATTATCTGGTTCCTCCCTCCTAAGATCTCCTCCCATCTTCGAATTCAGATTTTTGGCACTGTTCTTCTGTAAACTCAGCGCTTCTTTCTTGTTGATGCTCGAGATTTTGAACTAGGTGACCCACAAAGCGTGCGACATATTATAAGAAATGGTTGAGGATCTGCCGCTTTGCCAGGTCATGATTACCTTACCATCAAGGCATAAATTAATCATAAACTCTATCATGATTTAGCTGTCCCTCCCTCCCCATATATCTGTCCTTTCTAAGGAGCTCTTTTATGTTTGAGTTGGCATCTTCCCCGTGCCAGATTATTTGGGAATCAAAGTTAACTCCAAGGTTCGCCAAATAGTCTGCCACCACATTTTTTTCTCTAAAGGCATGTTGAATTATAATATCTTTAAAACTGGCAATAATTTCCCTAGCTTTCATGATAATATTTTCAATTGACCATGATGGCTCCAACTCCCCCTTCAAACACTTAATAATATTAAGTGAATCTCCCTCGAGCCATAATTTCTCATGATTAAAATTCTTAGCTATAATTAAGGTGTTCAGGGTAGCGAAGGCTTTGACAAAGTGACTAGTTTGACTCCCCAAAGGACCAGCCACCGCCACTAAGCAACTTCCAGCAAAATTCCTGACAATGCCCCCATATCCAGCTTTACCCGGAATCCCCTTAGAGGCCCCATCAAAGTTAGCCTTAATCCACCCCTAAGGAGGAAAACACCAGACAAGTCCTTCTCTTCCCTTCTCCTTGCTAATAGTAGTAGTAGAGATGTTCCACCTGTCAGTGAAGTCTTTTTTAGCAGCTGGTCCATAATCAGTACCATAGATACATTCAAATATACTCCTGTAAATTTTATCCACCACCACTTCAGGGATGGAACTTTTATCCCTAAAAATCCTATTGTTGCGCTCTTTCCAAATATTCCAGATAACATTCAGAAGAGTGAGTCTCTAGGTTTCCACAATCTTAGGATTAGAACTGGGGCAGTGCCATTGCTGCCAGGAGTCCCCTAGGGAGTTCGGAAAAACCCAGCTCAAGTTCCACCTACTTAAGATGATTTTCCAGATTTCCTGGCTAAAAGAGCATTGGTTAAGAATATGGCAAGCAGTCTCTTCTTCCTTGCAACAAAGAGAACATCTGTTATGAAAAACAAAACCTCTTTTTTGAAGGTTGTCCAAGGTTAAAACCTTATTTTGGATTAAAAACCAAAAAAAGATATTAATCTTAGGAACTAACTTCTTGTTCCAGACTTTAGCCCAAATAGGAATTTCTTCCACAGACTCATTATGGATAGCCACTGCTGAGGAAATAGAGTAATTCCCATCCGAGGTTTCCCTCCATATCAATCTGTCATCTTTGTTGTCTCTAGGAACTTTAGCAGAGAGAGCAATATGAAGGAACTTAAGCCCCAGATTTTGCTGGCTAAAATCAATCCAATTCCCAGTTCTCCAGTAGTCTTTGACCCGCTCCCCAAACCTACTTTTGAACTAGTCTTTCCATTCATGAAGGATAGGAACTTCCTCCAGAGGTTTGTCGAGTATCCACCTATCTTCCCAGAATCTTATTTTCCTAACATCCCCAAGGTTACAAATTCGTCCAGCAGCAGCCCATCTTTTGGAAGATTGAACAACATTCCATATAGCAGAACCTTCAACAATAAAAGAATCATCCAAGAATTCTTCCTCAGAAGGTTGCATATAGAGATATTTATTTTTCCAGATAGAGTTCCATTCTCTTTCCTCCCCTTTCATTTGCCAAATTTGTTTAGCTAATAAAGCCTTATTCATGGACCTAATATTCCTTAAACCCAACCCACCTGAGGCCTTAGGAGAGTAGATTTTATCCCAAGCTATTAGGGGAATTCTTATTTTGACTTCCACCCCTGACCAAAGAAACTTTATTTGGATTCTTTCAATAGCTTCTGCAAATTTTCTGGGGATTTTGAACAAACTAAGAGCATAAACAGGTAGATTTTGGAGGGTAGCTTTAAGCAAAGTAACTTTGCCCACTTGACTAAGAACAACCCCTTTCCATCCAGCAAGTTTTGAGTTAAATCTATCCACCAGCTTATTCCAGAAAGAATCTTCAGGCTTAATACACCGAGGAAGCCCCAAATAAGAAGAGGGAAGCTCAAAAATTTTGCATCCAAGAATTCTTTCAATCCTTAGTTGCCTTTGAATAGGGGTGTTGATGAAGAATAAAGAACTTTTATACCAATTAATTTTTTGACCAGAGGCAGATTCATAAGTATTCAACACCACCTTCATATTTTTAGCTTCCAAGATGGAAGCTTCCCCCATAGTAATTGAATCATCAACAAATTGTTCGTGAGAACAAGTGACATTGGATGAAGATGGTTTTAGACCCCTAAGATTGCCATCTTCCACATTTTTAAGAATAAATCTACCTAGGCATTCAGCTAAAATAGTAAACAAGATAGGAGATATGGGGTCCCCCTGTCTAAGACCTCTAGAGCTTTTGAAGAAACTAGACGGGGATCCATTGACAATAACAACAGAAGAGGAAGTTTCCATAAGTTGAGAACAAAGCTGAATAACTTTTTCTCCAAAACCAAACACTTTCATTATCCTAAGGAGAAATTGCCAGTTCACTCTATCAAAAGCTTTAGCCATGTCTAACTTCAGGAAGAGACCCTGGTTATTTGCCTCTTTCAAGGAGTGGATATTTTCATGAATTGAGATGATGGAATCCAGAATCTGTCTGCCAAGGACAAAGCCATTCTGCTGGACAGAAATAATTATAGAAAGAATTTCCAGCATCCCGGTAGTTAGAACCTTAGATGAAATCTTGTACATAGAATTACACAAGCTAATGGGTCTAAACTTATTGAGATAGTCAGTGCCAAGGATCTTCGGAATGAGGACAATGAAGGTAGCATTTAGTTCCTTTAGGAGCCTTCTAGAGCCAAAGAATTCTTTTACACCATTGCTGATGTCAGCCTCCACAATGTGCCAGAAATTTTGGAAGAAAAACATTGGAAAACCATCCGGACCAGGGGGTTTATCTCCTTGAAAAGAGAACACCGCCCTTTTTATTTCCTCATTAGAGGGAATACAGGATAAAAAGTTATTATCATCAACAGTCAAGATAGCGGGAATTGCTTGCAGGAGGATGTTTTGATTACTGATATCTAGGTTATCCACTTCTCCCAACAGGGTGCCGAAATACTCCATAGCTTCCTTTATAATATCATTATCCTCTGTTAGTATCCCTTTATTGTAGGATAATCTGGATATCCTGTTAGCCGCCCTATGCTTAAGAGCAGTTAGGTGAAAAAACTGGGTATTTTTATCACCTTCCTTCAGGAACAAGGCCCTTGATCTTTGTCTCCAGAACGTCTCTTCATTAGAAATAATGGTATGGTATTTAGACAAAAGAACACTTTCCTTCACCCTTAGATCTTCAGACAACCCCTCCTCTTGTATTCTATCCTGAACATCTTTGATTTAAGTTTTAATTTGAATTTTATTCTTGAAAATGTCCCCAAAAATCTATTTGTTCCAGATTTTGATTTTGGCCTTTATAATATTGAGCTTTTTGGCTATTCTAAAGAGAGTCGTACTTTCAACCTCAGAATTCCACCAATCAGTGACGCTAGCTTCCAGAGAAGGGTGAGATAACCAGACTTTTTCAAATCTGAAAGGGAAGTTTCTCTTGCTTGAAAAAGAGTTAGCGGTAAAAGAAATAGGATAATGGTCTGACCCAATTTTGATAACAAAAGCAAGGGAGCATCTATACTTGGTTAACCACTAAGGAGAAATTAAAGTTCTATCTAACTTAACTTGGATCAAGTCAGCTTCGGTTCTTCTATTAGTCCAGGTGTAGTTAATGCCCTGAAGATTCACATCCATAAGAGCCTGATCATTGATGAACTTCATAAGGTCTTGTTTTCCATCAAGCTGCAAGGGGAGACCTCCCATCTTCTCTTCCTCCTTAAGAGGAGTATTGAAATCTCCCATTATAATCTAGCTTTGATCAACAAACTTAAGTCTGTCGTCGGCAAGGCTTCTCCAAAATTTAACTCTTTCGGATTTGGTGTTAGGCGCGTAGACATTAGTTAAAACCCAAGCAAAGTTATCCTTAATATGCTCAAGCTGCACTAAGTTCCTATTTAAAGCTGAGATAATTTCCTTACCTTTGATGGTTTTTTGGTTCCAAAAGATTATAGTTCCTCTAGAAGCTCCCTCCGAGCTAGATCCTATGACACCATTATTCTTAAAAATTCTAATCTTTTCTACTTTTTCCTTAGACATCTTGGTTTCCTGAACAAGGACCACATCCGGTTTATGATCTCTTATAATGTTTTGTAACACATCGTTCTTATGAAGGGCATTCAACCCTCTGATATTCCAGGATATTATCTTCATACTTTAATAGGCGATAGGGCTGACTCGATGGAACACTGTGTTCCATCAGCACGGTTCTTCCAGCTTTCCTGTTCCCTTTGATGTTTTAGAGATGGCCTTCCCTGCTTTTTATTCTGGCTTCCCACATCTGCCTTTTTCTTATTCCTGCTTTTGGTTGAGATCCCTTCGTTGATTTCCTCCTTATTCATTTTCCCTTCTTTCGAACCAAGAATCCGGGGATTCCCTTCTAGGATATCCATAACCATACTATGTGATGGGGTTTTACATAGAGGAGGCTTTGGGCTTCCATTAGTTAAAAGCAATAGGGGTTCACAGTCAGATGGGTTAAGCTCTTGAGCTTCATTAAAATTTTCCTCGATTGATTTTGAGAAAGAAGAAATAGGAGCAGCTTCAAAGGGGCTTGCCTCTTCCTTCTCCTGACGAACAAAACCAACCTCCTGGTCCTCTGGGTTATTTTTGTTATTTAACTTTGTACCTTGCTCCCCTTCTTTGAAACTCTTTGTTTGGTTATTAGAGCAAATGTGTTAGAGTATTCAGGTATTTACTTGATTAATTAAACAATATTTGTTTAATTATTTAAGTTCCCTTTATCTCTTTTACACTTAAGCTAACTTTAGGTGCATAATAATTAATTCTTTTATTAATTATTATGTGCAAACCTAGGTTTTCCCTTTTGGGGTTTCTTGACCTATTAAAGGTTAAGTTCTTTCTTTTCTTTGTATGAAGAAGGATTATTATTGACAATACATTTTGGAGATTATTGATCTCTCATCTTTTGGAGCATATTTTTCCTGTGTTTTTGTTCCTTTTGTGATTTTCTTCCTTGCTTCTCCTTGTAACAGGTTTTTTAGCTTGCAGAGATCATTTGGGCTCCTGTGGTGTTGTATTTTCTCAACTCCTATATGGTATCAGAGCTTCAGATCTACAGCTACTTGTTCTTGTTTTGAGAATTTTTTGCTTTGGAAGCAGATCTAGGGTTTCAAAAAGTTTTTTATGCACCTAGGTATAGGATTTTTTCTGAGCTTTTTAGGCCTAAACGGACCTCACCATAATTCTTAGAAGGCTCAAAAACCCCTATGGTCATATAAAATTTGACCTATTTTGGTTCTTGAGCCTCCGGGAGTATTTTTTATCCAGGCCATACGGCCCTGACACACAGTTCGAGAAAAAAATTTCAAAAAAAATATTTTTTTGCCTTTTTACGGCATGCAGGCCGAATTTCTTTGATTTTTTGAAAAAATCATTAGAAAAATAAAAAATCAAAAAACAATATTGTAAAAGGTGGAAAGGAAAAGTTTTTTGTTTTACAAAAAAAAAAATCAATTTTTTTGGGGCTTCCCACGGTACACAGGGTACTGTGGGGCCCCTGGTACAGCAGCAGGCCGCCACCGCCAGCCCCGGGTTCTGTGTTGGCCGCTGTCGGTGTCCCCGTCGGCTTCTCCTTTCCGGCCCCCGCCGGCCTCTCCGCAGCCTCCGCTTGCTGGCTCCCCGCCGCTCCCCGGCCACCTGCCGCTGCGTTCGCGCCTCCCGGTCAGCAGCACCGCCATGCGGCCCTTCTCCCCGCTACTCTGCCCTTCTCAATGGCTACTCCACCCACCCGCCGCTGCTGGCCCTGGCCCTTGCCGCCTCCGCCCGGCCTCCCTGCGACCCCCCGCCGACCTCCTTGTGGCCGCTTTCCGGCCCCCGCCGCCATGCTACACTCCCCGGCCGCCGCTCAGCTCCCTGGCCGCCTGCAGCCCTCGCCACCCGGCCACCACTGGAGCTCCTCCCGGCCCCCGAAGAACCACCAAGCCACCACCGGAGCGCCGCCCACTAGCCACCGGAGCTCCGCCCAGCCACTAGACTCTTTTTTTTGCCTCTTTCAGGGGGGGGGTTTTGATTTTTCGGCCATATCTTGGGCATACGGAGTCATTTTTTTGAAAACAAATAGTTGTCGGTAAGCTGGTTCTGAGCCCAACCTCATGGTGTTGGTAATTTTTTCCAATTTTGCTGTTTGACTGTGTTTTTTTCCAGTCAAAGTGAGGTCTAGTTTTTGCACTCCGAGAGCCATAGAATGAGCATTCGACCTCCGTTTTTCAAAAAGTTTATATTTTTGGAAAGTGTGTGCTATGTACTTTCAAGCCATATAAGTTTTATTTCTAGATTCTTCTCCATGCATATTTTATTCAGTTTTTTGCTTTTCAACACTCTGGTGGATATCTTGGTTGTTTCGGGTCCTGGGATCTATTCTCTGGGTAGGATGTCTCTATTTTGGTTCTCATTTCTATTTCCAGTCTTATTATCATTGTAGCTTCATTTATGCAAATGCACTGAGATAAAGTGCCATCATGCATTATTTACTTGGAATCTTGTACCTCTTGTGCCTTGTTGTACATGCACTATTGATAAAGTGCCATGAGGGGGTTGATGTTTGCTTGTTGTTTGCCATCTTCCTTTGTCCAGTGAGTGTTCCTTCCACGACATTCACCTCATGATGTGTGTCAAGTGAGTGTTCCTTCCACGACACCATGTATTTTTCTCAGCACCTATGTTGTTCCTGGTTCTTCGTCATGCAGTTCTTCTTGGCTATTCTTTTCAGTGTTCCTGTCCCTCTCCCTCTTCCGCATTATGGGAAGGTTTGTCCTATTGGTTCTAATGCTTTTGTGGTTCGATTGATCAACTCTTCAGGCTTTGGTTTCTCATGCCATTTGTATCTTCGAGTTCAATGTTTGCCTTGTTTGCCATCTGATTCGAGTAGTGTCATTTGAGGTCACTCATACAAATTACAGTCTTCTCTACCTAGTCATGTTTTATTTCAGTGGAGGTTCTCCAGATCAACAGTTATTCTTTGACAGAGTTTGCAGGTTCTTCATGCTTCAGTGGTGTTCTTTTCCATCTCTTTTTGGAGTAGAGTTTTATTCCCATGTGGTTTTCTCTATTTCTCCAGTTCATAGAGATTTCATTGTATTTGGGTACCTGATCAGGCCTTGTTGTCGAGACCCATTTTTATTGCTTTCAGTAGCTGTTCTAGGTTTTAGCTTCTCCCTAATTCTAGCTTAAGGGGGGGTGTTAGAGTATTCGAGTATTTACTTGATTAATTAAACAATATTTGTTTAATTATTTAAGCTCCCTTTATCTCTTTTACACTTAAGCTAACTTTAGGTGCATAATAATTAATTATTATGTGCAAACCTAGGTTTTCCCTTTAGGGTTTCTTGACCTATTAAAGGTTAAGTTCTTTCTTTTCTTTCTATGAAGAAAGATTATTATTGACAATACATTTTGGAGATTATTGAGCTCTCATCTTTTGGAACATATTTTTCCTATGTTTTTGTTCCTTCTGTGATTTGCTTCCTTGCTTCTCTTTGTAACAGGTTTTTCAGCTTGCAGAGATCATTTGGGCTCTTGTGGTGTTGTATTTTCTCAACTCCTATAAAATGCAATCTTGTTTTTCATTATTATTGTTCTCAATTTTCTTAACTTCATTTACTAGTTTCGTTACCTCCTTATTTTGATCACACTCAGCTGATGAGTCTCCTTTATTATCAATCGTTTGCTAGATCTTTTTAAACTTAACATTGTTATCAGTCTTGCTTTCCTTACTCTTCTTAAGCGGACATGATTTTGCCCAATGCCCCGATTTCTTGCAGTGGAAATAGGAAAATGGTAGAGATTCATATTCTATAGCTTGAGTCCATTTTCCTAGTTTAGAAATGATATCTATAGATTGGGGCATATCAGTCATTTGATTAACATTTATACAGATGTGGGCAAAGACTAACCTTGATTTAGCCGCCATCATCGGATCAATCAAAAGAAGTTCTCCAAAAGAGTTCGCTATACCCTTAAAGACTTCCTCGTTCCAGAATTCCAGCGAGAGAGCCAGGAGGCGAGTCCAAACTGGTGCAGAAACAAAGAACGAATCATCAAGGATGAGGTTCGGGACCCATTTTTGAAGAGCCAAAGTTGACTTGCCGAACATCCATGGCCCTTCACATAGAGCCTTTTCATATCTTCTTCAGAGTTAAATGCAAAGGAAAAAAATCCCCTAGGCAGCGCTGCTACATCCACTTGTCCTTTTAAGATCCATTTCCTCCTTATGAAATTCCTAACAACATCAATGTTAGGCCTAAAACCAGAAAATTGACCCACTAAGGTCATGGTTAAACCTACTATAGTCAGATCTACCAGTTTATCTAGAATAGAAATAGTGACCAGCCCTGAAGCTGGATTTGAAATATTTGTAACTTCCAGAAATCCTGATTTAACCAACGACTTCACTCCAAAGAGGGAAGACCATTTTTTACCTTTACCTCTGTCATGTGGGTCCCCGGTTGTAGAATCTTTGTCCTCCTCCGGTTTGATTGTTTCCTTGTCCTCTTCTGACCCTTGAGATGCCTGTCCGCTTGCCTGATTGTCACATCCGACCCCAGAAAAACTGCCTTCCCCAGGAAATCTGCCTTCCCCAGAAACACCGCCATTCCCAGATTTGAAATTTGGGATTCCCGCTCCTTGTCGCTCCACACTATATTTTGAGTGTTGGTCAATTACAATATTAGCTATGGTTGCAAGGGCATCTCATCATTCTTTGTTGGGAGGCCCATTTGATGAAATCATTCACATTTTCTTGTATATCAAAACACTTCTTTGTGTAATGTGGGATAGTTTTAGCTTGTCAAAATCTTGAATTCTATTCTTTTGGCCACAAAGTGCCCTTCGTAGTGCTCACCATGATAAAAGCACAAAATGTCAAAAACATTTTCCCTCATACATCTACACTTGACATTGTTATACATTAAGTAGAAGATATAAATAACTATATATAAGTGAGGGAGACTTCTTTCCACTAGGTTATGTTAATTCCGTGGCGATATATATATGTGAAGGTTTTCTTTGTGTAACCAAATAAGTGATGATGTCTACATACCACAAGGTCTCCACAATGAATGAAAATAATTTCTCATCTACAAAAGAGTCATCTATGCTTAGACCATCTATGACAAGGGCCATCCGTTGATAGTAAATTAGTTACTACATTTTCCTTACAAGGCTTGTCCACAATGATCATATCAAATTTTGGTAGTAGTAATTACCATCTCACTAACTGAATGTTAACCACTAGTTTATTCATTAAATACTTAATAGCTACATGATCTCTGTGAAAAAGTTAGGTCAACATATATATACTATAAAAATCTATTTTTAGTATTATAGATTACAAAACATTTCTTATTTAGTGAATCTGTAATTTAGCTTGTTTGCTTGAAGGTTTTTGTTATTGTAGTATATACCATATTCTGCTCTTTATATTGACCAAACATAACCCCTATGATGAAATTAGAGGCATATATATATGAATATGGAAATGAATTGTTTGGTTTCGTCCTCATAACATGAATTTTTAATGGTTTGAAATGCTTCTTGGTAAGTAGTTGCTAACTCAAAATCAACATCTTTAGAGAGCAAGACAAGTAAAGCAACAACTATTTTACTAAAACCCTTGATAAAGCCTTGATAATACCTTGCATGAAAAAGAAAAACCCTTACATCGTTTTATTTTTATGATACAAATAAATTTGCAGTGACTTCAATTTTTTTGAACTCTACCTGGATACCATTTTGTAAAATATAATGACCTAAAACCACACTATAATAAAATTTCTAATAGCTTTCTAATTTTTTTTTTTTTTTTACAACTATATTTCTAATAACTTTTTAAAATTTCTCACTTAATATCAATAAACATTATTTAAATACAATATATAAATAAATTATTGATAATTATAAAACATAAATATCATAAAACACCACCAAAATATAAGTGTAGATAAAAACATATGAAACTAAACTCAGTAAGTCATTCTTTATTAACCCCACAAAGGAAAATAAATCTTAAAATGAGAAGGAAAATAATCCTTAAAATAAATATTAAAAATACAATATTTTGTTGAATTCGAGACTTATCACTTGAATTCTAATGCACTTTATAAGCGATATGTCAATGTAGATGCATCTGTTATGGAATGGTTATTGTATGGGAATTGTTATCTTAATATTTAGAAAAGAAAAAAATATTAAAAAAAACAAGGAATTGATTATCTTAATTTTTAGAAAAAAAGAAATTCAATAAAAATAATGTATATACAATATGAAGTAATCATGATAACAATAATAGAATGTAAACACACAATATTTTTATCTTTAAAAATTTTCCCATAAAAATATTTTATATGATAGAAATTTTTATTATTAATAATTTCAATCATTCTCAAATACAATATTATAAAATATATGTATCAAAAAATATTTTATATATTATATGTAATCATATAAATAATAAACATGAATAAAACATACATAAACAAGTGTCGTTTTAATATAAGAAATAAACGTAATAAGATAAATGTATATAAAATATAAATAGAAATAGAAATTGTCATAACTTTGAATTATATGCATTTTAGGTTAAAATTATATGTATTGTACTTTCATTTTAATTTTAATTTTAAGTAATGATGTTGTATTAGAAAAGGTAAGATATATTGTAATATTATTCAATTATATTCCATTTATAATTGTTAGACTACAAGATAATCCTACTCAACTAAAATAAATAATTTTAATACTATATGTTTTGATGTGTTATTGGATAAAGCATTGGTCGGCCTTCTAGCAGCTAAATTCTTGGCTCCTGCATTTCATAATTTGGGTATTATTGAGCCAGCTTTGATGTTTTGATATGTTTGGAAAGGTTGGGAGTGTTCGTTCCTTATGCAGTTACACAAGCGAAGGAGAGCTCGAGCTCTTGGCATTTGGTATAATATTATATATTAATAATATTATTTTATTATTAAATTGTATGAGGATAACCTTAACCTAACTAAAACTATACATACATAGAGAGAGTAAAAATTGGTAATTATGATTTGAATTTGGGAATGTGTGTAATCAAAGAGAGCTAAATGCTAATAGAATAACACATATTTGACACAAGATTTCATTGTTTGCTAATATTTATACAAAATTAAATTTTACTATAATTTTTTTTTGTTCAAAATGGACACAAAATTAAATGAAAATTTATACAATGTAAATCTTACTATATACATTTTTCTTTCATACATACATGTGAACACTAATAAAAAAAAAAAAATGGTTACAAGAAACCTTGAACAACATTGTATTTGTGCCTAAACTTGATTATTTGATTTTGAAATGTCAAAACTGACTTCTCCAGCCAAGACCCTGAAATTTTTGTAACTGATGATTTTATGATGCTTAATACAAAAATGTCAAAACATTTGAACAATTCAAGAATTAGTTAAAAAACTAATAGCAGTTTAATAATAATAAATAAATTAATGAATGAATAGTTAACAATATAATTTAATAAGTATCCCACCAATAAGATTACAATAAAATAATAATTATTAAAAATAATATATATATTTTTAGTTACATGTGTTATAGAAAATATAGACTTAAGTTAAATATTTTGTTTATTTTATATTGTTTTAACTTTATTATAATGAAAATTAATATATACAGAGGACAACAATTTGAATATTAGGTGAAAGTATATTATAAATTTATTAAATGTTTTAAAATTATAATTAAGATGAAAGAAGTCTTTATTAATTGTGGAATACTTATTACTTTCAAATCTAAATTGAATAATTAATTAGCATCAAAATATTTTAATAATCTAAAAATTTAAACATACTAAATATTATTTTAATCATGCATCTTGACTATTGAAAAGATAAATAGTTAGTGAAAATTAAATTGCAATAGTCAGAACTAGAGGTAAAACTTTTGAGATGTGATAGCATCAAAGTTGGTTTTGTTCAATGCTAAATTTGTTATAGCATACTTCCTTGCTAATTTTTCTTTATAGCATTCTTTGACAGCATTTTAGTCTTCGGATAGATTCAAGAAGGGCAACTGCAGCATTTGGAAAATGCCCTTTTATGTATAATGCAAAGAGACAATGAGGCAGGGGGGCCGCTTAAACATATCACACTAACCCTTTGACCGTGCTTACGTGGCAATTGTGGGCCCATTACCTTTGTCAATCCTGAATGCAAAATGTGTGAGCATAGACAAGAAACGTGAACTGTTTGACATATTTTTTAGAATAATTTTTTTGTGTTCCTCCTTTCTTTTGCATATAAAGTTCTTTATGGTAAATTTATTTTAAATTTTGTTGTCTAGTATTTTTATTTTTTTTGCATTTATGGGATCTGAAGAATTAGAAGATAATTGCAAATAGTTTGCTCAAAAATGTAATTATGAATTTTTTTTTTTTAACTTGTAAAATTTTCATATTTATAAAAAAACCCTTAACATAGTTTGATACTATAAATGTTTTATTTCAGTTTTTTGAAATGAAGAAAAGATTGATTGATGTATCCAGTTTATTAAGTAGATTTCTATAATTTTTTATAAATTATATTATTTAAAATATATGTGCCTTATATTTTAAAACATCTATTTATTATTGTTAATAATTATTAAATTAATAAAATGATTCTTAAAATTAAAATATATAAATTTCAAATTATATTGATGTAATTATAAATATCTATTTAAAATATTTAGTTACTAAATAATAATTAAATTTATATTAAAATGATGTATTTGAAAAATAAAATAATAATTTATTAAAAAATATTTAAATTTACTTTTCTTTGGAGGAAGGGGCGTTCTACAACTACGGCACAAACTTTGGAGGAGTCACTGGTTGCAGGCAGCCACCGCGTGCGAGGGCTCCCTGGCTTTGCTGGGCAGCCCTCAAGCATTTATTGCGCCTACCGCATTTAATGGAGCCTAACAAAAGCGAACAAAGCAACCCTAAACCGACCATTCTTTCCTCCGAGAACGAGCGAGTGCGACGGAAAACTTTCAGTCAGGCGATGGAGGGCAAGCGGTTTCCATTCCCTAAAGATGCAAAGTTTGAAGCTGCTCACCAACATGAAGTTGAAGCCAATTTCGCGGGAACACAAGGTGAGGTCTCCCCCTCCAAGCGCATCATCATTAAACTTAATGGTTCAATGCTTTCTGCCATTTCTTCTGAGATTTTGAAGCTTAGGGATTCAACTATTTTTTTTGCTGCCTTTGATGTAAATAGTTTACCATCTCGTCAATATATGAACAAATGGCTGCAAGATGTGTGGGTCAATAAACTAGGGTTTCATTTTTCGTTTTGTAGAATGATTCAAAAGGGTTTGTTTTTGAAGAGGGAAAAAACAGATTTGAAAGGTAAACTGATCAAAACATAACGAAATAAACATGTAGAATGCTAAAATATCATTAAAAGACCATTTCACCTTGCTATTTTACCTTCTCCTTCGGATTGAGCTTGATGAAGTGAAGGCGCCCCTTGATAATGCTCCACTTGATGTGCTCCTTTGATTGCTGGATGTAGATGGCTCTCCAATATTGTGCACAAATGATTAGGATGAATGATAAGGATGAGATGATCAAGTTGCCAAGATGATTTCCTAGGCTCAAAAGGGCAGCATAAGCTTACTGGATTTCAAGATGTTTTGAATGAAGGGATGGAACCCTATTTTATAGGAAGAGGAGAGGAAAACGGATGGCTAGGATGAATTCGAGATGAAGGGCTAAGATTTACTTGTGAGCTCACACAAGCTCCAAGAGAGGGTGTGGAGACCAAGAAATATTCCTTAAAGGCATTTCGTATCTCCACACTCTACAAGATGCATTGGAGGAATTCAAAATTCTCCAAAAACGGATATTATGGGGATTAGAAGAATAAAAAGGAAAAAATTCCTTGGGAGAGGGAAATGCCTAGAGGAATGTGAGATTTCGAAAATCTTACATTCATCTAGAAAAAGAGCATTTAAAGCTAGTGGCTGGATGAAAGGACAAAGAGTTGACTTTGTGGCTAATCATGATGATTAGCCATTAACGACTCATTAGGAGGGGGATTAGAGGAAATGTTAGGTGGGATTTATATTTGTAGGAGAATTTGACTAGGAGAGAGAATGAGTGGAGGGAATGAAAAATTAGAAGAATAATATTAAGTGAGTTTAGGGAGTTTCTAGAAGAATTTATTAGGTTAATGATGAATTAAGAAGATGATTTGTAGGAATCATGTAGGTTAACTAATTAATTGAAATTAATTAGCTAAGAGGAAGATTTGTGAGGATTT
This sequence comes from Cryptomeria japonica, assembly GCF_030272615.1. Taxonomy (NCBI): domain Eukaryota; kingdom Viridiplantae; phylum Streptophyta; class Pinopsida; order Cupressales; family Cupressaceae; genus Cryptomeria; species Cryptomeria japonica. Next base: position 589,287,916 of record NC_081414.1, on the reverse strand, counting down.
GATTTTTTAGAAGAATAAAGAAAGGGACTGATTTATTAAATAAATCATATTCTATAGTGACAATATTAATTATATTTAATTAATATTGAGAAGAATTTTAATTAACATAATTAATTAATTAATTATGTGAGGAATTAAAAATAATTAAGATAATTATTTTTAAGTGTCTAAATTTTGCCCCTCTTTGAAGTGAGGTGTGATGACACATTGATTCAAAGAATAATCTTGTTTTGATGCTGATATTGGTTTGATAGGATGCCCTAGCTCTTGATTTATAGATTACGGTATGGTGATGCCCCCTCGGGAGATCAATTGAGGTATTTGATCTTTGGAGTTTTGCGAAATTGATATCCCGATAGATTTGATTTGATTCGATTGATAAGATCTAGATTTAGTCTGGTTTCAAGAAGAATTCATCCTGTATAAGACAAAGATTATCAAAGTGTCTGGTTTCGGGAAGGATTCATCCTGTATAAGACATGATTGATCACAATGTCTAGTTTTAGGAAGGATTCATCCTGTATAAGACATGATCGATCACAACGTCTGGTTTCAGGAAGGATTCATCTTGTATAAGACATGATCGATCACAATGAATGTCTGGTTTCAGGAAGGATTCATCCTGTATAAGACATGATCAGAGCGTCTGGTTTCAAGAAGGATTCATCCTGTATAAGACATGATCGATCACAACGTCTGGTTTCAGGAAGGATTCATCCTGTATAAGACATGATCAGATCACAACGTCTGGTTTCAGGAAGGATTCATCCTGTATAAGACATGATTAGAGCGTCTGGTTTCAGGAAGGATACATCCTGTATAAGACATGACTGATCACAACGTCTGGTTTCAGGAAGGATTCATCCTGTATAAGACATGATCAGATCACAACGTCTGGTTTCAGGAGGGATACATCTTGTATAAGACATGAATTAGAATCAGAATTGATTATGTGAGGAAAAAAAAGAAAAATAGAGGAAGAAAAATTAGGATGGAAGGGATAAATGAGGAAGATATGAAGTAGTCGTGAGGTATTTGGAAAGAAGAATAAGAGATGCGAGACCGTGGAGGAAAATGGGGGCAATTGAGAACTCCATGGGATTATTGAGTTTAGGATTTGATGGAATGATGAGATTTTGTGCACAATAAATGTGGAGAGCCAACCTAGTTTGATGTTGCCTTGAGTGACTTGCACCACTGATTATAGAAATCAGGATGCCATGAGAAACCCAGGGCGTGGACTGACTCTGCATACAAACGAAAATTTCTTGCACACAACAATGCAAGTGTTAAGAAACACTAATACAAAGTTGTGGGTTTGTGCAAGGAAACCCTCAAACACACCGATACCTCTTGTACACGAGAAGGTAAGTGTTGATAAACACTAGTACCAGGTCGCCGGTTTATACAAGAAGGATCCAAAACATGCCATACTATGAAATATGCCCCAGTATGCACCTATCATAACATACCTGGATATGGAAGAACCCAAGCAGTCGTAAATAGTGGTAGTCATAGGGCAAAAGATGCAAGCCTATATGAAAAGATCTAACAAAATCTAACAAGTCTCTTCCTTGCGACCAAATGATACCTCTTGCCAAGAGTAGAACTAGGATGGACTTGGGATTGTTTCTCAAGACTTCTTGAAGCCTATATAGAGGCATAAAAGCTCAGTTTCGCTGTGACATTTCTTGTTCATGACTCAGGCGAAGACTCGTCATCATACGCATGTTTTATTGGGAGGCAGAAAAGAAGGAATATTGTGCATGGGTGGGCTGGATGGTAGATGATTTGTAGTATCAACATGATAGACAGTGGATCCGGTTATTTACCTTGGCACCTGCACAGAGGTTTTCACCAAGATACTTGCCCATAGTGCCACAAATTGTTTTTCTTTCTTTTTCTGATTTTTTTTTTTTCTTAATTTTTTTGTATCATAAGGTGCCTGTTTGCCAGGTTTGCACTAAAGTGATGATTTTTTTAGGATCATTTTTTTTTTTTCATTTTTTTTTTTTACCATTTAAGACTTTCTAAGGACTAAGCATAAAACCTTTTGAGGTGCATGATATTCATCGGATCATCCAAAGGATCACCTTTAGGAGTAGCCAACTGATAAGCTCCTGATCCATATTTCGCTGTGATTACATATGGTCCAAGCCAATTAGGCTCGAACTTGCCTTTCTTTTCTCTTTCTTATAGATTTTTCTGATTCTCCATGAGGACAAGATCACCAACTTGGAATTCTTGGGTTTTGACTTTTTTATGATAACTCATACGCAGATGGTTTTAATATACCTGGAGATGATTCAAGGCCTTGAGGTGCCTTTCATCTAATAATTCTAGCTCTTGTAAGCGGGCAATTCTATATTCTTCCTCTGGTAGGATGTTTTGCAGTGATACCCTTAGAGAGGGGATCTTGATCTCAAGGGGAAGGATAGCTTCGGAGCCAAATACTAGGGAATAAGGAGTGGCCCCTGTGGGGGTGCGGATGGAGGTGCGGTAGGCCCACAATGCAGGATAGATTTGGAGGTGCCAATCACGGCCCGCTTCATTGACTGTCTTTTTGAGGATTTTTATTAGGGTTTTATTAGAAGCCTCAGCTTGGCCATTGCCTTGGGGATAATATGGAGTGGAGAAGCGGTGTTGGATGTTGAATTTTTGGCAGAGTTCTTTGACATCCTAGTTTTTAAATTGTTTACCATTATCTGTGATGATAACTTTTGGGATGCCATATCGGCAGATTAGGTAGTTCAAGATGAATCTGGATATTTGCTTGCCGGTGGTGAAAGTAAGAGGGATAGCCTCTACCCACTTGGTGAAGTATTCAGTGGCAGTGATAATAAATTTATGTCTGTTGGAAGATGAAGGGTGGATTTTCCCAATGAGATCGAGCCCCCACTGCGAGAAGGGCCATGGTGTAATGAATGGCTGCAATTCTTATGACGGTGCATGAATCTTGTCGCCATGCTGCTGGCAAGGGATGCATTTCTTCACATAGTTGTATGCATCTTCTTCCATTTTAGGCCAATAGTATTCCGTTCTCAAAAGTTTTTTAGCCAATGTGAGTCCACTTGAGTGTGCCCCACAGATGCCCTCATGTACTTCACGTAATGCCCATTCGGCTTCTTATTTATCTAAACACCTTAGGAGGGAACCATCAAAATGCCTTCTGAATAAGGTGTCTGCAAGGATGGTTTAACGGGCACATCGGCGGATGAAATTTTGTTGTTGGGTTTTGGTAAGATGTGGGGGAATGGTGTTATCTTTGAGGAAAGCGAAGGTTTCTTGATACCAAAGGGACTCGGGACCAACGAGAACACACACCATTTCAGACTCTGGTAGGTCATATGCCGGTATAAACAATTGCTCAACCAAGAACTCGCACTTCTGACTGTGTGTTGGCATTTGAAGGAGGGAGCCAATGGTGGCCATTGCATCTGCAACCCTGTTGTTTGTTCATGGGATTTGATCAAACTTGATTGCCGTGAAATGTTGCTTAAGCTCTTCAACCATGGTACGGTAGGGAAGGAGTTTATCATCTTTTGTCTGGTATTCATCATTGACTTGTTTTATGACGAGCTGGGAATCTCCATAGATTTGTAATTCCTTTATTTTCCAGTGGATAGCCAAGCGTAAACTTGTGATGAGGGCCTCGTATTCTGCTATGTTATTAGTACATGCAAAGGCTATCTTGTATGATTTGGGGATGCCATCTCCCTGAGGTGTGACCAATAATATTCCTGCCCCTGATCCATTTTGAGTGTAGGAGCCATCAAAATACAATTTCCATGTGGAGGATGTGGTAATAGTCATAATGAACTCATCTAGTAATTCTGTGAGAAGAGGATGGTCACTTGGAAGTGGAGCTTCAGCCAACTGATCTGCAATGACTTGTCCCTTGATTGCCTTTCTGTCCAGATATTCAATGTCAAACTCACTTAAGAGCATGACCCATTTGGCGGTTCTGCCAGTGAGAGCAGCTTTGGACAAGAGATATTTAAGTGGATCAATTTTAGCAATTAATTTTGTCTTATTATTTAGCATATAGTGTCGTAGTTTTTGTGTGCTGAACACTAATACCAAACATGCTCTTTCAATGGGGGTGTAATTGAGTTCATATCCTACCAACGTCCGACTAATGTAGTAAATGGCGTGTTCTTTCCCTTGATCATCTGTTTGCGCCAGTAATGCCCCCAATGCCATTGTAGTAGCACATATGTATAAAATGAGGGGTTTCCCAAGGGTAGGTGGCATCAAAATTGGAGGTGATGCTAGATATTCTTTTAATTTTTCAAAGGCCTTTTGACAGAGGCAATCCCATTTGAATTTTGTGTCTTTACATAACAGGTGTGCAAATGGATGGTACTTGTCGGCTAGCTGTGAAATGAAACGCCTGATAGACTGGAGTTTTCCCTGGAGACTACGTAGTTGTCTGAGGGTTTTTGGCAGAGGCATTTCCATAATAGCTTTTACCTTTGCGGGATCAACCTCAATGCCTCTGTGGGAAACAATGAATCTTAGTAGTTTTCCTGATGTGACGCCAAACACACACTTTTTGGGATTTAGGCGCAGCTTGTATTTTTCCAATCTTTCAAAGATCTGTTTTAGAATAGGGATGTGCTCTTGTCTTGTCTTGGATTTGCCTAGCAGATCATCCACGTAGTCCTCCATAATTTTGTGCAAGAGGTCATGAAAAATTATTGTCATTGCTCGTTGATATGTAGCTCCAGCATTTTTAAGGCTAAAAGGCATGACTTGGTAATAGAAAGTACCCCATGGTGTTGTGAATGCGGTTTTATGCTGATCCTCATCTGCTATCTTGATTTGGTTGTATCTAGAAAACCCATCCATTAGCGATAGCATTTCATGTCCTGCTGTAAGATCCACAATCATATCTATGTTTGGGAGTAGGAAATCGTCTTTAGGACAAGCTATATTTAGATCTCGAAAATCTATGCAAATGCGGATGCCCCCAGCAGGTTTGCCGATAGGTACAATGTTGGAGACCCATTCAATGTAGTCTATGGGTTTGATAAATTCTGCGTCTAACAACTTTTGAAGTTCTGCCTTGACCAAGAGAGCAATATGCGGGTGCATTTTGCGGAGTTTTTGTTTTACAGGTTTTGCATCTGGGCGGACAGCAAGATTGTGAACCACCAAGGCAGGATCCAACCTTGGCATATCGGAATAGGACCATGCAAAATTGATTTTAACCTCTGTAAGGAAGTTGATGAAGTCTTGTTTCTCGATTTCGGTGAGGGATTTGGCAATGAGCACATTTTTTGGAATGACTTCGGTGCCCATGTTGATGCTGTCTGTTTCTTCTATCAACAAATTTGATTTGTCCCGTGGAAGGTAACCAATGGTAGGGAGGTCAAATCCCTCATCGTCAAGTGCCTTTTCCAGGTTTTCACTTTCAGATACGCCCTTTGTTTTTATTTCATGTTCATCCAAAGGTGCCTTAGGGAGGTTTTCACCTAGGAAATCATATCTTTTTCTTATATTATCTTTTTTGTGGATAAGGGCATTGACTTGACTACCAAAGTATCCCTTTTCGTGTAGTTGAATACCCTCAATTCTATTACAATCTTCCATATTTTGCACTGTCAGGAGAGCAATGAGAGCATTGTCATCGGTGCAGATATCTAAAGTGGGTTTGTCTCGTTGGCCCCAGTCAATGAGTTCAAGATGGACAAGATGTAGCTCATGTGAAGTGGGAGGGGTTACGGGGGTGATGGTATTGATGTAAGCGTCGAAGAAGGTATCTTTCTCGTATTCATAAGGCATTTCATGGAATTCCTCTTCGTCAGCACTTTCGATATCCGAAGAAGGACTAGAAGGGGCACCAACGATAGTAATCTTAGGCACCGGGGTGTACCCCAAGCCTCTGTTGTATCTGTAGGAGATAGGATTTATGGGTGCTTTTCTTCCTTTCTCCTTTGGTCCCAGACCGTGTCCTTTGTAACCCATTTTTTCAACTATGGCAAATTCTTTTGGGTACATTTCTTTGGATATTCTTGTTGGATCATCATCCTCTTCCCGGTACAGCCATGAAGAGATATCTGCTTCGAGGTTCTCATTATCAAGTGGGCCCCATTGCTTGAAGGTGGTGTTTTGGCATTGCATGACTGGTTTCGAGTCCTTTTTAGCTCTTTTGGTTTGCCAAATGACTTAGGAGAGAGAGGGAGGTTGCCTATTAATAAGACGTCCTCCAATTTGTATTATCCATAGCCATTGTCCAAGATCTTGATTTGATTATCTGGTTGGGATGATGTGGAGGCAACATTTGATGTGTTAGATGGAGGCGTTGGCGAAGGTCTATTTAGTGGGCAATGATACAAATGCTTCCCTTCTAATAGTTTGCAATATTGAAAATGTTGGGGATCACCTTTGACAGTGATCACTTTTCCATTATAGGGGAATTTGATACATTGGTGATAGGTGGAGGGTACGGCCTGCAAGGAATGAATCCATGGCCTCCCGAGAAGAATGTTGTAGGGGAGATCAAGATCGAGTACTTGGCAAGGGGTTTCAATTGTAATGGGGCCCACTTGAAGAGGTAAGGTGATCACGCCCTTTGAAATTCTTTCTGCATCATCATATGCCTTTATTGTGATCCTTCCTGATGTGTCTATCAGATCCTTAGAAAGTCCCAATTATTTTATCAATTTGTATGTACACAGATTAAGCCCAGATCCACCGTCTATCAGGATACGTTTGACCTTGTGCTTGTGGATGAGAGCTTCGATGTGCAAAGGTTTGTTATGGTCCTCATCTGCAGGAGCATCTTTGGAGTTAAATACAATGTGCTGCTGAGCAGCAAGGTTTCCAATGAGGGTTTGAAATTGGGTGGCGTTGATGTTATCAGGAACGCGTGATTGGAGAAGGGCTTGTTCCAAAATTTCTTTATGGATTGGAGAAGTCTTGAGAAGTTCCAAAATGGAGATCTGCACGGGTGTCTTCCCAAGTTGATCAAGGAGGTCATATCGGTGGGTGGAAGACATGGGTGGGGGGTTTGGTGGGGGAGGAACTCCTTGGATGGTGACTCTTCCTCGGCGTGTAGTTGCATTACAGTCATTCTGGAAATGGGAGGTGGAAGGTGTGGCACCTTGAATGACTATTCTAGCCATATTTGGTTTTCTTTGGGAAGAAGGAGGATTAACTCCTTAGATGGTTATGGCATTGACATGATTGTCTGCAGGTTCAATGCGACTTACTAAAAAATCAAAACCGATTACGTGATTAGCGTAGTCATAACCCATTGCGTTAGATGATGAGCCTTTTACTTTATCATGCTTTGGGAAGGGTTCCTCGTACATTTTGAGTTTGTCATTGTTATTACCAGGTTTTGCATTTGCTACCTCAATCTCACCTCTATCAATGAGATCTTGTATGTAGATCTTCAGTTTCATACACTTTCGTGTATCATGTCCCTTGATACGATGGTATTCACAATACTCATTTTCATTATACCATCTTGGTTTAGGTTGATTGGGATCAAACAAGCGAGTGATTGGAAAAACCACTATACCTGCTTGGACAAGTTTTTGAAACACCACTTCAATAGGCTTAGCAAGAGAGTGAAATCTCTTGGAGTCCTGTTATTCGATCGGGGTGGTCGTCCCTGGATTGAGACATTATTGTGAGGTTTTTGAGATTGATTTGAATTGTTTTGATTGTTGAATTGATGAATATTGGTGGTGGATTATGGGGGAGTGGCCACGGTTTGGACCCGCTTTGCATCAGTTACACCATCATTGACCACGTTTTTATTTTTAGCCCAGAATTTTGGCTTGTCGTTATGATAAGAGGAAGAACTTTGTGATGAATTCTGGTAATGTTTCAAGGTTCCTTCCTCCAACAAGACACGTTCGAGGGCGAGGCCCTTATCGATCAATTTTTGGAAGGATTTGATACATTGAGATATTAAAGGTCTTGAAAGTTCAGGCACCAAGTTATTTTGAAATAGTTCAATTTGATGTTGTTCTGGCATGTCCCATTGGAATTTTTTGATAAGATGTTGCCATCTTTGTAAGAAATTGGTGAAGGTTTCTCCTTTTGCTTTGTATTACATAGGTCCATCATAGAAACATTATTACCCATGTTGTATGCATAGTGGGCCACAAATTTTTCTGCCAAGTCTGGAAAAGAGACAATGGAACCTTGTGGTAAAGATGAGAACCATGCCAGGGCATCTCCCGTGAGACTCTTGGGAAAGAGTCTGCGAAGATAAAGGTCACTATAGGAGACTTCTTGGCATAAGATGTGGAATTCACGGACATGGTCGTGGGGGTCTCCTTTGCCTTCATACTTGGTGAATTTAAGGATCTCAAATCCCAAGGGATACGGTGCAACTGATATAGATGGGTCGTAAGGACAAGGGAAAAACTCTTCGAATGAGTAAGCTTTCCTTTTATTAGTCTTTTCTTTCATGTTTTTGATGATATTCTTCATGTCTTGAATTTCCTTGACGAGGTCTTGTTGTGGACTTTGATATTGATGGATTGTATTTGCCCCAAGAATTGGATGAACCAAAGAAGGTGCACCACCACCAATATATTGATATGATGAGGAGGTGGGAACGTGGGATGTGATGATCGATGTCACTGGGGTTTGTGTGATAGTTGGTTGCAGTTTGCCAACTCTTGTGACGGGATTGAATGCGGTCTGGATAAAATTTGCGACATTGTTGGGAGAAAGGGAAGTTTGTGGAATAGAAATATGTGGTTGAATAGAAAGAGGCGGCATAGAAGTTTTTTAGAGAATGGATGAGATTGGATTTGATAGTGGTATGGATGGTAAGGAGGAAGAAGGCGATATGGAGACCGTGGTGGGAGGTGTCGCGAGTGGCATTGATTGGGCTTGGATGATTGATGGGGCTGCAATTGATTGAGTTTGAATAGTAGGTGCAACACTTTGTGTGGGAGAGAGGTCTCCTTGTGGTTGTTGGACGAGAGCGGATCTATTAAATTTAGGTGGAAGTTGAGCTCCATGTTCAAGAAGAGTTTTCAGAAGTGCAGTAGGATTGTGTTTAATAAACTTTTCCATCATCTCTTGGTTATAAGAATCCGCTAGGAAAGTTTGCACTTTCAGACAAAGTTCATCTTGGTTAACCATGTCAAGATTTTGTCTTTGATCTTGATCGCTTGATTGCCCACTTTGTGTATGATCTTGCGTGAGATCTTCATATAGGACACCAATGTCTGGCATGCCATATTGTTGATCAACCATCTTTTTCTTTTGGGATCGAGTTGCGACCATACACGATATTTGTGATGAAAAGACTTAGGAAAAATGTGATGAAATGACTTAGAAAATTTGTGATGGAAGGATTTTAGAAACTTGTGATGAAAGGACTTAAGAAATTTGAGGATGAAAGGACCTAAAAAATTTGTGATGAAAGGACTTAAGAAATTTGAGGATGAAAGGACTTAAGAAATTTGTGATGAAAGGACTTAAGAAATTTGTGGATGAAAGGACTTAAGAAATTTGTGATGAAAGGACTTAAGAAATTTGAGGATGAAAGGACTTAAGAAATTTGAGGATGATTGATGAAGAAGGTATGGTAGTGATGGTTTAGAAGAAAACTTGATGACTAGGTTGTCTTTGGCATGAACATGAAGGATCTATTTAAATGGCAAGTTGTATGAAGGGATATGACCACCCTGATTTGGACGATAGTAGGTGTTTCAAAGGACAAACTTGAATGTTGACGTAGAGGATAAACTCTTAGCTTCTCTCTTAGGCTTATGAAAAATGGGACGGATGGAGTTTTGACGCAATTTTGGACTTGGTGTGGGTAATGACTTGGACAATTTGTTTGTGTCTTGACAAATATTTTTGCAAAGTGTTTGGGGATAGTGATGTGTTTTTAGTCTACTCTTGGCAAGTATGTATCAAACAAAGAAAACACAATGATTAAATGCATATTATCTCAAAGACACTCATGCTCATATACAACATTCTGAAGGCTGGCAAGGAAAATAGTCATTGAATCCCAATTGGTTTCCCATCTACGCTTACCTAGAGCAGACACTTAGATGCTTGACCCCACTGGCTCCCCTCCACGACACTCACTTCTCGGGGCAGCCAAGCATCAATTCCCATGAAAACTCCTCATGGCGAACTTTGTATCTCTACTAAAGGCCGTAAGAATATGGGCTGCTTTAGAGGTCCGACCTCCTGCACCAATGACTAGAGGGTTTTTGGCCACTATGAACAAGGTGTTTAGTAAGTCTTCCCATTAGGAGCTACCCTTCGAAGTTGCGCAAGCGCAATTGAGGCCTATAGCCCAATGAAGCACCAAGAACTTAGTAGTCACGCAAGCATGATTGAGATCTCTAGGATCCTACTAAGCACCCAATGTGAGAGTGAACTCTCATATAGCCCCAACCATTAACTCTTTCATAGTCAATGGCCTATTTATTATAGTGACTTGGGAACCCCAGGTCCGGGTGTACTCACTTGGGTCGTTCCCCTCTTACCTTCTCAAAGAGCAAGTTGGGAGGGCAGGTTCGCTAGAGGTAAACACACAATCAAACAAGAAAAGGTTGGAGGGTTTGGATTTCTGATCGTCTAGTAAGACGAGAGCATACTTTCCTACCTTTACGCTTTTCTTAAAGACACATAAGACAATGGTTCATTCCATTTTAATTAATATCTAGGCGCCTAATTTAAATAAATGCACAATATTTGGTTGAATCAGCTAGGCAACCTGCAAAACCACTTGATTAGTAGTTTGAAAAATGGAGTCTTCAAAAAGCGTCCTGCAAAACAACTTGATTAGTAGTTTGGAAAAATAGTCTTCAATAAGCATCCTGCAAAAATCAACAAAATGACAAAAATATTATTTATTTTTATTTTTTGAGAATGAATAGAAAAACATGAATAAAAACTTTTTTACTAATGAAGCTTTGATGGGTAAATGGGGTTTGACTAGGTTTTTACCACTTTTCAAGGGATAGATAAGCGAAAAATGGGGATTTTGGAGGAGAGATGAAGGAATGGGAAAATTTGTCCAAGAGGGACAAAGAAGCAAAAGTTGAAGATGGATAATATGGGAAAAATTTGGAGGTGATTGGATGAAAAGGGAAAAAGTTATGGCAAACCCTAAAAATAGAGAAATATGGGATTTTGGGCTTCAAAAAGTGGATCTAGATTTTTGAGATAAGGCCTCCAAAGAAGAAAATGTGAAAAATGGCAATGTGGAGAATCTGGTGAAGTTTGAAGGAAAATGGAGTCAAGCTAAAGAAGATATGGCAAAAAAATAGATTTAACGGAACAGACCCTAAATTTAACAGAACAGAAACCCTAAATTTAACAAAACAGAAACCCTAAATTTAACAGAACTGAAACCCTAAATTTAACAAAATAGAAACCCTAGATTTAACAAAGCAGACAGAAACCCTAGATTTAACAGAGCAAATAGTCGCATTAAACAGAATAAAATAAAAATGTCAAAGGTCTGGATTTCTGATTGTCTAGATAGACAAGAGCATACTCTCCCACTTTCACACTTTCCTGCGATCAAACAGATTATGATTAAACAAAACAGATAACACGAAATAAAAAGAAAATGCAGACTACTGTTAGTGCCTAACAAATTTCAAACATATTAACAGAGCACAAAATTGCACTAAGTAGATAGAAAAGTGCCAAAAATCTGGATTTCTGATTGTCTAGATAGACAAGAGCATACTGTCCTATTTTCACACTTTCTTGCGATCAGAGCATACAGTCGCGCTAAACAGAATAGAAAAGTGCCAAAGGTCCGGATTTTTGATTGTCTATATAGATAAGAGCATACTCTCCTACTTTCACACAGATTATAAATAAACATAACAGATAACAGATAACAGAGCTGTCGTGTTGAAACAGAAACAACAAATAAACAGAAAACAGAAAAGTAAAAAAATAAGGAGCTGTCGCGTAGAAATGCAGAGCCGCTATTCTAGAACCTGCGAAAAATAATTTTTTTTTTTTTTTTTCTGCAGTCACACTATTCTGGAACCTGCGTTTCACAACTCACAAAAAACCTAAAAACACAACAACATTAGTTCTTAGGGACGTGGATCCCACCAGGCATGCCAAAATGAAGAGGGGAAAACAGATTTGAAAGGTAAATTGATCAAAACATAACGAAATAAACATGCAGAATGCTAAAATATCATTAAAAGACCATTTCACCTTGCTATTTTACCTTCTCCTTCGGATTGAGCTTGATGAAGTGAAGGCGCCCCTTGATAATGCTCCACTTGATGTGCTCCTTTGATTGCTGGATGTAGATGGCTCTCCAATATTGTGCACAAATGATTAGGATGAATGATAAGGATGAGATGATCAAGTTGCCAAGATGATTTCCTAGGCTCAAAAGGGCAACATAAGCTTACTGGATTTCAAGATGTTTTGAATGAAGGGATGGAACCCTATTTTATAGGAAGAGGAGAGGAAAATGGATGGCTAGGATGAATTTGAGATGAAGGGCTAAGATTTACTTGTGAGCTCACACAAGCTCTAAGAGAGGGTGTGGAGACCAAGAAATATTCCTTAAGGGCATTTCGTATCTCCACACTCTACAAGATGCATTGGAGGAATTCAAAATTCTCCAAAAATGGATATTATGGGGATTAGAAGAATAAAAAGGAAAAAATTCCTTGGGAGAGGGAAATGCCTAGAGGAATGTGAGATTTCAAAAATCTTACATTCATCTAGAAAAAGAGCATTTAAAGCTAGTGGCTGGATGAAAGGACAAAGAGTTGACTTTGTGGCTAATCATGATGATTAGCCATTAACAACTCATTAGGAGGGGGATTAGAGGAAATGTTAGGTGGGATTTATATTTGTAGGAGAATTTGATTAGGAGAGAGAATGAGTGGAGGGAATAAAAAATTAGAAGAATAATGTTAAGTGAGTTTAGGGAGTTTCTAGAAGAATTTATTAGGTTAATGATGAATTAAGAAGATGATTTGTAGGAATCATGTAGGTTAACTAATTAATTGAAATTAATTAGCGAAGAGGAATATTTGTGAGGATTTGATTTTTTAGAAGAATAAAGAAAGGGATTGATTTATTAAATAAATCATATGCTATAGTGACAATATTAATTATATTTAATTAATATTGAGAAGAATTTTAATTAACATAATTAATTAATTAATTATGTGAGGAATTAAAAATAATTAAGATAATTTTTTTTAAGTGTCTACATTTTGCCCCTCTTTGAAGCGAGGTGTGATGACACATTGATTCAAAGAATAATCTTGTTTTGATGCTGATATTGGTTTGATAGGATGCCCTAGCTCTTGATTTATAGATTACGGTATGGTGATGCCCCCTCGGGAGATCAATTGAGGTATTTGATCTTTAGAGTTTTGCGAAATTGATATCCCGATAGATTTGATTTGATTCGATTGATAAGATCTAGATTTAGTCTGGTTTCAAGAAGAATTCATCCTGTATAAGACAAAGATTATCAAAGTGTCTGGTTTCAGGAAGGATTCATCCTGTATAAGACATGATTGATCACAACGTCTAGTTTCAGGAAGGATTCATCCTGTATAAGACATGATAAGAGCGTCTAGTTTCAGGAAGGATTCATCCTGTATGAGACATGATCGATCACAACGTCTGGTTTTAGGAAGGATTCATCCTGTATAAGACATGATCGATCACAACGAACGTCTGGTTTCAGGAAGGATTCATCCTGTATAAGACATGATCGATCACAACATCTAGTTTCAGGAAGGATTCATCCTGTATAAGACATGATCAGATCACAATGTCTGGTTTCAGGAAGGATTCATCCTGTATAAGACATGATCAGAGCGTCTGGTTTCTGGAACCCTTGGGGAAAATTGTAAAAATTGATTCCTCTCCCTTAGTGCTCCCTCATCTTGACGCTAGATTACTCATTGTCCTTAAACCAAGTATGGTTTACCTTGCTGAAATTGCTATAAGCTTAGACAATAAAACTTTCTACTGCCCGATTGAATATATGGGTGGAATTGATGCTTGTCATTATTGTAAGGTAAGTGGTCATTTTAGAAGTAAATGCCCTTTATTGGCAAAAAAGACTACTAGGGCTAAGACTTACTCTTCTGATCCTCCCCCCTCCATAACATGGTCTACTCCCTCTGAACCTCCTTCATCTTCCCCTACTCATGTTCCTTCCTCAGCCCCCCTGCTTTTCCCCCCCCTGCCGGTGCCCTCCCTTCTCCCCCTCGACCTTCCCCCACCCTCCTCGGCCCCCTCGATGGCTAACTCCATCTTGGCCTATAGCAATGCTATCAAGGAAGCCCTCTCCACCGCCCATCCTCCTCCCTTTAGCCCCTCTGAATTTGTTGGCTCCCTTGTTCTTCTCTCAACCTCGAGAACCCAGAATGCACAACAATTGGTGATGGAAAAATTGAGAAAAGCAGCTGAAGCTAGAAAAATTCTTGAGCAAAACCTTCTTAATTAGAAATTGGAAATTGAAACCTCTCAGTAGCAGTTACCTGACCTTGAGGACATGGATAGGGGTGTTCCAACTATAGCAGATACCATTAGCAGGGCCTCGGTCCAGGACCCTGATTTATCTGCATGTAAGGATCTTACTGGACTCAATATTGATGAAACCCCTACCTCGGAAGGGGAAGTGGGAGGACCTACTATGTATAAGGTCTCAACAATCCCTCTAGATGCTTCCAATATCTTAGAGGCCTCTAGGAGAGACCCTGCTAGTAATTCCTCTTTTACTTCTAGCACCCCTATTGTTTCCCTGAAGGCAGAGCAAACTGCCACTCAAGATGTGGGGATCAACATGGACCCCTTCACCCCTGGGAACACTAACTTTGAACAAGGTCTGACAGATACTCAAGAAGGATTTATTGTGGTTAAAAACAAGAAAACTAGAAGGAAGAGATCTCCTAAGAACAGTAAAGACAATGCTACCAGGAATCCCTTGGTCCTGAACAAGTATCCGAGGCAAGGAAAAAGAGAGGTAGACCCTGCTCTTCTATTGCATTTGATGCTACCAATATCACAAATAAAGAGGATTGGCCTAAATGTTTTGAGGGATTTAAATCCCAAACTGACCCTACCCAACTAAGTGAGTCATGTTGAAAACAATCTCTTAGAACATCAAGGGCTATGAGGCCCCTAATCAAAAATATATCATAAAAAGATTTCTTAATGCGCATAGGAATATGGATTGCCTCCTCTTAAAAGAGCTAAAAGTTGTGGGCTTCACCCTGCAAATCGACCTTAAATGTATCTAGAGGGAGGCTACTTCTTTTTATACTAACCACACCAAGGGTAAAGGAGGCACAACCATACTCCTTTGTCCTAAATGGGCTAGCAAAGTGGTTAACTGGGGGCAATCCCCCTGTGCTAGGGCTATATGGGTTTCTATTCAACTAGAAAACCAAAACTTTGGAATTTGCTTTGTATATGCCCCAAATGAATACAAAGAGAGGGGAGTACCGTGGAATTGGCTAGCAGGGCTAGAGGATATCCCTTGGATTATTGGGGGGGACTTCAATATGGTTGAATCAGCCAATGACAAAAAAGGTGGCAACAAATTTGAATGGAAGGGAATGGAAAGACTCTAATGGGACATAAAGATTAATAAATTACACCTTATTGACCCTAATGCTGGAAGAAAAGACCAATTGAACACTGTATGGTTCACCTGGTGTAACTACCAACAGATGAATAAAAGGATCTCCTATAGGCTAGACAAACTCTACTTCAATAAATGCCACTTTGATATTGACAAAGGCCCTAATGGAGATCATTACTCTGTCTCCCTATATACCCTATCAGATCACCACCCAATAATAATTGGAATTGACCTCTCTCCAGCTGGTCTCCCCACCCCCTCAAGACCCCCTTCCTTCACCCTTAACTAGAGACTCCTAGAGGATGAGGACCTTTTCTTTGTCCTGGCCTTTATTAGACTGTTTAACAAGAAGAATCAAAACTGACTCTCTAAGATTAATGAATGGAATCTAAACATTAAAACTTGGACCACCCTTTGTTAGACAGTGGGGAAAAAGAAGGCCAAGGATGCTAGGAGATTAGAAAGGTTGCTTCAGGAGGATCTATGTATTGCCGAAATGAATCTTTAGAACTCCCCTAATGATGAAAATCTTACTAACACTCTGGTGTCAATCAAGGACCACCTCAGGAAGATTCAGAATCAGAAAATTAGAGGGCTAAAAACCAGGACCAAATTAAATTGGTTGGACTCAGGAGACAAGGGGTCCAAATTATTCTTCCAATTGCTCAAAGTAAAAGAGGAAAAAGAGAACATCAATTCTATATGGGATAAAAATACTCATATCACAAACTCTCAGGGGATCCTAAACTGCTTCTCCCATTACTACCAAAAACTATTCACTTCTGATGAATTAAATGATGATTTTAGGGCTGCTAGGGAACTCATTAAGGAGTTGACCCCAACCAAACTTAATGCTGAGGACTATGAGTTTGTAGGGAACCCTATCTCAAGGGAGGAAATTGCAAAGGCCATCTCCTCAATGGGCAATGATAGGTCCCCTGGACTAGATGGCTTCCCAATGGAATTTTATAAGAAAAACATTGAATGGATTGTAGGTGACCTCCATGACTTGTATCTGGAGGCTACTAGTAAAGGATCCTTGGGCAAAGAAATCAATAAAGGGTTTATCAAGCTCATCCCTAAGGAGGGAGACAAGACTTTGATTAAGAACTGGAGGCCTATCACACTACTAAATATATCTTATAAAATTCTGGCCAAAGTGGTAGCCAACAGGTTGATTAAAATTCGGCCAAAAATAATCAGCCCCACCCAAATAGGCTTATTTAAAGGCAGTTATATCTTGGAGAACTTGGTGACCTGTTGGGAAACACTTGAGTGGGCTAAGGTCTCTGGTCAAAATGGGGCAATGCTCTTGATTTATTTTGAGAAGGCATATGATAGAATAGAGTGGGGATTCATAATTCAGATGTTAGTAAGTCTGGGCTTCCCAGAGTCATTCTGCCAGATTGTGCAAATACTACTCTACGATGCCAATGCTGTTGTTGATGTAAATGGGAATAGATCTGACAACATCACTCTTTCCAAGTCAATTAGACAGGGTTGCCCACTTGCCCCGACCCTATTTATTCTGGCTGCTGATGCTATGCACTACATACTAAAGGACTACAGTTTAACCCCTAAGGTCAACGGGATTTCCCTCCCTAATAAAGAAGAAGTCATGAATCTTCAGTTTGTAGATGATACAACTATTCTATTCACCCTGGATGATGAAAAATTATCCTCTCTTCTTCATAACATTGAAATTTTCTATAAAGCCTCAGGCATCAAACTTGCTCTCCATAAATCTACCTTGCTAGGTTGGACTGACTCCCCTCCTATCTGGATGTCTAAATTTGAACTGAAGTGGGGAGGGTCAAACACTATCATCAGATACTTGAGCATTCCTTCCCTGTTTCTCCGAATCTGAAAGAAATGTGGGAGTGGTTCAGGAATAAGGTGGATAAAAAGCTCGCTAAATGGAACTGAAACTTCCTCTCCCTAGCAGGTTGCTTCTAGATCTGTCAAAAAATCTTGTCGTCATATAACATATATTGTTCTTCAGCCTGGTTATTCAGTAACTACCAATTCAATTATATACAAAAACAAATCAGAAACTTCCTTTGGTCAGATGGTAAGGGTAACAAGAAACAACATGTTGTCAAATGGGATTGGTGTGTCAGATCTAAGTTGCAGGGAAGTATGGGCCTCAAAGATCTTAAATTCCAGGGAATTGTCCTGGCTGCCAAATGGATTTGTAAATCCCTTGATGGCCATGAACCTTGGAAAATTCTTGTTAGACACAATATTCAGCGTTCCAGCCAAAAAATGGCAAAAAAATGGAAGAACCTACCCATGGGAGACCTAATTGCTGGTAACTTTGAGGTCTCCCCTGCGGGATCAAAAGTCTTCAAGTCTATATGGAAGACTTGGAACCATGTCAGACAATTCATCAACAATAAGAACATTATTGATAATAAGGGCTCTCTCAACTTGGGAAGGTCTATATGGTGGAATACTCTTCACAATGGGAAACAAGTGGCCTGTCTTCAAGGATGTTCTGCCCTAAAATGACACAACCTAGGATTGGTCACTTTTGAACATATTATGAAAGATGATACTCTGATCTCCTAGGAGGCTCTGAGCTCCAAATTTTGCCTTCCCATCTCCCAAGCAAGAACCTACAATGTCCTCAAAACTGCACTAGCTCCCATCCTCTACTCCCCTACCCCCTCCTCGCTCTCCCCAACATCCTCCCTCCGCTGGATAGATGGCTCCCCCCTCTTGCTAATTAAGGCCAAAATTATTTACTCTATCTTTGCTGACTCTGTAGATATTTTTGCCCACCTTAACAACATCTGGATCCTCTCCTGGGACCCTAAAAAATGGTATGCTAGTCTTTCGAGGTATTGGTCTAACCCGACTGAGCCTAAAAAGAATTTTTTTGCTTGGAAACTCTTGCTTCATAAACTGCCACTTAAAAATAGCAATGATGACCCCCTATTGTGTAAACTATGCCAAATCCCTGAATCTGTGCCTCATATTTTCTTTGAATGTCATTTTGCCAAAGAAGTCTGGAAACTATTTGGCATCTCAGTTAATAACAAATGTTTTTCTATTGATGAGATGGTACTAGGCTATGTTAGAGGTGGCAAGAAATGTGCTAATCTTTTTTGGTCCGTTCTCTCCTTGGAAATTCTTTGGATCATTTGGAAATCTAGGAATGATGATGTGTTTAATGGAAAGGGTAGATACCTCACCGAGTCTCTTGGGAGACTCATTCACTACTTTGTTGCTATGCAGGTCACGGTGGTTCTACAACTGGACGAAGACAAGATGGCTAAAGAATGGAACTACCCTTGCATTCATTCGAGAGCTCTCCCATGGCTTCACTGGGGACTGTATGGGAAGCAACAAGACACACTTTGAGCAAGGGCTGATGAGATTTATGCAGGAGATGGAGGCAAGGCAGCAGAGGGAGGACTTTATTGACTTGGAGCTAGAAGGTTTACCTTCCCACCCCTTCAGAGATCAGTTTGCTGAAGGAAATGTGCTGGTTTGGTGTGAGGGGGAGCTAGGTTGGACTACGTGGCTCCCCCCGTGGGTGACAATAATGATCTTAAGTATTCCTTTTTATTTAGCTATTTGTCTACCGTATATGCTTCATTTTTTTATGACTCATCTTTTGTAATTTTGTATCTCAGTTGCATGCTATGTATATGGCCTTATAATAGGGCCCACGATCCCTCCTGACATGGTTCTGTCTACACTCTGTGATTTAACTCGTTAACTGGCTGTGTGTTCTCCATCCAAGACTTCTGATTTTTTATAACTAATGTTATATGATACTTAATACAAAAAAAATATATTTAAATTTTAATTTAAGAGGGAAATCTTTTTCACACATATATGTATGTATGTATTTGTATATATTTATGTCTATGTACATTTACAATATGTAATGAGGCATATAACCACTTAATAATTTATTAATTAATATATGATAGAAATATTGAAAAAAATACATTTAATTTAAACTTACTAAATAAACCTTTCAAATTAGGTGTATTACAAGCATCATCCAAAATAAAGATTAAGCCTCACACACTTGTACTTCCCCAATTTTTATTGTTTTTGATTAAAAAACAACCAAAACTAGGGGTTGACTCAGAGTACAAAGCAAGTCTCAAAGAGAGCATTATTAACACATTAACAACAACCAAATGATAGAGTATCAGCCAATCCCTATCTTAACTATCAAAAACATATTCCCCCTACTATTATCAAACATCACAAGATTGATGGCAATCCTATCCATGTAAAATATAAAAATGTAGATATCCACAAAGAAACCAACACTAAATCAACTAACCCTAGTAATAAGCATATTGTTCTTACGACGGTACCTGGAAATAAAAAGAGTCTTAAAAAGCCACACAGGGATGATGAGGAAATTAAACAAAACCAAGATTCAACAGATCCAACAACGAAACCATAAGAAAAAATGGAGAAAGGCACCCATTATTCATTTTTTCT
Source organism: Cryptomeria japonica (assembly GCF_030272615.1). Taxonomy (NCBI): domain Eukaryota; kingdom Viridiplantae; phylum Streptophyta; class Pinopsida; order Cupressales; family Cupressaceae; genus Cryptomeria; species Cryptomeria japonica. Next base: position 589,267,845 of record NC_081414.1, on the reverse strand, counting down.
GGTCTCCATGTGCTGGGAAAGCAGTAGTCTGGTCCAATCATCCGCAAGGAACTCGAACAAGTCCTTCATGATGTCACCTCCCAAACCTCCCTGGTTCTCTTTTTCTTGATGCAGAAGACCCAGAGTAGTGGCCGAGGAATGCATGACCTTCAAGGCAAATTTCACAATTTTGTTGAAATGCTTGTCTAGAGTTTCAAGCTTCTTTTTAACATTGTTCAAATCCTCAGAAATGGTTTTACAACCCGCACATTGGATAGCCTCCTCCTTTTCACCTCCATCAACAACAGTCTGAATGCCCTCAGACTTCCTTCCATCTTCCTCACAGATTTGTTTATCTTTAGCATGGGGAGGGGGAAGTAGCAAATAAAGGGGAGGTGTTCTTACTATCTTCCTACAAAGTCCTAGAGTTAGGAGCATTGGTGTCCAACTTAGAAGACTTCGAAACATCTGTGGCCTCCATGTCATCCTCGGTCTTATCACTGTCCTCCTTCTCCGAGTCTTCCATATTATCTTTGACGCAGTTTTTTCTAGCTGCAAGTTATTTCATGCAGGGTTTTCCAATGATTCTATGGAACCTACGAGGAGTCTCTTCTTCCTCTGCATCAGAATCAACTAAATGGACTTTGGGATCTTTTTGGGGTTTTTTGGAGGTGACTTTAGCAGAAAATGGGCTACATTTGTTTTTTTTCCCAATTTTAGGAGGGGAAATGAGGGGGGTGTGGCAAGGGGATTGATAGGGGGTATTGGAATTTTTTGAGATCTTCTTATTGTCCTTTTTAACACCAGTGGGGTCACCAGAGGGGCCCGGGTAGGAGGGGGCAGGCTGGACAAAGATAGGTTAGGGCGGATAGAGGGCCCAATAGAAATTGTAAAGGCAAAACATTAAACCTTGGTTAAGGATAGTGAAGTTGCTATCCTGACTCATACATTGCCGAACATCCTTAACAGTGGACTCCAAAGCATGCAATAAAATGAAGGGAAAGGAAATAATATCATGGTTACGGAAATGGTTAAGCAACAGAAAGAGGTAGTAATAAAAAAACCCCATATCTACCTTCAAGGGTAAAATACTTCATGATAATTTTACACACCTGGTCCCACGGATAAGGAAGACAATCTCTGTTAAAGCCCCCCCACAGCTTGATAGGATCCTCACCCTTTTTAAAGAATCTATTCATGCTGGTTTCGTTAGTGACCCTACTAGTCTTCTTCCATTTCCTTCCCTTGATAGACAGACCCATAGCCTAGACTATGACATCTTCACTAATTTCAAAAGAGATATCACCTATTATGACTCTCCTATCATTCCAACTATTTACAAATTGCATGGAAAGACTTTCACCGAACCCTGTCATAGCTTCCATGAACAGAACAATGCCCCCTTCTTTGATATACATCCACACACAAGGGTCATTGCAGATGCATTCATCAATAATGTCTGGCTCAACCCGGACTAAATCCCCCCCATTTTTGTTTCTTCCAGAGTGATGTTAATAAGGAGCGCAAAGGAGATTGTGGACTTGCAGAGAGAGAAACCAACGTGAAGAGCAAGAATGGCCAACAAAATTTTAGATGAGGTGTGATAAAAGCGGCAATAATTATTTGTAGTGGTGCTACCCAAGGCAAATACGTGCCATCTCTGATAAGCATGTGAAAGGACACCTCTTATCACCTTCGCCATCTTCCATAAAGCTCCATCCTGGAAAATTCTCAAACTCCAGTTTAAGAAATAATTGTTGTACTTAATAGGGCCTATCATATTAATGATTAAAGGATGCAACTGCAAATCTTCAGCATTACACTCACTTGTACATGTGGGAAGGCACGTCATCGCCAGGTCAAAGCGGTGCAGAGTATATGGACCACCCTTGGCCACCCTGGAAAAATAAGACCAATTCAAATTTGAATTTCCCGCCTTCATCATGGTCCCCCAAATAGACCAGTATATCCACCCATAAAATAAACCATAGCAAGTCATTGGTTGGTAAGATAGTTTTTATCTCTCCCTATGAGGGATTTTTGTCTGTCAGAAAGAGGTGCCAATTGTCTCTAGCACCTCATACCCTTCAGCTCAAGGCCCGCCGCAACTAGGGAGTCCGCCACCGTATTGACCTATCTATAAATATGTTGAATATGAAATTCATCCAGCCAAATAAGCATAGACCATATATCCTTGAGAATGTTGCGAATCTTCTAGCTAATCCCATAAACACCTTTGGTCGCCTCAATGATCAGCTTAGAATCTCCTTCAATGACCAATCTTTTAGAGTAAATAGTGAGAGCCAATTTAAGACCCCAAAAGAGCTCTAAGGCTTCAGACATGTTACTCAAGATTGAACCAAAATTGCAGGCATAGGCCAAAACCAAGTTACCCAAATTGTCTCTTATAATTCCACCTCCTACCGCAACTTCATTGCGGGTGGCGCCATAAAAGTTGAGTTTAAATCGTGAGGGGGAAGGGGCTGATCATCTAGTGTTGAATCTCGCTAACCTTTTAGAATTGTCATAGTAGAGGAAGTTGTCAGGCAATTTCCATTTCCTAACCCAACTACAATCCATCTCCAAAGGGGTGTATTGCGGGCTTTTTCATTTGCAGACCAGAGTGATCTCCCTAAGAAGCTTCTCCATTATGCCGACCACAGTGTCCACAATGTTGTTGGTTTCACAGAAGATCTAGTTATTCCTTTCTTTCTAAATGTTCCAACAAATATGAGGAGGGATAAGTTTCCATAACTGTCTGATCAGGGGGTGAGATTGTGGGCACTCCCAGTTGATGACAAACTATTGTAGGTCTTCTAAGAAGGTCCAAGCGATGTTGATTTTTTGTAAGACTTTGTACCAGACCATGGAGGCGAAAGGACAATGAATAAAGAGATGTTTGATACTTTCCTCAACACAATTACATAACACACACCAATTGGCCATCAGAAAGCCTCTCCTCTTAAGGTTATCAATGGTTAGGATCTTCCCATGGAGAGCTGTCCACCAGAAAAAAATAATTTTTGGAATAAGCTACGAATTCCAAAATTTCCTCTAGCTGTAGCAATCATTGGTAGGAGTGATGAGAAGATTGTAGGCCGACTTGACATTAAATGACCCAGAGGAATTCTTTGCCTAGAAAAAACTTGTCAGCATGGGGGGATAGGGGAATCTTGACCTCCTCAAGAATCAATTGAAGATCCCCAGCCAAATGACTCAAATGAGTGTTATCCCCCAGGCCATTAGCAAGCCTCTTCCAGCAAGGAAAGTGGGATATGTAATTCACCATGAGGGGACCAAGCTAGTCCTTGAGACTCCCCATGAGGAAGCTAAAGTGAGTAAAGGCTAGGCGTCTATCTCCAATCCAGTTATCCTCCCAGAATCTAATCTTCTCACCATTGCCCACTTGCCATTTTAGGCCTTCCTTAAGTAGTTTCCAACTTTTGACAATGTTGTTCCATATTTTAGAGCCAGAAGGGAGGTCATGAGAGGATAAAAGGGAAGAAAAGGGGGTGTGGTTGAAGTACTTATCCTGCATAATCTTACACCAGTTAGCACTGCCCATAGCAAGATTCCAGCCAATTTTATTCAGCAAGGCCTTATTCAGGTCCGAAATTTTTCTAATCCCTAGGTGTCCCATATACTTGGGTTTGCAAACCACCTCCCAGTTGAAAAGACTAAGTCTAGATTTTTCCTCCATACCAGTCCACAGAAAGCTCCTTTGGATTTTTTCAAGTTTCTCATCCATAGCAATAGAGATCTTAAATAAAGATAGAAAATAGACAAGGATACCTTGAAGAGAAGCCGATAGAAGCTAGAGTTTGCCAACACTGCTCAAAGTTTTACCTGTCCATCCAACATGTTTCTTCTGCATTCTTTCCAGAATAGAGTCCCAGAACTGGGGAGTGACCTCCTTAATCATGAGGGGAAGACCCAGGTAGTAATCGGGGAGATTAGCTTAACAACATCCAAGAATTTGGATTAACTTACTTTGGAGATTCCTATCCGTGTTGAAAAAATAAATTTTGCTCTTATTATAGTTAATAAGTTGTCCTGAGGCCTTGGCGTAATCCTCCAACAGGTGTTCCCATTCTTTCTCTTCAACAACAGAAGAATGGCCAAACATGAAAGTGTCATCGACAAATTGCTACATAACCACTAGGGGAAGGGTAGAAGCCACTTTCACACATGAGATTCTTCTATTCCGGATCAAGTAGGAGAAGTTATTGCTCATAAATTCTGCCACCATAATAAATAAGTAAGGTGACAGGGGGTCTCTGGTTGTATGATGAAAGAATAAGTATCCGGTAGAATACTGAGAGAGGGGGGGGTGAATCAGTATACTGAAAAACTGATACAAAGTTCCCAAACTCAAATTCAATCACACAAAGTAAACATATCTGAGTCAAGATCAATATTCATAAGAATACTTGACATCAATCAGTTTGACTGTCATGACAACTTAACAACACACAAATTTAATCTTGTATACATCAACAATGCTTAATCATAACTCAACATATTCATCTCTCAATGCTTCTAGTTATCATGCCTTATTAGAAGTTAATCAAATCAACAAATAAGATCATAACCACAAAAACATTCACCACTTGACACAAATGTTTATACGTGGAAAACCCAAATAGTTAAAAACCACAGTGAGATGAGACTCACAAGGATAGGTATCTGAACTCTTCTAAAGTTCACCCTATTAGGAGCCAAGCCTGTTAAAGCTTTACAATAAGTCGAGTTAAGAACTAATTCCGGTTAGGAATCACTTGGTTAAGGAATTTACAAATATGCCTTGATGAAAAGCACAATACCGTGTTAGAAGTAACCTCGTTGGAGGATTTAAGAATCCAAGCTAATGGACCACCTTGTTAGAGGATTTAATGAGTAACCAAGCTTGTTAGAGCTTACCTGATTAAGGGATTTCACTTCTGTTGTAATTGTTAGAAAACAACAGGTTTTCTTGATCTGTCTGAGTAGCACTATATTTGCTTGATTAGATCCTTTTAAGCTTCAATTTTCCTTCACTCAAAGTGCAAATCCATTCACTAGTTAGGCAACTACACACTCAATAGGTTTCTGCCAATCTTGCCAACAAAATTTACAAATAACTTCATCGACCTTAAATACAAATCAATTAGGTCAGTAACACAACAAAAACCTAATTCTCATCATCAAGATTACAAACAAGTCGATACAATCTTGACCATTAGAAATCATGACAATCTCTTCACATTCTTCAAGAAAATTCCAACCACTCCATGATCACCGCTTCATCAGACTTTGTAACTCATCACGCGTTGTGCATTAGATGCAATCTACTTTTCTCCTTCCCTAGACAATAAACAAACATGCCAAAACAATTTGAATTTATCCTTATACAATGATCACACGTGTCTCCATCATTACCGCTCATCAGATAATATATCAATAAACTTGATCGGTTAGGGTTTAACAACTGATAGGGTTTACCAATTACATTGCATAGAAAGGTTTAACCCTTTACACCGGTTTACCAGTTCAACTCACAAACTTTACGTACCGGTTTACAAGATCTTCCACAAATCTCTTCTTACCAGTTACTAGCCAATATAAAAAACAACAATATCAGCAATAACATGAATATCATTACCGATTCAATTGACATCATTGACAACATATCATTAATGCAATCTCTATGCAAAAATGCCAACAAACTCAAAATGCCAATAGTCTCCTTGCCTTAGGCCCTTCCCGACCTTGAAAAAACCCCAAGGAGTGACATTGACCATCACCGAGTAGTGAATACTTTCCACAACCACCTTAATAACTTTGAGGAATCTTTCTTGGAATATCAACTTGGATAGGACAACATACAGGAAATTTTAGTTAAATTTATCATAAGCCTTAGAGATGTCAAGTTTAAAAGCCATACCTGGGTTGCGACTCCTCTCCATGGAATGAATGACTTCATGGGTAGTAATGACCGCATCGAGGATCTGCCTACCCGAAACAAAACCCCTCTGCCAGGGGCTAATACATCTATCAAGAAGAGGTTTAATTCAATTAACAACAACTTTAGAAAAGATCTTGTAAACCGTATTGCATAGACTGATAGGACGGAAATCAGTTATAAGCTTTGGATCGGGAACTTTGGGAACCAACACAATGAAAGTATTATTCAATTTCTTCAAAAGGTTCCCCGTTCAAATGAAATCCCTGGTGTCTTTGATCAAATCATACTTCACAATCTCCCAAAATACCTGAAAGAAGGTCGGGGGGAAGCCATCAGGGCTTGGGGCCTTATAGGTAGCCATAGCAAAAACCGCCTCTTTAACTTCATCTTCGGTAACTTGACACATTAGCAGGTCATTATCAACATCATTCAGGACTGGAGGGATAGGGTTGAGCAACTTATCACTTAATTTAGTAGGTTCTCTCACCATGTCGATAGTGTAAGCATTAGTGAATAAATGTGAGGCCCATTGCCCAATCATGTTAGTCCCCACCAATTCTTCATTCTTGTCATTGAATAAGGAACATATAGTGTTTCTCCTCTTATGCTTAGAAGTTGACCTGTGAAAGAAGGAGGTGTTCCTATCGCCCTCATTTAGCCACTGTATTCTGGATCTTTGCTTCCAGTAGATCTCTTCGAGGCTCATAATGTCTTTCCATTTTTGTCTCCATCGTTCATCCTCTTTGTGGATATCCATAGAGGTGTCCCCCTCAACAATTTATCTCTAGAGTTGGTACAATTTAGATTCAATCTCCTTCTTTCTCTTAAAGATATCTCCAAAAGAGGATCTATTCCAAGCTCTGACCTCCCTCTTAATTATTTCTAGCTTTTTAGAAACTCTAAACATAGTAGAACCTTGAACAGGGGTGTTCCACCAATTTTGGATGCACTGTTTAAACTCCGGGTGAGAGTGCCACATGATCTCATACCTAAAAGGTATGGGGCCCGAGACCAGCCTATCAGTCCAAGAAAGGAGGATCGGGGAATGGTCAGAAATAGTGCGAGGGAGGTTTGTGAGAGAGGAATTGTTACCAAGGTCCCACCTAGCTTAGATAAAAAATCTATCCAGCCTGACTTGAATAAGATTAGAGGCTTTTCTGTTATTAGACCAGGTGAAGGGATTCCCTTGAAGATCTAGGTCTAACAGGTTATTTTTCCTAATGAAGTCAACAAAGTCAAGCATATTATCACTATAATTAGTTTGACCATGCAACTTCTCCAAGGGTAAAGAGTGGTGTTGAAGTTACTGGTGAACATGAACGTAGCCTCCTTATTATCAGCCATGAAGATAGAGATTTCCCCCCAGACCAAGGCCTGGCCATTTCTATTGTTGGGGGCATATATGTTGAAAAGGTACCAGGAAACGTTATTCAAAGTAAACCTTATGGAAAGAAAGTTGTGAGAAAAGGCAACAAAAATCCCATCCAACTTACGTTTGTTCCAAAGAGTTGCCACACCACCTGAAGTGCCTTTTGCCTCACTATAATAGAAGGCAGCACTAGGCCACAAACTGTCCATAAGAGAAGAAAAGTTTTGATAGGTCATTTTCACTTCCTGAATTAAAATAATATCAACCTTATTGGTTACAATGTATTGCTTAAGAGCATACTACTTCTAAGGGTTGTTTATGCCCCTAAAGTTCCAAGAAAGGAACTTCATTTCTTGCCTTTTTGAGATGTCTCTAGAGCTAATTGCCTCCCACTGGAAATTTCTCTGGCCAATGCCTTTGTTCTGGGGGTCCTCTCAGAAGGTCTACCTGGTTTAGAGTTAGTACCAACGTCCGCCTTCCTATTTCTTCTAGTCTTTCTTTTTGGTTCTTGCCATTCATCTTTCTCTTTTTCAACAGGCGAAGACGGGGAAGATCGACTAACCTAAGAGAAAAAGGTTCCAATGATCTCCCCAGAGGAATCTGCACAAGTAGCAGTAGAAGAAGGAGTCAGACCCAGGCCATTCCCTTTGTGGGGCATGGGGGCAGCCCCAACACACCATAGACCCCTCCCATCATCCCCAATAGTATTGGGATTCAAAATTTTAAGCACATTGGGGGTAACCTCCTTATTCACCTTCTTATCATTTAGGAGGGAAGAGAAGAAGTCCTTCTCCCTGAATATTTCCTTGACTTTTAGTCCTTCCTATTCTTCCTCCCTCCGGGAGATCTCTACCTCTTCTAGGTCTAGACCCAAGCAGTTCCCCGAGGAGGGGGGGCACCTTGGGGTCAGGGGTCTTCATTATATTAAGAATACCCTCCAGGAGGGGGTAGCTATCCTCAACAGGGACTTGAGAATTGTTCCTTTCCATTGAGTCCTTAACCGAGTCCTCAACCTTGTCAGTGACCAGGGGGCAAGGGGGAGGAGCATCCTACATCGGATCCTCATTGACAATTCTTGGGGAGGACAATTCCTCCTTTTGTTTGGCTTCCGGAGGCGGAGGGGCCAAACAGTTAGCTATCACATGGATATGCTTTCCACATCTTTGGCAATAAAGGGAGGCGTTCTCATAGACAATAGCTTGTGTCCATTTTCTCCATTTTGATTTGAGAGAGATGAAGTTAGGGAGGGGGTTGTTAACAACCACATTCACACAAAGGCAAGCATAAATGAGTCTGGACTTCTGCATTGTCAGATTGTCAGCAGTAACGAACTAGCCAAAAGAGTTGCCAATCCATCTAAAAATGGTATCGTCCTAGAATTCCAAAGGGAGGCCAGGGAGTCTGATCCAAACTGGAGCAAGTCTCAGAAGATCAACACTAGGGTCAAACCTCGGCTTCCACTTAGAGAGGGCCAAGCAGTGTTTTCCATAGGACCACGAACCAGAGAGGATAAAAATAAAGTCTTCTTCAACAGTGAACCTGAATAAAACGAGCCCACTTGGCATAACTGAGACAAAGATACTACCTTTTAGTTTCCATCTTGAACTAGCCCATCTTCTAACCATGTCGATCATGCGTCTAAAGGCCAAGAATCTCCCCACCAAGCAAAGGTGTAGGGAGGAGGCGATGTTATCCATAACATTGTCGGGGAGACAAATTTCAGGACCATCCTTACCAACAGTGACCTTAGGCTGCTGAGTTGACAACACCGTCTTGGGATATCCAACAAGAGCGCCTTTCCAAGTGTTTGCATGAGCCTCCCCAGATAATGACCCCACTCCGTCAGTCTTGGGATCCAGATTATGTGAATCCAAGCTAGTGGCCACATGTGATTTCTCCTCATGTGAGTGTACCTCATGCAAAGCCGCATTACAGACCTCCACGACAGAATCCTCGTCCAAAGGAACCCACCCAACATTTTGAGAACCAAGCACGAGTGCCGAATCCGGACATAGTTGCAAATGAGAAGGGGGGGGATCAGGGTCCAGGGAGGACGAGCCCTCTCCTGCAGAAACGACAACCATTGCCAAAGTTCAAAAAAATACAAAGAGCGAGAAAGTTGCAGAGCCAATTTTCATTGTTGGCAATAAAGAGTTTTGAGAATTTAATTTGTTTATTTACTTTATCAATTGTTTTTATAGTTACTAACATACCATTTTTTATTTATAAATATTTAAAAATTGGTGGTCCCTTATGAAAGATAACCTAGAAATTTAATGTTTTTTAATTCTATCAGAGGTTGGATGTAGTCCTTTATAGATTTTTTGTCTTTGATATACAAATAATATTTTTTGTGTACAATCTATGCTAGTTTGATTTCAATCATAGTATGAATTCTTTTATTGTACTGCATATTTAGGTTCAACTTTTAAATCTCCTTTTTTAGTTTTGGATTTATTCATGATTTCAAGAAATTGTTAATTTATTAGGATGCTTCCTAATGACAAACATAAATACATCTAATTAAGACATAAAAAAATTGCTTGCATCCTTGTTGATTTTGATAATTTGTATGATTTTTGCATTGACATTTCTTTCAAAGTAGTAGACCATACCTAATCATGGTATTTATTCTAATGGTATGCTATTGCATTAATAGAAGTATTAGATTTAAGTTCAAATTGCTATAAAATGCACAAATATAGATGAAAATTAGATAATCAAAATCTATGGGGAGAAGATGTTATTCCCAAAAAAATTATTATTAATAGTTTACTGATGGATTTATTTCCTTCTTTGAGTTACTTGACGGTTTGAATGCTAACTCTATGCCACTCAACTATAAGAAATTTTTTTATAACCTCCTACTATGTAGAAATATTCATCCCTTATTAAATGTGAATCAAATTCACCTTCTAGGGAGGTTATTTTGGGACACATCTATTTGAAATATGAAAGATCCTAACTATTTCTTATAGCTCCTAATGATGAGTGAAATAAAGCACAATAGATTATTATGAAAAGAAAAGGAAAAAAACAAACATAACCAAATATGGTTTTGATCTAGACAATATGCTTTATCATTCCTATGTTACAATGGCTCTAATGTTTTATGGCCTATGTGTGAGGTATAAATGATTATTTTGCATGTCATAGTTTTATTAGTTTGATGTCTATCTTATAGAGTGTCTAGATGCTCTACATTCAATTTATTGCTTTCATTATTTAAATAAAGATGTGACTCCCTCTAACCTTATTCATTAATTAAAATTGTATTAATAGCAATATTACTAAAGAGTAATCATATAATCATATTTATCATAGAAAATATTAAAAAAATAAATTATAGTGTACCCTTGAAAAAGTAGTAAAAAATTAGCAAAGAAATAATTAATATCGGTAACATTTCATTTGTAATACATCTATGAGCTAATACTATCTGAGGATATTATTTAAGAAATCACATTATGATATTTCTCTTATTAAATGGTGATATTGAGGGGGTTACTAGAATGAATTATCTAATATTTAATTTTAGAGGTGTTTTTGAATAATAAAGAAACAAAAAGGGTGTTGACCTTATACAAAAGAAAAGCCAAAAAGGCTACGGTCAAGAACAAACCTTTGAAAATAAGGGCCAAACAACCCACATATAACACACTAGTAGAGAAACTAATAATCTAAATCAAGGGTGGGAGGAAGCTTCACCCACAACTTGAGGAAGAGTTTGGGAAGAAGAGGAAGAGAGAGATTTCCTTTATTGATGAACAACAATCCACACAATACTATCATTTGGAACACCAACACAAGGGGAAGCATGAGGAATCCCCTTAGTGGGGCTGCTAGCACCAGGATTAGGATGTTGACCAGGTGATAAATCCACCACTAAAGGCTAGAGAAGAACAAGAGAAATAGGCAGAGCAGGGCCAGTAGCACAAGGCGAAGGACGATAAACGAGGCATGAGGAGGCCACACTAGTAGTAGGACGCACAACATCATCATGTGAGGAATCATTAGAGGAAGAATCAAAAGTCAGGATAGTTAGGTGATCACCATGAGTGTCCTTCCACCAATTGGAAATGCCTTTGCGACATGAGAGAACAATCTATGGCCAAGTTGGTAATAGAGAAATAATGACAACAATGGAAGGGGAGGCCCTCATAATCCAACAACTAAGTCCATGGCCTATCCCCAACCATAAGAACCACATCCCCAAGAAGAGATATGGATACATCAATATCGATCAAAATGCATGTGAAATATAAAGACTCATGAAGGAAGTGGTATCATCAACATTCAAGAAGCAACTGATAGAGTTGCCAATGGCCTCAAAACAAGAATTCTTGCAAAAATAAAGAAGAAAGGTTGGGAGGACAAATACACACTGGATGTACATTGCATGGGTCAATAAGAGGGTTGAAAGATGTGGTCCATGGTTTGACTAAGAGAGAATGAACACCCTGAGTACACAGCTTGCTCAACACCAACATTTACTTTTTTATCATATATATGTTGTTAATTTTTAAATACCATAATTTAAGATGAATATATTATCCTAAATATTTTATGGAATGTCATTTTAAGTAATTGTTTTACATGATAAAATTTTAATTTTAATAATTTTTATAAGAGTAATTACAAAATTTAATTAAAATAAATTGATTTGTAATGTGGTAACCCGGATATTATTGAGATTTTAGCCAGTAAATTGGGCATTTTTATTCACCATGATCTTTGTTCCATTTGAGCTTGTCCATTTACCTGTTATGGTTTGTCTGCTAGTAAACTTGTCAAAGCCTCTTCCCAGAAATATTTTGATCTGTTCTAAATATGGTACTTGGGTTCAACCTGTTCATATCCTGGATCCAAAGATAATTGATCTCCACTCTAATTTGTTAGGGCATTTCAATTTTCAATGCCAAGGGTCTTCTATTGCATCAACTGAAGTATGTCTAAATCGATCTTCAAACTTTCATAATCGTCCTTTTTTTTGTAAGTCTTCGATGGTTGTTCCTTCTCCTTCTTTTGCAGCGGCTAAAGTTGCTGGCTCTAGTGACATTTCTTCTGATTTGGAGTATGTTCAGAGTTCAAATATTACAAGGATCTTCATCTTTAGTACCTTCACAATATAAGTTTCAGCCTTACCATTCTCAGGGTGGTAAGGATCATTTTAAGAAGCCTAACATTTTTTCTTTCTTTTGGGATGGACTGCTAAGGCTAGCTCGTTTCTCTTCGTTCAATGTTAGTTTGTCTATGGATAATATCAAATTTTTAGTTAAACTGGATTGCTTGTCCTCCATACCTCGACATTTTGCTATATGCTATTCTTCCCCTATCTCGCCAATCTCCGTGTTTGACCAGCCTATTTTCCTTTCTCTATGCTTAAGTTTAGGAATTTCTTTTGTCCTCCTCCTACTATTCCATGTGTTTCTTCTTCTTCTCCTACTCATTTTAGTAAGGATTATATTCTCCTTAGCTTTATTTTTAATGATTAGCCTTTTCAACCATTGGTTAAATCAGTTTCTTCCTCTCCTATATCTGAAGGTGTGATTCAATTGTTGGCTAATGATTTTTTAATTTCTGTTGCTTCAAATTTGCTGGATGAAATTGCCCTTGAAGAACTTCTCCCCTCTCAATTTTTCTTCTCCACCTTTGCAAGAATCAGAGTCTCGGGAGGATATTTATTCTCCTCATAAGGATCCCTTGGATTTTGATTTTTCTCAGAAATAGGCCTTGGGCTAGTATCCTTCCAATCCTAATTCTGTGTGTGTTGTAAAAACTCCTAAAAAAAGAGGCATAAATTCGTTGGCTGTTAAGATCAAGGAAGAAATTGATGCTGGTATTCAATCCACTATTGTGGATAAGTTTACTTCTCAAGTTAAGACTACGAGCGCATCTCGCTCTCCTAGACCTTCATGAAGATCTTTGCTTGGAATATCAGGGGCTTGAATGTCCCTGACAAGAGAGGAAGAATAAAAAAATATTTGGATTCTTCTCAAGCTAATATTATTTTCCTTCAAGAAACGAAGTTGTCTCAAGATGCTTATAATAAGTATTTTCAGAAATGGTCCCATTGGGAATCGGTTCATGTCCCATCCTCAGGGGCTTCAGGTGTCCTTATAACATTGTGTCATCCTAAATCTATTAGGGGTCAACTTATACTTCATGGTTCTCATTGGAAATTTTTGAGTTTGGAGCGGTTTGAATTCAAGTTTGTGCTTTTTAATGTATATGGACCTATTGCTCCCAATGATAAGCTTAATCTGTGGGCTACTCTTTCTGATTTGATTTAGCAATATGATGATTGTGCTTTTATTTTGGGTGGGGACTTTAATGCCATAACTTCTCCTACCGAAAAGCAAGGAGGTAATCAAACTGCCCAAAGGGTTATTGATGAATTCTCTCTTTTCATTTTAGACAATGCTCTATCTGATGTTCTTCCTTCTAATGGCTCTTTTACCTAGACAAATAGGAGATCACAACTTCAGATTTCTTCTAGGCTTGATAGATTCCTTATTTCTCATGAACTTAGGCTTCAAAATTTTATCATTACCTCATAAATCCTTTCAGTTGCAGAATCTGATCATTTCCCCATTTCACTCTCTTTAGAAAAAGATGTAAATGGGGTTGTTTATAGTCCTTCATTCAAATTTGAGAAGATGTGGTTTACTCATCCACATTTCCTTTCCCTTTTGTGCCAGTGGTGGGTTTCAGCTCCTTTTTACAGAGGTAATTAGATGTTTCAGTTTTATAAGAAGTTGCAATTTATTAAATCTAAAATTATAGTTTGGAATAAAGAGGTTTTTAAGAATGTCTTTCATGAGAAAACCAAGGTTGAAAAAGAACTTGGAATCATTAATGACCATATTATTAAGTTTGGTCTAGACTCTTCTATTTTTGAAAAACAGTTTTTTTTCAGTCATATTGGGAAGTTCTCTGCTCTAGAGAGGAAATTTATTGGAGACAAAAATCACGGGAGTTGTGGTTGAAGGATGGAGATAGCTAGAAATACAAAATATTTCTATTCTTCAGCCAAAATTAAAAGGGCTTCCTCTTCTATTTTTAGTATTAAGGCCTCCAAATCAGGTGCTTGTCTTACTAATGCTCAGCAAATTTGAAATGAGGGGGTGTCTTTCTTTAAGGATCTTTTAGCTCCTGTGGGTCCTCCTGTTACAGATGATAAGAGTATAGATTTTTTATTGAATGTTGTTCTGAACCTTATTTCCCAAACAAAATGATTATCTCATGCAACCTTTTACTATGGATGAATTAAATACAATGGTTTTCTCTATGGCCCCAGACGAATCTCCGGGTCCAAAGGGTTTCACTCTTCTATTCTTTTAGAAGTGTTGGGATGTGGTTAGTTTTGATATGCTTTTGGCCTTAGAAGAATCTAGAAGGAAGGGTTTTGTTTTGAAGAATTTTAATGTCGCTCATATTTCTCTTATTCCTAAGATAAATGATCCTCAAACCTTTGCAGACTTTAGACCCATTTCTTTATGTAATTCCATTTACAAAATTTTCACCAAAGCTATTTACTTAAGACTAAAGTGTTGGCATATGTGCAGAGTTTGATGACATGATAGGATTGTATGTTGTCATTGATGTCAATATGCTGAAGTATGAACCAGTATATTGAAGAAAGCAAACTGGCAAGAGAACCCGTATGATGGTATGAAGTGAACTAGTATGATGATGTGAACTAGTATATGCGAAAAGGGAAACCTGTATGTTCGAATGTGAACCAGTATATGCAAAGTTTGTATCGGGGTTTCATTTGATATGACTACCGGTTGGTAGTCTTAGCTTCATGGTTTCCGGTTGATGCATTCCAAGTCTGTGTGATTCGACTGATGACATCCTGTGATGAGTTAGCATTGAAATGAAGATTAGATCATGTTGCCACATCAGCCTTGTGCACGTGAAGAATTTCCTTGAGGATCTTGCATGAAGAAGATTGATTCTATCTACCTCAGGAATATGCAAAATCTTAGTAAACGGTGGAGAAGGCGTGATGGGTTATTAGCTTCCAGAAGCGGAAAAGAACAAATGATGCAGAATGTCTTGAGATTTATTCAAGATTGTTTTATCCTATGTAATGTGATTAAATGGTCAGGATTGGACTGACTGTATTGTTAACCTAGATGCTTAGGGTTTTAGGTTTTGGCTACTGACCTAATTGTTTTCTACAAGGTCGGTGATGATTCTCATTTGAAGTTGTTGGAAAATGAATGTGTGTGAAGTGATTCTTGCCAGACCGGTGCAGTGAGTATAGATCTGCAGAGTGTGATTGCAGATGTAAAGGAACTGAAGTGGATCTGCCTTAGCATTGAGTGTTGTTATCAAATCAGTGTATTACCTATTGACTTCTAACCATTTCAGCAGTTGGAAAATCCCTTTTCCGGGTAGCTTTAATAGTATTTTTGTAAATCCTTTAACAGGGTGACTCAAAATCATTGATTTATTTAAATCCTTTGACAAGGTAACCTTTAACAGGGTTTCAAACTCTAACCGGGTATTTATCCATCCCTTAACCGGGTGATCCCTAGCAGGATCGGTTCCTCGCAGAACCTGTTGTAAAGTCTTTAATCGGACTAGGCTCCTAATAGAGAAGACTTCAAAAGAGTTCAAGAATAACTTGTGGGTATTCATCCCCATTGTGGTTTTTCCTAGTTGGGTTTCCATGTGAAAAATAAGTGTGTCATGTGTGATGCTTTTTCATGTGATGTTTTAGTATTTTTTGTTAAGCAGTAATGCAAGCTGATCTAGTGGTCATTATATTTCTGATGCATTACTTGTTTAAGAATATGGGTGAAGTGGAAATGAGTTATTAGGTTTTGTAAAGATTTAAGTGTTACTAGTTTATGACTCTTACAGTCACTGTGTTTTACCGGTATTGCCTTGATTTAGATCAGTAATATTGTTTGCCAGTTAGTGCAGTCTTTGCAGTTTAAGTTGTTTAAGAAGTTTTTGTGTATACTGATTCACCCCCCCCCCCCCCCCCCCCCCTCTTAGTACTTGTTGGGTATTTACTGCTCATCATTATTCATCATAAAGACACCGATCCCAAATATTATTCCCCTCAGCAGGGTGGTTTTGTTCCAGGGAGGGAAACCTCTGATGGGGCTCTGGTAGCACATGAAGTGATGCACTCTATGGAGTCTTCTCACATTTCATCCTTCATTATAAAAATATATATGATGAAGGCCTATGATAAGGTGAGTTGGTTGTTTCTGTTGAAAGTCCTTCATAGATTTGGTTTTTCTGAGAAATGGTGCAAACGGATTAGGAGTTGCATTTCAGGAGCATCCTTCTCAGTGATTATAAATGGTGTTCCTTCGGGCTTCTTTTTTGCTTCTCAGGGAATTTGATAAGGGGATCCCCTTTCTCCTTTTCTTTTTATTATTATGGCAAAAGTTCTTAGTAGGACAATACATGCTCAACACTCTTTAGGCCTTTGGAAAGGGGTACATATTCCCAATACTCATATTACTATCACTCATAATCTCTTTGCAGATGATACTTTTCTTTTTGTTTGTTCAACAATTCAGGAGGCTAAACATATTAAAAATATTCTGAATGTTTACTCTGCTAGGTCGGGCCAAGTTATTAACTCACAAAAGTCCACGACCTTTATTTTTAACACCCCTGAGATTATTGTAGAGATAATTGTGTCTTCTTTAGGTTTCTCACTAGGATCTCTCCCTTCTTCCTATTTGGGTGTTCAATTCTTTATGGGCCATGATAAGTCCTCTTACTGGAACAATGTCATCACTAGACTTAAGAGTAGAATATTTGTTTGGAAGGCTAGATGGTTATCGTTATCTGGTAGAATTTTACTTGTTAAGATTGTTTTGGCTGCTATTTTGAATTATTATATCTCTGTCCTACAAGCTCCTAAATCTGTGATTTCTCAAATTGAAAAAATTATTAGATCCTTTTTGTGGAAAGCTAATATGTCTGAAAGAAAAAAGATCCCTTTGGTTTCTTTGGATAAATTATCTCTTAATAAGGATGTGGGTGGTGCCGGGTTGCATAACATTGCCATTAGGAATAAAGCCTTTGGTGGGAAACTTTTTTGGAACATGTATGCCAAACCTTCTGCACTATGGCGTTAGATCATGCATGCAAAGTATTCAGATTCTGATAATCCGACTAGGATTTTCACAATTTCCAACCCTCTGGTGGGGTCATTAATTTGGAATTTTATGATCTCATCTAGGGGAGTGGTTTCAGATTACTTATCATGGAAAGTTCATTATGGAGATCATGTTCTCTTTTGGAATGACTCCTGGTATGGTCTCCCCCCTCTGAAGTCTGTAGTGGCTCTTATGGATTCGATAGACATTTTCACTTCTCATTGGGGTTCTAAATTGGTTGATTATGTTGACCAAGTGGATATTTTCTCTCATAAAGTTTATTGGAAAGATTCTTCCTCTTTGCTACTATCTCCTCTGCAAATTAATAGTTTTAATGCAATCCTTAGTACTAGGATTGTTTATCTTTCCCGAGATAAAGATAAATTGCTTTGATGCCCCTCTTAATCAGGTAAATACTCGATTAAAGAAGGATATAAGGCTATTCAACAGATAAATAATCAATGTTTGTCTCATCGGGATTTTCTCTTCTGTTGAAATAGTGCAGTTCTTCCCAAGGTAGGTGTCTTTTTATGGCTTGCTCTTCAGTATAAGATCCTTACTAGTGATAGGTTGTCTCGTTTACAAATTGCTCCCCCCTTTTCCTGTGTCCTTTGTGGCAAGGTTGATGAAACTATAGATCATCTCTTCATTCATTGTGAATTTGCTTCTCAATGTTGGTCATTTGTGATGGACAAATTTTCCATCTCTTTTCCTCTTCCTTCTTCATTATGGGACTTTTTCCAATCATGGCCTACTTTGTTCTCATCATCTCTTTTTGTGTGTATGTGGTTTATCATCAAACAACCTCAATTTGGTGGGAGCAAAATAAGCGTATCTTTAGAAAGTCTTCCTCAGATATATTACTAGTTCTTTTGGTTATGGAAAAAGACATTTCAGAACAAGTAAATTCATATATTCAATCTCACTTTAATCCTAATGCTCAATTCTCTTGGTGGGATAGTTTTGCTCTTTCTAAATGGAAATTGGTCTCTACTCCTTTATCTCCTATTTTTCCTATAGCCAGAAAATCTGCCTTGGATAGGAAATGTGTCAAATGGCATCCTACTGATCTCATTTTTTGCAAATTAAACTTTAATGGATCTTCTAGGGGAAATCCGGGTGATTTTGGGATAGGAATATGCTTGCGTAACCATTTTGGTTGAGTCCTTTCTCTTAAAGCTTTATCCATTCCCCTAGGTACTGATAATATGGCTGAGGCCCGAGCTTTATTGGAAGGTATCATCATGGCAAAAAAACTGAAAAATTGCTAATCTCCATGTTGAAGGTGATTCTTCTCTCATTATCAATGCTTGTAAGTTGAAATTGATTGTGAATTGGAGTATTAAATATGTTCTTGAACAGATCTAGACTATTCTTGATTCTTTTGAGAAATTAACTATTTTGCATACTTACAAAGAAGGTAATGCTTTGGCTGATTGTCTGGCCAATCTGGGTTGTTCTTGATAACTCAAAGATGAACGATTAGTACCAAACCGGTACTGAGAGGGGGGGGTGAATCAGTACAAGCAAAATACTATCCAAAAATGGTTTGTCAGCAAATACTCCAAGTGACTAGTAAGCAGTGACACTAGTTGAAACAGAGTGCAACCGGTAAGACCCAGAACAACTAAAACAATCATAAACCGGTTACTCACTAAGCTTTCCTCTTAGCTCAATACTATAGTACCATTACACCCTCATGCATGAATAGGTAATCTATCATCAGATCTTCACAATAGTTAGTTCAGTATGTTTTATAGACAGACACAAAACTTAGAACCATCATATGCTCAACAGGTAATAACAAAGCATCACAAGATAAAAGTATCACACATGACACACAGATTTTTCACGTGGAAACCCAATTGGGAAAAACCACGATGGGGATGAACACCCACAAGCTGCTTTTTGAACTCTTTAGAAGTTCGCTCTGTTAGGAGCCTTGTCTGGTTAAAGACATTACAATAGGTTCTGCTAGGAACCAATCCTGTTAGGGATCACCTGGTTAAGGGATGGCTATAATACCCGGTTAAGGGTTAAACCCGATTAGGGTTACCTTGTTAGAGGATTTAAAGAACTCAATAGCTAAAGGATCTCCAAAGCTCTATAGCTTCTCAGAACTCAATAACTTTGAGTTACCCTGTTAAGGGATTTGTATCAAGCCGGTTAAGGCTACCCTGTTAAGGGATTTCACAACTGTTGAAGTGGTTAAAGATCAACATGAATTACAATGATCTGGTAACAGCACTCAAAGCTAATGCAGATCCGTTTTGGCTCCTCTTCACCTTCTGCACATTCACTTTGCAGGTATCTCTTCTCTCCTTTGGTCTGGCAAGAATCATGTATCACTTCCCTTGGATACACACATACAACTTTTGCCAACAACCTTTGAAGGAAACACAACATCGACCTTATAGGAAACAAACAGGTCCGTAGAAAAACCCCTAAACCCTAAACTTGTTAGGTTAAGCAATTCAAACGGTTCAATCCTGATCGTTGAATCATACTGCATTAAATGCAACAATCTTGAATCGATCTTAAGACATTCTCCATCGTCCATTATCTACTGATTTCATGGCGGCTGATAACCCATCACACGTTATCACCGTTTGACAAACTTCGCACATTCCCAAGGTAGATAGAAATAGTCTTCTATATGCAAGATCCTTCACATGCACAGAGCTTACGTGGCAACATGATTTGTTCTCTGTTATACTGCTAACTCATCACACAAAAATCACTGATTGAGTCACACAGGCTTGAGGTATTCCAACCGGAAATCCTGAAGTGGAAACTACCTACCAATTGGTAGTCATACAATGCTTCCATGTGCTGGTTCCCATAACTACATGCCGGTTCACCTTGACATGCCGGTTCATCTTGAACAAATATACCGCTTCACTTTCGCTTCACTTTGGCATATATACTGGTTCACACATAAGCCGGTTCTCCCTTCTCACATATCACATATTGACATCAATGACAACATACAAGCCATTGTGTCCTCATACCGGTTCACAAAATGCCAACAGTTCTAAGGTGGAAATTGATTCTATGTTGGTTGAATATGATCCGAGGAATTATCCTAATCTCCTGTGTATTATTCTGGAGGAATCTGCTCAGTAACGCTTCTCTTTTCTTCCTTTATTCTTGCACATTGTTGAGTATCTAATTGGCTATATATCACAGTGTTCTGGGTTTTGTTTTTCCGCCATGGTTGCATTCTCTTTCCTCTTGGTTAGTATGAAAGTATCAAAAGAGCTCTTGAATGACAGTCCTTTAAGCTAGTTAAATTCTCTTTTCAACATTAAGAATTTGGATCTTAATGCTCGTTCAATCCCTTCTTCCTTTTTAGACCTTAGTTTGGGTCATGATCATTCAGATGTTGCCATGGAAGAATGAGTGGTTTTACTATTTGGGCATTTTGATGTTATCTCGTCATTTCTTTCTTGGCAGATTTCTCGAGTTTTTGGTTGCAGGTTTTTGCCATGGTCTTCTTTGCCGACAACTCCTATTGAAGGTTTCATGCTTGGACTATATGGTTTTTGTGGTCTTTTAGTCTTATTTCTATTGTATTTTGATGTAAATTCAGTATGTAATATGTAAATTTATGAGCTGTGTGCTCCTTTTCGGGTGGGCTCCTTCTTTTTGTAACTAGCTCTGACTAGATGGGGGGTTCTTTCAAACTCTTGTCATGTTGAATAAGGGCTATGATCGGAGTTTTTCTTCTTGGTTCTTTTCTCAGGGAGCTCTTTTCAACCAGTGTAAATAAAATAAAATAATATATGGGTGGCTGCAAGAAGTTGAGTGCCACTTTTGGGCAAAAAGTGGAAGTGTTTTTTTTGTTTTCCAATTTTTTTGTCGATTGATGCCAAAATTTGATGCACTTAGAGATTGAATCTCAAAAAACTTCGGTAATAAAAAATGTAGTTCTCGGAGTCTAGTTTTCAAATATGTAATTTATTTTAATACCCACATGGTAGAAATCACTTTTTAGTAGGCATGTTTAAAAACCGGTTTTTCAAAATGTCTGTTTCAGGACCATACCACACATGTGTATGACCACCCTTTTTTGATGCAAATAAATGAATTTTTGCAAATCATTCTAGGAAATGATACCTAAGACACTAAATATTGATGAGAATATTTTTGCTTATTTTTTTAATTAATTTTTAACTGACAATAAAGTATATTTTCAAAACATCGGGTGTTTGACCACCATAATTTGATGAAAAATTCATATTTTTCATATATTTTTTATTAATATTGAAAATAATTGTATGTAGATCGATGTCATATAATTTATTTTTCTAAAATCCTAAAAACAAAAAAGTTATTAAAGTTTTAGTGAACCTCGGTATTTTAGGTTTAAGTTCCACTTTTGATTAATAAATAATACAAAAATAGGAAAAATAATCTTATCACTATGAAATTTACATTTCTAAAATCAGGACGCTGAAAAATCTAATGGGTTTTCGTTTCGTCAAAAAATTCAATCAGAAAGACCCTCAAAAAATTAAATCAAGGTAGAAATCTGATGTCGTTTTACCTTAGCCATTTTTTTGGAGGTCCAAGCATAGGCTTGGTGGAACCAAGCCTATCCCGAAGCAAAAAATAATGCTAAGGGTTGTTTCCCGCCCCTAATTTTAACAAATGAGCACCATTTAGCTTTGTACCGTTGAAAGCAAAACGGGCACCCAATTCTAAAATGGGCACCCGTTTAATTAAATAACGGGCGCCTGTTTCTGAAAAGATCCGTTGGGTCAGAATTTGGCCCACAAACACAAATCCCAATGATTGAATGATTTTTCAATCATTGTCTGATAGGTATGATCTGGAAAGAGAATGTTTTGATTAATCATTCTCTTTTTTTTGTCTTATTGTCGATTTGGTAAGGAGATCGATTCGAATTCAAAATTTGGTGCAACCATGAGATCAAATCAACACAGGAAGAGGCAAAGGAAGGTTCTGATAGCTGAGGAGATTGCAACAAATAGGGAAAAGGAGGCAATACGTCAACGTGAGAGAAGATCAAGATTGAGACAAGGAGCTTCAAGTTCCACAATCATTTCAGAAGAGGAGAACATCAATGAGACCATAAATGCTGATGAAGGAAACACAATAGAACCATTTAATTAAGGTGCATCTTCTAATCCATTATTGGATACATGTATGTCTTCATAGCCCTATGGTTTTTCTCATGAAGAAATTGGTGATTTAGTAGAAGTAGGTTACTTATTAAATCAAACGCCAATTGAAAATCAAACCCCAAATGAAATTAGAACTCAAGTTGAACTTGAAATTGAAACCCCAAATGAAACTAGATCTCAACTTGAAACTGAAATTGAAACCGAATTTGAAACTCCAAATGAAATTAAAAATCCACCTACAACTAGAACCAATAATGTGGATGTAGACATGGAAACACCAATTAAAAATGAAACATGTTTGAATTATAATCAAACGAATGAAAATTTTAAAATTAAAAGTGATGTACTAGACAACCTTCCTGGCTTGGTTTCATGGAGATAGATTAGGACACATGCAAATAGATTGTTTAGACATTTTTTTTATAATAATAATTTTGGGTTTCAATGTTAATTAATGGTACAACTAATTAAAATTACTAAAATGCAAAAAGTGATGAAGAAGTTAGGCTTTTATGTCAAACCCAAGAAGAAGGACAAGTCTTTAAAACAAGTTGTACCGACTGTTGCTAGCGCCTTTGATACAATCGGAAAGAAAATTCGTTCTAAAGATAAAAATGTGGCACAACGAGCAATAACAACAACTTTAGTAAGCCAAACAACTTCTGATAAAAGAATGATGAGTAACATAAGTGGATATTTAATATTCATCGTAAAAATTTGTCAAGAGCTGTAAAAAGAAGGGTTAATTTTGAAAGTGATCCGACAAACAATTTGTGGACTTTTAGTGGTAGACTACCAAGGTCTGATATGAAACTTATTGGTGAAGTCAAAACTTTGATCAAAATTTTTTGGCACGATAATACGAGAGTATCACCTAATGTTAGAGATGTTCTTAAATTAAGAGTTGGTACAAAAATTCGTGATCCACATCCAAAACACCTATTGGACATGACTCAAACTAAATTATACAAAAAAAGTTTGGATGATAAGGTGTTGACTATTAGCATTTGTCAAAGGTCTTTTGAAAAGTGTAAACTGTGCTATGTTTGAATTAACAAGGAAAGAGTCACATGTTGTTGCAAAACTCATGTTCAATTTCGCTACCATTATGATGTATTTCGATATATACGTGTTACCATGCATAGTAATGGAATGTTCCAAGAATGTGGTATAAATATACCACCTGAAACTATAAAGGAGTTTATATCAAGTTTGTTTTGCAACCCACCAAATGAGCAAAATTTTCTTTTCAATGCATGTGTTTCTGGTGTATGTGATATATGTGGCAATCTTGTATTGTTGGATGAATGTTTGCATGAAAATATTTCAAATGATATTGGACAACAATTAGTTGATGTTAAAAGATTTAAAACTGTTGAGTATCCACTGAAGGATGGAAAGGTTGAAAGACGGTGTGATTTAATCACTGAAAAAGTTAGTGTTCATGCATTTATGAATGAATTTAAGAGTAAGATTGTACCTAAATATGTTAAACACTCTCAAAATGCTAGATGGCTCAATGGTCAATTTCGAATATGTAAGGATACATTTCCTGTTGGTAGTATACTTTTGGTCATTGACTTTGCAGAGAACTACACGCTTGCACCACAAGATGAGGTCCAATCACAATACTACAATTTAGTACAAGTATTGATTTTTGTCCATATTGTCTATAAGCATGCATCAGATAGTACAAAAGAGGATCATAAAATTTTGAGAGAGTACCATTTCTATATGAGTGATAATAAATTACACTCATCCAAGTTTGTTCAATATTGCTTCAAGACCTTTTTTGAGAATTTGAGGGAGAGAGAAATTCAAATGACATAACATCTAATATGGTCAGATAATTGCATAGGGCAATTCAAGAATGCTAGAATATTTTATTGGTTGAGTAGGATTCATAAGAAAACTAATATCGAACACATGTGGATTTTTTTTGAGGTTGGACACATGAAAGGAGAACATGATGGTGTCGGTGCATGTGTTAAGAGATCCCTTTGCAGAGAGCAACTCAAATGTGAGGAAAAGGCTAAATTTAAAAATGCAAGTGAAATTGTGGATTGGTGTAGTACAACTTTATCCACAGGGTCAAGTCAGAACTCTACAATTAGATGTTTCTTCTGGCTAGTTAAAGAGGAGAATATCCTTCCAAGATATGATTGTGATACAATCAATGGGTCAGCTAGATGACATTCATTTAAGAGTTCTAATTCTAACACTTGGACTATATGGACTAGAGAGCTTGCATGTTTTTGTCAATTTTGTGTTGCAAGTGATTGGGAAGAATGCGAGAATATGGAATGGGTCAAAGAATGGCAACACAAATCCTTAACACCTAGTGAGACACAATATCAAGATGTTAAAAGAAATGAAGACCTAGATCATGCATTTGCATCAGAAGATTATGATCGTGTTTCAGACCTCATACAACTTGGTAATTTAATTCAATTTCTTGTTTATAACTTTAAATTATATATTTTTATGTATTGTCATATAATTTATGATTGTATTTGAATTATAAATTCTAACAAGTTTTATTTCTAAATGTACTTAAATTTGTTTTCTAGGACATGTGTATGTTGTTGTTGCACCTGAGGATAATGATGTGTAGGTTGAGTATTGGCTAGCTAGATGTGTAGAACCTAAGAAAAAGTTGATATGTGATCAAGTAGATGATGATGGTTTTCAGTATCCAGTTGGGTTTGTTGTGGTAGTTGGCACATGGCTACACAAATACTTAACAAGAAGGAATGGCTTACTAGCTTATGAAGACTACCAATCAGAAAAGAAGATTATGCACTATTCTCATTTGGTGGTGGCAACAAACATCAAATTAGAAAGATACAAATGTAGACCTGCTAATAAGGAATTGTGGACACTTTCAGTAGAAGAGAACGAGGCAATCATAGACGCATTGTAGAAGAGAGAGGATACAGATGGTACATTAGGTTGAATCAAATTTATATGCATGTAAGTTTGTGTTAATTGTGTGAACACTTTTATATTTAATTATGATAATTGTTTTTCTTTGTCCCTTTAACAGTGTATTTGTCTGCATTTGATATAATTTTGGTTTCATAAACAACATTGTATTAGTTATCTTCTTCTTAATGTTATTTTGTGCACATTATAATTGTGTAACAATCAAATTCTAATTTTTTATGATATATTTATTTTATCGTAATCTCTTCATAGATTAATTGTAAGTTCTTGATTTTATTATTATTTTAAGAATAGGATGTTATTGTAAATTGGGATGATTATTTTATTGAATTATAAATTGTTGCACTATAATCACAAAACAACATCACATATATAATCACTAGAGGGCGCCTGATCACATAACAAGACCTAATATCATAATAGCAATGAAATGACATAATAAAAAGTCCTATATATAATCACATAACAATTCCTGATGACATAATAACAAGGAAATGACCTTAAAAAAAGTCCAAATAACATAATAACAAGTCCCAGGATAACATAACAAGTGTCATCAGAAAAAGTCCATAATACAATAACATGACATGATCTAAAATATATAATCTAAGAACTCTCGTGCATCTCATTTGCAGTCCTCTTCACTCCATGTGAAGGTGGCTGAGATGAATCATCCTGCTTCATGTGGTCTTGAGATGCACCATCTTGTGTGTGTGCAGTATCAGTGTCTCCACCCTCCTGTACATTATTAAAAGATTTTACATTCAAGAAGAAGATTTAACATGAGAAGAAGTTACTTGCATAATTCACTTATAAAGTAATTAAATATTGAAAAATTTAAAATAAATTACCATATGATCGTGCTCTACAATGCCCTCATTAGTACATGGAGGTCCACTATCATGAACAAGAAAAGTGGTTGTAGTCAAGTCCTGTAAAAAAAACATTGTACATCAATTTTGATAATCCCTATAAAAGACAGGTACACAGTATAAAAAAATTAGAAATTATTTTTCTAATCATCACCGCAAATGACAATGTCAATGGTTGCATCTGGCTCAATCCCATAGCCATACCAATATTGGTAGTGGTATCGACCTGAACAACATATATAAAGCATGAATCAAACTTGTATATATACATAAATTATAAAGTATATATATAGACTACAAGTTTATCACAGGAAAGCATACATATGGTGTGTCATGTGTAGGCAAAGTAACTGATGGGTGAAGGCGTACATGTGATGCACCATCAAACAATCCAGAAGCCTACAATTGCAAAAAATAACGAACATGAATTAGAGTTGTACATAAATTAGTAAGCATATAAACACTTCAAATTAATGGATGAAAAACATACTAGTGGTATATGAGGGTGAGCCTCAATGGTTGATGGGTCATGTGAAGAACTACCCACCTCAGTGCTACATGAAGCACCCTTCAAAATTGAAAAAACATATCATACACATCATTACATTAAAAATTTTATTATTTATTTTAAATGTACATATCAATACAATGTATCTAGATGAAAGTGCATACCGTAAATGGGGCACCGACATCTCTAGGTATCGAGGTAACATGATGTCGGTTCCTCAATGACGTGGTATGATCCATCCTCTGTTTAGAAAAATATGACTCATGTTATGGTTCATATGTGTATATATAAGGAATTTAATATTGCACTGTAAATTATATAAATAAATTTGTACCTCTATAGGCTGATCATCATCTGCCCACAGGAGATCAACATATGAAGAGACGACATCAGCATGTGCAGCCTCCTCAGCATCATCATAACCACCATGGGAAGCATCAACATCATAAAAATCACCATCTCCTCAAGGGGCAGCCTCACTTTGTGGACCCGTACATATATTCCCGTAGCTCATGCAAACATGTGCTAAGCTAGGGGCAACCCTCACCTCGCAGAATTGCTGTACCAAATTGCCTGACATGGCACTCAATGAACCAAGAGTAGAATCCACTGCTAGATGATGGGCAGGTGCTGGAACAACCGGTGTAGGAAGAGGAACCAAGGGATCATCGCGCACATGATTTCTAACTCTGTCACTCAATTTGGCCCCCGATCTATCCTGGGGCATGCCTCTCCCAACCTCCTGAAATGATCTAATATCAAAGTAATTGGGTTTTTTACCCAATTCAAATTTGGCCCACAATATTTTGAAAAAATACATGGGGATCTCACGATTGAAGTGTAGCGGATAGTCAAAGACCATCCGCCACCGCTCCCAAAAGTGTCTAGCTATGCTTGGGTGCCTACACCATCGAATTAAGATCCGTGGCTTCTTTGGATCTATCTCTTCACCCATCTTAGGGTTCACAAAATATTGTTTCAAATCCATTTTTTGTTATTTTTAATTCATTAACTTTTTTGTATGATAGGCCATCAGCGTAAAATGCATGCAATCCCTCCCTCCAACTATGATAGCTATCCAACTCGCTATCTAAATCCTATACATATTGCACAATCCCTTGCATACTATCTGCAAGGCGTAACAATTGTGGAGGTGGATGAGGCTCACGTCTAATGGTGTGGATATCTCTAATCAAAGAATCATTATTTCTTCTAATGGTCTGCCTCAACTGATCGGGTGGAGGTGGAGGTGGAGGGGGTGGAGGTGGAGGTGGTGCTAGACCGAATAGCTCATCTATCTCAAACTCATCCATTATGTGAAAATAATTTGCATATATATACAAACATGAAAATTTATAATTACTATTTAATTTACATTTCACCTTCTAAAAAAAATATAATTAAATACAATTTACCAACCTAAATATTAAAAAAGGAAACTCACACAGATCTATATTATTAATAGGTGGGTCTATTTTAATAATAAGCATCATTTAAGAAATATTATCCACTTAAATCAAAGTATAAGAAATATTTTACAAAATAAAACATCATAATGCCCATGCAACTCAAACAATACTTTTTAACATCTAAAGATGCATTAGTATAAGTTCCATCAAAATCATAAAAATAATCATGAGAGAGTGAGAGAGTGAGAGAGAGAGAGAGAGAGAGAATGAATAAAATGACTCCACTGATTTAGATAATGAATAATCATCTCCTCTAGACTCCACTCAGGGCTCATTCTCGATTAAGATTTTTTTTTAGTTGGTATTTTAGGCCATCATGATGCATTTGTATGTTTGTTATAGAGAGATGGATGATTACAATACCTATGATAGTTGTGCTTTGGGACCCATAATAGTTGACCATCTTGTCATGATAGGCTTCTAATCATAATTTAATGGTAGTGTTGTGTAGTTCATCTTTTCAAAGAAGGTAACTTCCATGGAATTACAATTTAGTACCCTTGCAATATTTAACCATTATCTTCATTTAGACTACCACTTTATATTTTCAACTTGATAGGAATCGATTCAACTACTCTCTTTTGGTTTTAACTAAATCCATTAAAGTCATATGTTATATCTATGAACTTGTCAATACATGTACTGCTTTGTTGTGTTCTTTGTTAGAATCATGAGATGATTTAGTGATCGCAACTAGTAATACTACACTAAGTTGAAGCTTGAATAAATAGTAGGTTCTCTACTCTTGGAGGAGTTAAAACAAAAAAAAAAAACTAATTTGTTTAAAGGATGCATTGGTTATTAGAGGAAGATAAAAGGATAAAGCAAAAAGAAAAAATAAGAAAAAAGACAAAGCTCCAAATCTAAAGTGAGATCTAAGTCTCTTAATAAATCCTATGCTAAGCTTTATGATTACGTCAAGAAAATCCACATAAAAATGAATGCAAGAAAAATATTACAAGAATGAATTAAATGATGATTTAGATTCAATAAATTATTAGGATGACAATAGTGATATAATTGTTATATATTTGGAATGCATATATGTGAGGATACATGGATGATTAAATATAGAGATTATTTCCACATGACATTCTATTTCTCATTGAGGCATAACTTTACATTTTAGTGTAATATTTTTTAAGTTCAAAAACATCTTTAGATGCACATTGCGACATTGGTAGAAGGTGGACTTTAGGAGTAGTTTAAATTTAGCATAATAATGTCATTATAGAAACAATTGGGATACTTCACCAATAATGTCACTTTGATGACAAGTTGAAACTTTGACAACTTTTTATGACACTTTAACAACACTTAATATTTTTTATTAAGGAAAATCAGGTTTTAAGGAACCCGAAACCCGCTTACATATTGAAAAGAAAAGCAATTAGAGAAACTAGAGAAGACATAATAAATAGAGAAAGGCTAACAACACAAAAGACAACAGCCAAAGTAAGGAACAACAAAAGGCCAGCGAGAGACTGGCACACCTACAACAAAATTACATTTCAAGTGAAAATCTTTATAGTCTCTTTCGCATCCTTGACCAACATCATCATCACATTTGCTGCCTCTTTCAGGTCTTTATTTTCCTACATCTGTTGATTGCCTATGGTCTTCAGCTCCAGCTCACTTGCATTTTGCCTAGTTTTGCGTCTGGAGGAGTGTTGAACAGAAGTAGAAGCCGACTCGTCATCAATAATCACAGTTTCTTTATTCTGCTTATCCTTCTCCAGGCAAGCAACCAACACATTCATGTTTTGAGAGGACACCTTCAACATAGCCAAACTATGCTCCATGAATTTCCTCAAAGTAATCTCAGTTTTTTGAATTCGATTGTTTATCAGACCATTATCAGACTCACCCTTTTCTTTGAGAATCCTCACAACATCCTCCAGGTGCTTCAAATATCCCTTTATAATCTCATTTTTTGGCCAGTCCCGAATTTCTTTTTCATCCTCTGCAGCGCTAGTATCCTCCGCATTGTCCTCTTTACCTTTAAGGTTGATATCCTTAACCAAATTGTCAATTTTAAAATCCAGCTCTCTCTCTTTTTCCTGAATGGTAGTGATGTTATCAACCACCCACTTCTGGAAATTAAACATTTCCAGAGTGTTGTTTCTAGTAGCATTCAGAACGGAATCCACATTCTCCGTATCCAGGGCAGAATCCTCAGACCTAGGGTTTCCCTCCTCCATGTTATGCTGAGCATCATCCCTATTATCTGAAACATAGGGATTATCCTTCGCCTCTGAATCTTCAGAATCCTCTTCTCTCTGCTCATTAACCCTATCCCCTTCCTCACCCTCAACCTCCTTCTCCTGCTCCTTCTTAGAACCAACATTCTCTTCAGTGTCTTCTTTAGCTTTTTCACTAACCCTCGATTTATTTTTAGGAGGAATATTAGAAGAATCCTCATCAGAGTCTGAGTCGTCATAATCCTCAGAAATATGGGCATTCTCCACAAAGGGATCATCCTTATTAGCCTTAGCTTTACCCTTAAGATGCTCATATATTAACAAAATAAGACCTTGGTGAGCAATGGGGTAGGAATTAGGTTTCTTAACATGGTCAACTAGACTATCATTAAGGGAGGAGGCCAAGTAGAAGGGCAGAGAAATCTTAGAGCCATGGCAAAAATGGTTAAGGATAACAAAGTGGTAATTGTAGACTTTCAAAAACCTACCATCAACCGTAAGATACTCCATTAACACTCAACATTTTCTACCAGAAAGATTTTACCTGGTTAGGGAGATAATAGGAAACATTATCCTTTTTGGCAAGCCAAGCCCTTTCTTCTTCATTTTTGGGGAAATTATTGATGGCTTCCACCGAGAACTTGCGGTCTCTGTAAAACTTGATGCCATCCTTTTGCAAACCAGTAACCTCAACCACCAAATCTTCATCCACTTTTTAGGTCTGACCGAACAGAGTAACTTTATTATTTCTCCAGCCCTTGGCAAAACCATGGGAAACAGACTTCTTGCTCCATGCAATTTCTCCATATAATCGGTGAAGCCATATCTGTGCAACCTTCTCCAAATTTTCCTTTCACCTTTCTAGCTATCACAACTGGTAGGATCATTACAGTTGAGATTTCCTCCCATAATGTGATAGTTGTTCAAATCGAAACCATCAAAGGAGTGCAAACTGACCAAATGTTGAAGAACAGAGACACTGGAATCGAAAACCAAAGTGATTTTCTTGTTTTTCAAGTAGCCTTTTAAAATATGCAAATTAACCCAACACTTAATATGATAGGGCCCTTCACATCGATACTCATTATCGCAACGCCTGAGATAGGTAATCAACTGACAATTCGCCTCACTCCAAAATCTATCATTGAAGTCTGAACCTAGAAAGGTAATAATGAAATTAATATGTACCATGGACTCTGTCATAAAATAATTGCTCTCGGACTCCGTTCTTACATGATGACTCTCTAATATAATTAGCATCCTCCGCTAAAATGATGCCCTCATTGGCTAACAAATCGGCTACCCCGTTACCTTCCCTAAAGGTATGGGTAATAATCACACTATCATAGGTGTCTAACAAATTTTTTGCATTATTAATGATATTTTGGATATTCCAAGAAGGGGAACTAATACCTTTAATAGCCTGAATTATATTAAGGGAGTCCCCCTCCAGCCAAATTCTTTTAAAATTAAATCTTTGAACAAGCTGAGGACATTTTAACATTGCCAGAGCTTCTGCCACATGGTTGTTTTGAACTCCAAAGGGAGAGGCAATCACAGAAACACAAAAGCCATAAGAGTTTCTGATGACCCCTCCCCCTCCAGCATTCCTTGGATTTCCTTTAGCTGCACCATCAAAGTTCACCTTAACCCAATCATGAAGAGGGAACCTCCACACAACATTATCTCTTCTACTCTTCATATCATACTTCCAGACCTTGTGTATCAAATTCCATTTAGTTAGAATGCTTTTCTCATTATCAGTCATGCCAATATAACTACACTGCTTGTTACTTTTGTGAATGGTATTGATGTTTTCTTTAATAGCTCTACAAATATTTTCAAAAACCACCTGAGAAGAACACTTAGTATCCCTAAAAATTCTATTATTTCTCTCCTTCCAAATATGCCAACAGGTCATAGGAAGGACAAAGAACCAAAGGGTCTTAATCATGGGAAGCTTGGTAGGGAAAATCCAGTGCTAAAGGACTTCCTTAAACCTATTCTGCGTTACCCAATCAACTTTCCATTGCGACCACACTTTACCCCAGATCTCCCAGGTAAAAGAACAGTGAATGAACAAATGATCCACAAACTCATCCTCTTTCTGACATAACTCACACATATTAGGAATCATGAATCCTCTTCGAGCCAAGTTATCAATGGTAAGTATCTTGATGTGAGTTGCAAGCCAAAAAAACATATTAACTATAGGAATGAGGAATCTATTCCAAACTTTAGTCCATATAGGGTTGCAGGCCTGAGTAGCTATTTTCTTATAAGCAAAGGCAACAGAAAAATTACCCCTAGGATTACTCTTCCACAAGAAGACATCATTAGAATCTTTGCTAAAAGAAAAAGACAGCAAATCATGTTGGAGCGAAGAAAATCCAGCATAAACCGCATCAAGTCTAACCCATTTATTCTCCTCCCAATAATTACATACCATAGAACCAAACCTCCTTTTAAAGTCTTCAATGAAATGGCTGCAATCCTGATTAAAAAGAGGCTCATCTTTGATCCAGGCATCCTCCCAAAATCTGATTTTGTTACCTTTGCCAAGGACCCATCCAGCTCTAGCTTTAGCAACTTTAATAGATTTGATCATACTATTCCATATAAAATATCCTGCAGGGATATCTTCAGAATAGAGAAGGGAATGAATGGGTTGATTATGTATGTATTTGTCAAACCACACCCTACTCCAATCTCTCTTAATACCATATGTCTTTGAAATCTGTTTGGCTAACAAAGCTTTGTTGAAATGTTTAAGAGATTTAATACCTAACCCCCCATTGATTTTAGGACAAAAGACTTTATCCCAGGCAACCAAAGCAATCCTTTTCCTATCTTTCACACCAGACCAAATAAATCTTTTTTGAATTATTTCTAAAGCTTCTGCAAATTTGACCGGTATACTAAACAAACTAAGAGCATAGACAAACAGATTCTGAAGAGTGGCTTGAAGAAGCTGAAGCTTACCAACTTGCGATAACACAGAGCCTTTCCAACCAGCCAAGTTTTTGTTGAACTTATCAATTAAAGAATTCCAAAAAGAGTTTGGAGGAGCCAAACCAAGAGGGGGACCCAAATAAGTAGAGGGGAGTAGCTCAACCTTACAACCAATTATGTTAACAATCATCTGCTGCCTCAACAAGGGGGTGTTGATGAAGTAAATAGCAGATTTCTCCCAATTAACCTAATGTCTAGTAGCAAGGGAATAAGATCTGAGAGCACCTTTGAAGGAAGAAGCTTCGCTAATAAAAGAGTATCCCAACAATATTGTATCATCAACAAATTGCTGATGTGTGTGGAAGAAATTAGCAGAAGAGGGTTGCAACCCTTTGATGGTCCTATTCTCTTTCAACTTTTGAATCAATCTGCTCAAAGATTCCGCCAAAATAGTGAAAAGAATAGGCGAGATAGGATCTCCTCGCCTGAGACCCCTTGAAGATTTTAAAAATCTGGACGTAGAGCCATTAATAAGAATAGAAAAATTTGGTGTAGATATCAGCTCTCTAGTGATTTTAATAACCTTCTCATCAAATCCAAAGGCCTCCATAATCCTAAAAAGAACCTGCCATTCAACCCTATCATAGGCTTTTGCCAAATCCAGCTTGATGAGAAATCCCTCTTTGTTTGTAGCATTAAGAGAGTGGATATTCTCATGCACAAGCATTATAGAATCCAAAATTTGCCTGCTTGGGACAAATCCTTTTTGCTCCTCAGAGATAATAAGGGGAAGAACAACTAGCAATCTAGAAGTAAGGACTTTTGAAATTATCTTGTAAAAAGTTACAAAGACATTGGCCTAAACTTACCCATAAAATCAGCTCCAACCACCTTAGGAATTAAAGAAATGAAAGTAGAGTTGATTTCTTTAAGAATTCTTCTGGATCCAAAGAATTCTTTGACAACATTGGCCATATCAGCCCCAACAATGTGCCAATATTCCTGAAAGAAAAATATGGGGAAGCCATCTGGGCACGGTGCCTTATCCCCTTGAAAAGAGAAAACAACTTTTTTAATTTCATCAACTGAGGGGATGGCCGATAATATCTTATTCTGATTAGGTCCAATAATCTTAAGAATATTATCAACCAGATCTTGTTGCTTAACAATGTCAATTTCCTTGCTACCTGTCAGGAGGTTAGAGAAGAACCTTACAGCTTTATCACCTATGTCATCATCTTTGACAAGAATTTTGTCATCAACAATTAATCTGGAAATTCTGCTTGCTGCTTTATGCTTCATTGATGTCATATGAAAGAATTTAGTATTTCTATCACCAGCTTCTAACCAAATAGCCGTGGATCTCTACCTCTAGTAAATTTATTCTCTTGAAATAGTGTTGTGTAATTTGGCTAGAATCTCATCTTCTTTAGCCTTGGGGAACTTCTTATAACCATATTCCTGAATAGAGTTTTGAATCTATTCTAATTCCTCCTTAAGCTTCATCTTGGATTCAAAAATATCTCCAAAAACCGTTTTATTCCAAATCTTAATGTTGTCTTTGATATTTCTTAAATTTTTAGCAACTTTGAACATGGAAAAACCATCCACAGTTATATTCCACCATTTGACAATGGAAGCTTCCAAAGAAGGGTGTGAAATCCACATTTTTTCAAATCAAAATGGAAAGCAACGTTTGCCCTTAATAGGATCAACAATAAAATAAATGGGATAATGGTTTGATCTTATTCCTGTTAATAATAGACAGAGAACATTTATACTTAAGGACCCAATCAGGAGTGATAAGGGATCTATCTAGCCTTACCTGAATAAGATCTCCTCCATCCCTTCAATTAGACCAAGTGTAGGAGGCTCCAGAAAGGTCAACATCAATGAGGGCATTGACATCGATGAAGTCCATAAGATCAATCTTGCTATCCAGTTGAGCTTGGGTTCCTCCAAATTTATCAATCTCCTGCAGAGGGGTGTTGAAATCTCCCATCAAAAGCCAACTATTATGGGAAAAATCCCTCTTTTTTGCTGGATTTTATCCCAAAACTTACTCTTAGCAACTTTAGAGTTTGGAGCATAAATGTTGGTGACTACCCATTCCTTTCCTTCAACAATGCATTTCACTCTCATAGAAATGATATTACCATCTACATCAATCAAATCTCCATCAATAGTTTTCTTATTCCAAAATATGGCAACCCCACCAGACACTCCATTAGAACTACTACCACAAACACCCCCCTGTTTAAAGAATTTTATTTTTTCAACTTTTTCCTTACTCATTTTAGTTTCCTGAACCAGGATAATGTCTGGCTTATGATCTCTAATAAAATTCCTAAGCACATCCTGTTTATGGAGACCATTTAGGCCTCATATGTTCCAAGAGATTACCTTCATTTGGAAACCTGGGAGTAGGATTCTTGAATGGTTCGCTGCCTTCCATCAGCTATATTTTGTTTGCACTCCTGGTCCCTATGCCACTTCATAGTTTTACGTCCCTTTGGGGATTTGGAAAGACCAATATCCGCCTTAGACCTGGTTCTAGTTTTAACCCCATTAGAACAACCTGTTCTCTTGTTTTTCTTTTTTCCCACTCCTATTATTTCTTCATCTTCTTCATCTTTATATGCAAACTACTTACTATTCGAAGGTTCTCCTTTTCTCTGAGAAGAGGTGGGTGAATTGGAAAAGAGAGTTAAGGTTAACCTGGGGCAATCTGAACTGGGTCTCTTTTTCAAAGATAACATCTGGACCTTCAGAGTCCTTTGAACACACTTTATTACTTTCCTGTTCTGTATCCTTTGGAGACTCATATTGTGGTTCATTTATGTTGCCAATCTCACCGTCTTCTAAAATTTCTTCTATGATTACATTTTCTTCTTCTTGAATCTGTAAAGCTTCAAATCCATTGATTGTTTTAACTTCAAATACGTTCTCTTCATCCTTTCTGACTTCCTTATGAGGAGTATCCTTGGAAGGAATATCTTTCCTTTCATCCTTTGTTAAATCTTTTGAGTTACTAGGAAGTCCAATTCCTCTTTCCGATCTACCCTCCTCATTTTTGTGCATCTTCTCTTTCCAGATCTGTTTGACATGATTATTGTGCTTCTAAGCATTGTTTGGGTTACTAGGACAAGCCTTTGCCCAATGTCCAACTTTCTTACAAGAAAAGCACACAAAAGGAAGGGATTCAAACTCTATAACTTGTTCCCACTTACCTAGCTTGGAATTTATTTCGATAGAGCTAGGAAGGTCCATATTCTATGAGATATTAAGACATATCCTTGCATACACCAGTCTCTTTCATGCTGCTGTCATAGAGTCTATAGCCACAAGCTCCCTGAAGGAATTAGCAATGTTTGAGAACACGTCCTCCAACCAAAATTCAAGCGGCAAACCAGGCAACTGCACCCAGACCGGAGCAGATTCAAAAAAGGAATCATTGAACTCCATTTTTGGAGACAATTTTCTTAAGGATAAAGAAGATTTCCCAAGCATCCAGGGTCCTCCACTCAGAGCCATTTCCAAATCTTCACCATAGGAGAAGGAAAAGACAAAGAAACCCCTTGACAGGGCCGAGACATCAACCTGTCCTTTCAACCTCCATTTTCTCTTCACAAAAGACCTAACAACTTCAATATTAGGTCTGGGTTCAACAAATTTCCCCACTAGAGAAAAAGCCATTAGAGAAATACTGTGGTCTATGACCACATCTGGTACTGCAATAGTTAATCTGCCTACCTTTCTATTAGAAATATCTTCCACAAAGGGAAAGGTCGATTTACCAGTGGGCTTGTTTGCAAATAAATTGTTCCAGGGTTTGAGAACCTTAACTTCAGTCATCTTTTCCAACTCAGCGTTCAAGTTCTTAAGACCCAAATTTGAAGAGTCTTCAATATTTTTAAAGTCAAGAGGAGGGTCCCGATGTCGTGGGTCCCCATCCTTTCGACCATCCTCATCATACACTGTAGATCCCAAAGAGACAAGTTGTCCTTGAGTTGCAGAGGAAGCTGAACCAGAGGAACCAGCCGCGTTGTTCCCTCCATTCACAAAATTCAAATTTCCCTCCAGCTGCGCTATTCCCTCCATTTTTTAATTTTTTTTTGAATATTAACAACACTTAATGTTACTTCAATAAGAGATAACATTTAGTAGAAATCTATCACTTTGGTAGCCATTGGACTTTATGGACATACTACCTCAAGGTTGGAATTTAATATCTAGCATCTCAATGAGTCAAATTTAGAAAAAAATGCTTTCAACAACTATGTTTTGAATGGCTACAATTTTTTCTTTGCTGAGAAGTATAAACAATTGAAAGCATTGCCTCCTGGCAAGGATAGGGAGATCACTAAAATGATTGGTGATTCGTGGAATAATCTAAAAGAAGAAGAAAAATCCAAGTTTTCAAAGCACAAAGTTTGGAAAGAAGAAAGTTTAGTAGTAGGATTGTTCCACATGTTATTAAAAATATAGGGACTTGTAAACTCAAATTGTATATGGGATGTTGACATTAGGAAGTCTAACATTGACTATGCATTTAGTCCATGTGGTGGTGCAATTAGTTGGATGAGTAGGTGACAGGTTGTGTTTTCTCTTTCCACTATTAAGTCAAAGTATATGACATGTTATCATGTTTGTAAATATATAGTATATCTTTAGAGATTGGGCTAAGTTATGAAGTAGTAGGGATTAATAGTGATACTTAGAGTATTATCAAATTTAAGAACCTTATTTTTCACACACAAAAAAGAACATTCATATTCATTATCATTTTAAAGTTCAATTTAAACATAAATTAAACATCTAACTTTTACAAAAGAATCCTATAATTAAATACAACATTTAGAAATAAAAATTTAAACATTTAAATTTTTACGCATGATTAAAATAGAGAGAGAAATGGAGAGTAGGTAATTTGAGATACATCGAGTTAGAGAGAATAGATAATGAGAGATAGAGAGTAGGTAATGATAGAGAGAGGGTAATGAAAGAGAGAGAGGGTAACATGAGAGAGAGAGGGGGGTAATGTGTGTGTGTGAGAGAGAGGGGGTAATATGTGTGTGTGTGTGTGTGTGTGTGTGTGTGAGAGAGAGAGAGAGAGAGAGAGAGAGAGAGAGAGAGAGAGAGCGTAATGACAGAGAGGGTAACGTGTGCGTGTGTGAGAGAGACAAAAGGGGGGTTTATTGTTGATTTTCATTTAGGGTTTGTTGTTTGTTTATTTTCTAGGGTTTATTGTTCGTTTTTTCTATCTAGGGTTTATTGTTCGTTTTTTTGTTCAGGGTTTATTGTTTGTTTTTTGTGTCTAATGTTTATTGTTCGTTTACGTTTTTGTTTTTTGTTTTTTTCCTACGGTTTTAAGTTTTTATTATTTTTTACTTTTCACCTTTTTTGCAATATTTAAAAACTAAAAACTAGTTTAAACATGAAATTAAATAAAATAAAAAACGTTTTTCAAACTTTAAACACTAGAATTAAAAAATAACAATAAATTAACATTTTTTTTATGAAAAATAATAACAATAAATTAACATTTTTTATGAAAAATAATAAAAAATAAATAAAAAAGAATATAAAAAACAAAACTATGCACCTGGAAGGAGGTAAAAAATGGTCTGGGGGGTCAGCTAGGATGGAAAAAATGGGTACACCTGTGCTCCTCTGAAACATTTACCCGTTTTTGAAATAGTGAAAATGATGAATGGTTTAAAATAAATAAATAAATGCATTCAAGAAACGGGCGCCCATTTTTTTTCAAATCAGGCGCTCAATTTGAAAAAAACGGGCGCCCATTTAGCTTTGGGAACCCGAACCAAAACAGACGTACGTTCGTTTTTGAATGCTTCGGGCACCCATTTCTAGCGGGCTCTTTTCCCAACCAACGGACTTCCTCGGGATTGGGAGTCAACTTTGTGCATTTATCCATATTATTAATATAAATATATTAAGTGGCAATTGACACCTTGCTCAAAGAAAAATGTGGTAATGGAAAGATGACTAAAATTAGTAACCTAACAACTAATGGTAGATATATGTCATTTTTACAACTAATGGTAAACTAAACTGTAGAACAAGGTTCCTAATACAATTTGATCCTAATCTATATAATAAGACAACCTAATCATCTCCTTATAGTAGTGCATGGGAGAAACTCACAAACATTACCAACTCACAATGCTAGGTTACAAGTTTGGTTCAAAATTGTAACCATGGTAATATTGGATTCGTGCAACAAAGGCTAATAGAACTATAAAAAATAAAGGTTGTTTTGGATTCAATGAACACTATAATTTGCTTGAGGACAACAAAATTTGGGAAGGGTGGGTTGTCATGACCTCGATCAAGCCATGATGAATGCCATAGATATACTCATTGTCATATTGGGAATAAATTAATCGATCTAGAAAATTGTCTTAACTTAAATATTTCATAATTTTTTATATCTTGTGTTAGGCAAGTAAGCAGAAAAAAGAAATAGTGATTATGCTCCATCAAATATTAAGGACTTGATTCAAAACCTATAGCTAGAGCGATATACACTCAATGATAAGATGAGATGCATATACATGATTAAGGAACTAATTCAAAAAAATAAGCTTGACCTCATGTAATTATATCAGCAAGTGCTATAAGAAATTATCCCATTATGACAATGATCTAATATGATTACAGTAGCAATTCATATTAGTAAGATTGAAACATACAAATTAAGGAGCATAGGATTAATGGTCTATTAGGAAGAAACAAACATTAATTTACTAAACATTGACTTAGTGAATGATGTCATGAGGTTGCGATTAGGGTATTAATAAAGAAACAATTTCATTTAGCAAAAGTAGTGATCACCATATTGACAATAATCATGGAATAAAATTGAGTAAAGAGGAATGATTATGAAATTAACATTATTGGATTAATAATAATTAACGATTTAATGGAAGAGTTGAAGGGACAACAACCGGTAAGAAAGAGACACCACCTTATGAAACATGACCACCTCCTTTGTAAGCAAGGATGACTCTACATATCGATTTCAAGGATATATAATGGTAATGCATTTAAGAAGAGGGAATCATAAAAAGGAATTTATATAAATATACCTTTAGTTTATGATAACAACTATTGTCAAGCATTAAAGGAGATTAGGGGAAAAGGCGTTAAGTTCACATCAAAAAAGAAATCAAACATAAATTCTATCATTTTTCAAAACAACATATTGGTATATGGTAGCTTACTTATGATCATATGCTTATTTACATTTATGATATGTCATGTTTGTATTCTATTAGGAATAATGAGCAAATATATATAACTATAATATAAATTAATATATTTATTCGAGTATCAATATGTATAAAGAAGTATTTTCAATAAGATTTACATTTGTTAATAATAGGGAGGTTAGATTTACAGTTAATTGTATTTATGTATATATGCATTCATAATAAATAAAAGATTATTATATTAATGGTATGGTCTTTAATCATTCACTATTTCCTTCAAGAGGATAGGTTGGTGTGTGTGGGCATAGGTGGAGTAGATCTTCACAAGATAGGTAAGCGCAAGATGGGGTACGGACGAAGTCCTAAAACCTTGAGGGAGCTTACTTGTAGATTGGTTTCCAAGCGCCCTATGACAACAAATCCTTGTCCTCCTTCAAGGTTAGGAAATAAGTAAGGATGAGGTCTAAATATAATAATTCTTGATTGTATTATGAATAATTAATTGTTCTCTAGTTTCAATAATCTAAATGAAGGCATGATAAGTGATGATAATGTATGTTTAATTATGGGAAACATGCTTACTCCTAGAAAGGGACATTACATAGCATTAGCCACACTAAATATGTGACCTACATTTTCCCAATAGATTTCTCTTTGCAAGTATTTTATATTTCTTTTATGTTTAAATAAACCTTATTGATGCAAGACAGGGTTCTCCCACTTTGACTACCGACTTAGAAATTAAAAAACACAACATA
Organism: Cryptomeria japonica; assembly: GCF_030272615.1. Lineage (NCBI taxonomy): Eukaryota > Viridiplantae > Streptophyta > Pinopsida > Cupressales > Cupressaceae > Cryptomeria > Cryptomeria japonica. The sequence continues at coordinate 589,226,323 of NC_081414.1, read as the reverse complement.
AAATAAAGACTATTTCCATTCAATTGCTAATTGCAGACTAAAAACAAAAATGGTTTATTTCCAAGTCAATTACATGGACACAAAAAATTTGTGAGTACATGGCCTTTCAAAGGCCTCCCTCCCTCTACATTATTTTCCTCTCCAATCTTCACATTCTTAGTTTTCAAACTTTACAGCTCCTCAAATCTCCCTTTATTGCAGCACTTCTCCTCCTTTGGACCAATCCTTACTACATAGCCACACCGTTATCTACGATTTATTAATTAGCTCCTTAATTTTTTAGGTCCAATCTAAAATAGTAGGGTCTTTTAATATGAATTCAATAGGTTAGTTGGATCAATTTTATCATACATCACTCATTAATTAGCCACTTGCTTGTATCTTTTTTGTTGGCATTTTTAATCATACTTATATAATTTGATTGCTTTTATTTGTTTCTATTTTTATTAATTTTTTTAAAAAATATTTTTTTAATTTGGAGAAAGATAATTACACATACAATTCACATTCAAATGTGTATTTTTTAGTTTATATTTGATCAACTTATTCTTTCTAAAAATAGTAGATGGATTGTTTTTTGTGACCACATATAACATCCAAAGATGAGCTACCAAAATTTAGACAAAATGAGTCATCAACTAAATATAAATCAATGCTATGAGATTTCCACAATCCATGTTGTATTCTCTTAATTTTTTCTTGATCTGATTGTGTAAGTATTGTTGATGAATCACCGAGTGTGATTAGAAATGTTGATAAAAATACTTACACAATCAGATCCAGATAAAATTAAGAGAATAAAGATGAATATTAATTTATGCTATATGTTTTACCCTTAATTTTATGGAATGATTTTATTGGTCTCAAAAAAATGAAGTGAATATAAGTTTGGGTTTACCTTTGTCATACTCTAGAATCACTTAAACAAATACTAGCTACTCATATCATAATGAATAGTTTGAAGGGGACATGGTCAAATGTAGATGAAATAATTTAACTTTTAAGCTTCACATTTTAAAAAATATATCGTACTTTCTAAACTGATTTGTTATGAATATTATTTATTCCAAAAGATCAAAAGATTTATTAAATATTAATAAACTTGACTCTTTTAATTTTTTAATTATTTTGAACTATAAAAAAAAAATCTTACTACATAGCTCACTGTTATCACTGTTCGACTGTAATTGTATAAAACAAAATTGTAAGCCCCACTGCCAAAGCATTAAAAAGTTAAATGTTCTAATCCCTGGTAACAGTAATAAGTTTTAAAGCTGGCTAAGTTAATCCTAACTTTATCCATGCGTAATGCCAACAGTAAATCAAATGCTACTAATTTTGATGTCCAAACTTATTGAAAGTTTCTAAAGCTATTTTTAGCAAATCCGTTTTCTTCCTATCCTGTTTCCAGGCTGTTCCATGAGAACATATTTCTTTGAGGTATTCTGTGAAACGGTTCAAGTGCATTGTCTAAGCTTATACATTTTGCATACATGTCTACCAGGACAATTGCAGCTACACCACCAGACATAATTCCTACATTGTTTATTCTTAATGTCCGTACTCTATTCCAAAGCTCCCATTTTCGCAAAGGCTGGGAGATGTTGGCAAAGCTTTACATCTGCTGATCGTATTCGATTGAAAGTATCTGAACACTTCTAATCAAACGCATTTTCTACATATCTTGTAATCATAGTTTCAATACACTGTCATCTTATTGTAAATACCATTAATAAATTTTTTTGTACCAATAGTCGATTATATTTTGTAATTTTTTATTCATAATTAGTCTATTTGTGCATTTGTCAACAAGTACTAGTGATTTTGAGTTGACGGTTAACATCTTTAGTTAGGTATTAGGCAACACTTTGAAATGTGTACTTTTTGATCTTTGTGTGCATAACTGATTCCACAGTGTGCATCGTTACTACCCAAAAGCCAGATCAATAGCTGTAAGCAGTTAAGTAGCATACGAAGACAACTAAAAAAATAAATCAAAATCTGATGTACCATTTAGAATCTGTGGGTACACGAAGTTAGCTATGACAACTACTAGTGCTCTTTCCCTATTTGACATCTTCAACTTTGACAAAGTCTTCTGCGTGGAGTATGATTTTAGTGTCATTCATGACACTCTAAGTGATTTACTACAGGAGAGATATTTTCAGCAAGCAGAGCCAGCCGAAAAGACTTTTAAAATGCTTAAAGTTTTCATTACTGAGGGCCCATATAGGCCTTCTCAAACATTGATAAAGTGTTGCATATGGAATGTGATGCTTCAGGAACATTGACTGGAGGAGTATCAAGCCAAGATGGGAGGACCTTCCGTCAGGTTCTTACCAAATTTCTGTTGGAAATTGGGGCGTCAATGCCTGCATTAGATTGTTCTCTGCAGTTTCTATTTGGTTTCATAGTTTCTAGTTTACATGTTTAGCAATTATTTTCTTTAGAATTTTCCTCAAACTCTTCAACATGACATAGTAAGTTTGCTACGGTGTAAAGGAAACAATCCTCTATTAATTAATTCTATTTAATGACAATGTTGTTTCGAGCATTGCTTATGAAAAGCTGCTCTGTTTTTGTAAAAGCTTAAAAGAATAAAATTACTGAATGTTGTTCATTAAAAACAGCCTGCAGCATTGTACGATGTTAAGTCTTTTAAATTCTACTTGTGTTTTGTGTCTGATTTAGAATTTACAATTTCATCAGATTCTTATCAGTAGTTAATAGATAATCAATTCATAAAACCCCAAGTTCATACATCAGTCACATCCCACTCTTCATATATTAGAAGGTTTGATTACCTAAACATCCATCAGCAAGGTACATAAAGACACCAAAACCTCTCAAGTGTCCAAATGGACCAAGACACAAAATAATTGCATTCTCACTAGGCAACTCAGGTATAAACCCAGTCTCAAAGAAGTTGATCAAAATATTATATTTTGTCAGCAGTTGAAAATTACATCTTAATTATTTGTCTTTTATAAATGCTGCAATGTCTAGTGGGATGGTATCTTCCATGTCTAAGATTACTTCCTACCACATAGGGCTTCAAACTTGACTTTATCCTATCATGTTCAAATGGATTTCAGTGCAATACACAGTAGTCTGAGTTCATTTTAATTAATAAATTTAAATAATTCCAGTGGTGTTCAGATCCCTAGTATTTTGGAAAAAATCTGGTAAATATTGGACTACCATCAATTTCAGTCTATGGGCTATCAAACGTCCACAAGAGTATCCTGATCAATTTATAAATAGCATTTTCTTGGACTAAATGAAAACAAACACATCAAGAAACAATAAATTTGAAGCTATTACAATGAAAAAAGAGATTGATGTACTACAAAAATGGCTCTCGAAATGTAGTTTGAAAGAAATTTTAACACAGGTAAACATTTGTTGAACGAAGCTGGATGGGCAGGTTAAAAGCAAGTACAAAATGAGGAGCCGGAACACATTGATGCCAGCCTATGTATGCACTTCATCTTATTAACCAACATATGCAGTTAAGCCTTGTTTAGCCTAGGTGTATTGACAACAAATACTTTCCCACCTTTACACCCTTATTTTTCTTTTTCTTTAATTGAAATCCTTGGATAGGAAATAAGACTATCTGCAGTCAAAATAATTGATGTCATATGAGAGAGCTTCCATTTGGAGGAAGATAGAATATTTATATATCAATAATATGGAAGCGGCCATCTGCAGAGAAATAAAACACTAATTTGATTTAGTCAAGGTACCCTTCAAAATTCAGAACACACTAAAACAATGAACCCTGCAATGCTTCTGTTGCACAGAATTAGAAACCCTATACTTTGAAAGCGCAGACATCGACATACCAACAGTTCCTGCACTTCTTGAACAAGGGAACATATTATAGTTATGATTGCTAATGCTGACCGACCAAAATACCTAACTTGTAAAAATTTAGAAGAAACAGACTGTATATAGTAGGTTACAGAAATACTAAGAAAAACATCTGCTAACATTGTCTACAAAGTCAGATTGGACATAAAGAATCTCTTGTATTTAGAAGACATTTCTGGGATTTGACTGTTTCCTGTTGTCGTAAGCACTAAAATATTTCAAATCGAGGGACAAGAATCATGCATTAAGAATTTCATATAGTGTCTGCAGATAAAAAGGTTTACAGCAGAAGAAAAACCACTTCAGTACACATATTATTCATAGAAATTAAATTCCTTACAGCCATAAAAGAAACATACAACAGTCGAAAGAAAATGCCAGAACCCAGCTGTCAGCACAACCTGAAAATTCTGAATTATTTCTGAAATTGCAGACTTTTTCAATGTTTAATTGTCTTCTCTCTCCAAAATAATAAAATGAGCGCCTGTTTTATAGATGTTATACGGTCAAGATTTTAAATATCTAGCATGCTTCAAACTTAATCAAACTGAGGCGACTTGCATTTAATATGCATTTATTAAACAGCTCATATATATTAATTTTTAAAAATAAATTACTCTTAAAAATAACAATTTGTTAAACATGTAGCTGCTAGCGACCTGTGCATGATCAGCATCAATTATTCAACATACGTCCTCTTGATACTATGTGAACTCACAAGATAATATTGGTGTTTTAAATTTGAACCTTCGCAATTACTTTAGTAAAAATATCTGAAAGGTGTTCTGAGTACATTTATATATCTCAATTTTACTTCTTTTTTTAAAATAAAATTTAAGATGAAATGATATTTCAAATCGAAATGCTGTCTTATTATACTCAACAAGATTCTTGACTACCTTAATTGCATTCATGTTATAACAGAAAATTATTTTAGACTAAATATGTTTCTTCCCAATTTTTTCTAGAACTTTTAAATCGATTATTTTTGTGTAACTACAGATGCGATTGCAATATACTCTACTTTTGTAAATGAAAAAGCAACTGAACTTTGCCTCCTTAACTTTCATGTAACAGAGCCTGATCCAAATTATAAACAATTAGGGAAAGAGCACCAGTTACTGTCCATGTTCCAATAACCATTGGCTGCTTGCACACCCAACCCCCCAACCACTAACTTAAAAAAAAACCAAAAACTAAATAACTAAAAGCTCATAATAAATTACACATGTACCAATAGCTGCTCATATTTTAGCTTTTTTGGACCATAATTGGCCCATTTGTGCACTTTTATTGGTACCCATAGCACACGACTATTGGGGCATTTGTGCATAAATATTGCATCTTTAAACAGGTATCGGGTGACACTTTGAAAAGTGTAATTTTTTACCCTTGCACAGATAACGGATCTCATGACATGCATAGTTACTACCCAGTAGAGGGGCTTCACTGGTTAGGCAATATTATATCACGTGCATTCATATTGGGGGATTTAATATCCCAAAAATGAGGGTACAATATATTGTCTATCGATGAAAATAGGGGGGTTTATTATTCGAGCTATGAAAAAATACAATATTTGGTCAAAGTAGGGGGGCTTTTAATTCAGGTTGTGTAGTGGTAAGGGGTGACAAAAAAGGAGTTTAGGGCAACATTTTATGAAAACAAGAGGATTCTTTAGTATGTCATGAACGCACGTGATATAACCTAGGCTCACTAAGTGAAGCCCCCGTGCTACCCAGAATGCAAAACAATACCTATAAACAGTTAAGTCGCATGCAAAGACAACAAAAAGAAAAAAAATCGTCAAAATCTGATGTGCCATTTAGGATCTATGGGTGCACGAAGTTAGTTTTAATGGCTAATAGTACACTTCCCCTATTTGATGTGAACTTCCAATCATATAATTTATCCCCTTTATCAAAATCACTAAAACAAACAAGTTCAAATCTTTTAAGGCATACTAATGAATACCAAAATTTGTAGTACCTTCAACATACCTCAATATCCCCTTGACTACCTTCATATAAGTTTTGCATGGCTCAATCATATTCCCTGAAACAAAAGAAACTGAATAATTAACATATGATCTTGAGTCAATTAGAAACATTATACTCCTAACAATATTTTCTGAGTTGTCTCATCAACTGTTTTAGCACCGTCTTCTCCATATAACAAATCTCCATCACTAGTTGGAATGGAGACAAGTTTACAATCGATCATACCAAATTTATCCAACATATATATTATATACTTTGTTTGACCACTAACAAATTATTTTAGCACCATCTTCTCTATATAACAAACCTCCATCGCTGGTTGGAGTGGAGACAAGTTTACAATCAATCATACCAAATTTCTTCAACATATATATTATATACTAATATATACTTTGTTTGACCACTAACAAATTCATCCTCACTTTGATGAACTACTTTGTTTGACAACTAAAAATTTCATCCTCACATTGATGAACTACTTTGTTTGACAAATATTAAATGATGAAACATTTGACTTATTCTCATACCAAGCTTCATAAGGAGTCATATTGTCAAGTGCACTCATGGGATTCTGATTGAAAATGTTCATTGTCATAGCAACTAATCAACCCAAAAAAGATTTCTCAACCCCTTTGTTTGTAACATACTCCTTGTCATTTTAAGTATTGTGTGATTCTTCCTTCAATGTGTAAGCAATGGTGAGCTATCTTTTGATGCTATTAAAATCATAATAATCTTTGAAAGTTCTTAAACAAATTTTTTCTCCACAATCAGTTGTTAAGCATATTTTTATGCAACCACTTTCATTCTCTATGTGAAGACTTTAAACCTTTTAATGTATAAGATCCTTCATCTTTGGTTTTTCAAAAATAAATTTAGCACTTTCATGCATAATCATTAATAAAAATAATGAAATATGATAAATTATCCAAACTTTTATTTTTTTATAAGTTCACAAATATTGAAATGAACTAGGTGACATGGAAAATAGGCCCTCCTTGCACTATCTTTTGAAATTTTCTGTCTTGCATGTTTGCATTCACACATCATTTAGAGTCCTCCTTGTGGTCCTCAACTATAGGAAAACCTGAATTAATTATTTTTTATGTCTGTGGCTTCTAACCATGAAATTGAAGTTTCCAAATTTGAGATGGCACAACCAACTTTTGTCTTCATGTGGTATATTTCCAAGATTGTTGCTATGTTCTCCAAACTTGAATGGACACACCATATTCTTTGAAATATGCATAATTGTAACAACTTTACTACCTTGATTCTTATCATAGATTATAACTTATTTAGTGTCATACATCACTTTGTAATTTTTTTCTCACAATTATCCAATATTCAATAAATTATGTTTCAACATTTCATACCTTCTTTATTATTCACTTCCATAGCTCCTTTTGTTGCAACCTCAAGGTTTTTTACATCACTAGGTTTGACCTTGGATTTGGAATTTTCATCTATTGTAGAAAAAAAATCATCATTCACAGACATGTGGTTAAGACAACCTGAATCCAACTACCAAACCTCTTTAATTCATTATTTCAGCTATGTGATAAGATAAATATAAATTACTTGGAGAACTTCCCTCATCCTCATGAGCATAATTAGCACTTCCTCTTTCACTAACAAATTTTAACTAACATTCCCTTTTAAAGTAACCATGTATGTTATGATGATAACATTGAATAATTCTCTTATCAAATATGTCTCTACTTTTTCTCTATTTCCTCTTGAGTAATTATTATTATTCATCTATTTTCCTTGCCCTTGATTGCTAGCACATTTATTCTTTGTAATTTACTGTTTTCAAAAAAAAAAATCTTGTCCCTTTCTCCAAATGTACATCTCAATCTTTCTTCACAAGCCGTAAGAAATCCGACTAAATGATCAAATTCAAGAGTGGTCAAACCTTTACTTTCCTCTATAATTAGTGCAAAATGATTCTAACTTGGTGTTAAGACCTCAATTCCATTTCAAGTACTACCTTTTTGTCATAAGTTCTCCAAAAGTAGTCATTTTATTGTCCTTTACTCTTACATAATAATCATCCATACTTTTAGCTTCACGCATCTTTAAATTTTCACATATTTTCTCAAGTTTCACAACTTAACAACTTTGTCTTGATCATTGTCTTATAGAATCTTTAAGTATTCATAGCTTATAAAAAACTATCTGAATATGAAATAATATCATAAAGTTCTTTTTCTTAGCCTCCTTATCTATTCTGTCATTAGCTACAAGAGAGGTCCATCATATATAATTCACCATAAATATGTTCTTGTCAAAAGAAATATCGATTTGTCACTTTGACAATCATAATTATTTTCATCAAATTTTGAAATGAACAAATTACAGGGGACTTACCAAGCAAGCTGCTGTAAACATTTGGGAGTGATTTAAAATTGTCACATAGACTTTTGAGAGGCAAGAGTGCTCAACTACTAAATCATCCTCCCTAAACTTTTCTTTTCCTCATTTGAGTTTATGATAACATTCAATCTCAGTTCTGTTACTGAAAATCAAATTCATTTATTACTTAACTCATTCAATCATCTAACCAATGACTTGATGATTAGCTTACTTGCCCTTAATTGACGCTTTAGATAGCTCAGGTCACGGGTCTGTGTCGATGAGGGTACATTGCAGATCAATCAAGAGCTTATAGAGAGGTTCACTCTGTAAAGAACTAAGCCTCAAGTCACTGGACTAAACTCTCAATTCCTTTTGATAAAAATAAATAAATTAATTTCCAAGACAAACACCAATCCAAATGTGTAATGAAAGTTTAGAAAGAAATTTAAGCGGCAAGGGGAGATCATTCATGTATAAGAATAATGACACCCTATTTCATTAAGTCATTTGCATTCCTCTGTAATATACACAAAAGAAATAAGAACTTCTTTTCTTACATTGACAAAAGAATCTCAAAATGTATGGAGATCAATTACTTAGATCTAAAAAGCAACAAATCATGTGATGCCACATCAACACATCAATAAAATATGACTTAGTAAGCAACAGTCGTTTTGGGGGAGTTTTTTGGACACCTCAATAAAAAGACATGCTGATGTGGACCTGAAACATTAGTTATAAACAGGGGACTTATCTAGTAAGCTGCTGTAAAAAATTGGAAGTAATTTAAAATTGCCACAGAATTTTGAGAGGCATAAGTGCTCAACTACTGAATCATCTTCCCCAAACTTTTATTTTCCTCATTTAAGCTTGTGATAACATTCAATCTCAGTTCTATTGCTGAAAATCAAGTTCATTTATTACTAAATTCAATCAGTTTGCTATAGAGTGGCTTAATGATTAGCTTACTCAGCCTAGGCTGTCCCTCTAGGTAATTCAGGTTGTGGGTTCAATTCCTGATTTGCCCATAATGTGGATGAAGGTCCGTTGCACATGAATTGGGAACCTATAAGGAGACTCACCTTGTAAAAAGCTAAACTCCAAATCATTGAACTGAACTCTCTAAAGAAAAAAATTTCCAAAATAAACACCAATCGGAATGTATAATGAAAATTTATAAAATTCCGAAAATTTATAAAAAATTTTAAAGGGAAGATCATTCAATATCTAAGAATAATGAGACCCTCTTTCCTTAACTCATTTGCATTCCTCTGCAATATACAGAAAAGAAATAACTTCTTTGCTTACATTGATAAAAAGAAAGCCCAAAATGTATACTTACATATTATTCCATAATGTTGAAAACACAGATAAATGGACTTGTAGCATTTACTGACACTTGAATGCCAACTTCTGCCTTTGCCCATTTCATATAAATCAACCTCTCCAAGCGTGAAGGAACACTAAGAGTTGCCTCCACTTATTTCCTTCAACATTTGTTGCAGTCCTTGCCAATTTCAACATTTGATTGCCTCTCACAACTTTTGTGATTTTATTCTCTTATGCAAACATTCAGAAATTAACATTTTCTTTCCCCCATTCAAACCAGGGGAGGCTGAATAGAGACAAATTGCAAACACTCAGCTACATTATTACTACTGCTATAGAGGTTGAGTCTTTCCCACGCATCCCATTCCTGTACTAACCCAATTCAGAAACATTGATAACTACAAAAGGAAAAAGAATGAACAACGAGAGACAAGACTCTACCCATAAATGAAAAAAGATACAGAAAACCCCATTTCTGTGCAGTCTAAATGAGGGGATTTTAGGTCTGAAAAGTGAAAATATTCACATTATAAATAGGCTCATAGGCCTAATTGGCCTAAAGTTTTTTGTCTGGTCAGTAGGCTAGGGAGGGATTCAGAAGATAATATGATTTCTGGATCTGTCCTTTGAAGATTCACCGTAGATCTTCCACGTGCTCCGTATAAAACCGGGTCCCTTTCTTTTTGGCCCCCTTTCTTTGAAAAATAGGAATAACTCAAAATTAAATAATCAGAAATCCTCCATTATTAGAAATCCTTTCAAAAAAGAACCTAAAAGGGATATTTTTAAAGGTTGAAGTTGACGGTGGGTGAGAGACGTCATTTCACCAATTGCTTTTACATGTCAGAGTGATACGCAATAATTAAAAGAAGACAGATTTTTGTGATTTATCTTTGAAGGAGCTTCTTACAGGTGTAGGTAATGGCTGGAGATGGAGTGGCTGTCAATGTGTGAAAACAAATTAAAAAACAATCATTATATGCAGTAACAGGGAAGATCCAATGTTACAACAATTATGGTGGCCATATTTACTTTTTAGTAGCTAACAGGTTTCTTTTCATTCTGGGCCACTTTTGACAATATGCTTGTCAATACAATGAGACCTCAAATTGAGATAATGGCAGACATTAGTGTTTAATTTCACAATATTTCTTTTTGATGTTTTTGAAATTTTTGTAGAGGGCGAGTTTTGTTAGAAAAATTTTTATATTTGGATCGATAATATTAGTCATAAAAAGGCTAGTAGCTAGTTGATAGAGCACTCCAGCAACAAATGGAAGGTCCTAGATTCAAGTCCTAGCTGATCTATATGTACTATAGCTCAACATATGGTATGAAAGTCAAGCTAGTAGTTATAAGCACATGCAATGCGGTTTAAGGAGGGGTGTAGGAAATAAGCCACATGTGGACTCACGACGAGTCAACCATAATGCAGCTAATACACTCTAATAACAAGATTAAATGTGTTTACCTCTTATAAGCTTCATGTAGTTTTGTGCCTATGGTTCATAGTAGCAAAAGTGTAATAATCTCTTCATTGATACATATTTACCAAATAGAAAAGTGTGTGTATTTTTTCTAGTTTTAAGCTATTATAGGTTGAGGTGTCAATAATCTCTTCAATGGAACAAATTTATTAAAGAAAAAAGTGTATATTTTTTCTTTTTTCTTGGTTTTACATTATTTTAGGTTGATGTGTAATGCCTCGTCAGGAACCCCAAAGGAAAACCCACAACAAGGGAGAAACAATATATTTTTTTAAAGTATAAACATAATAAGTGTATAAAACACAACATGCACGATAATAACACAAGCGAAAGACTTCACCAGAATTCCTTAAGGGTTACCAAGGAAGAATAAAAACCACAAGTTAAATTCCACAATTAAGGTTAATCTAATAATCCAACAAAACTCATAGAACATATTAAGCCATATGCAATAATAGATCACACCATTGAAAGATTGAAAGGATACAATATAATTTCTCTTCAATAAGCATTTACACATCCATAAAGAAAGCTGATAATAACATCCCAAACTTAGAATTACATTGCTCTTCCAATACATGGCTCTCAATATACATATAAAGATACAACTTTAACCAAATACAAGGTTACAAAAGTTCATTGATACAATAACCACACAGGTCTCCAAATAACAATAATCTCCAAACATGAGATAAGCATGAGCCACGAACCACAGAAACATCTGCGAAGCCAATCCTCACATGAAGGTATGAACAAGAACATCCGATGGGAAGTGGCACTACCACTCGACCATGTGATCCCAAACTGGAAATCACCCCACTGTGTTAGGAGATAGTAGAGGACCCTCAAGCAAGCAAAAGCATGACATGGTCGACAGAACAATACGACTCCATGACAACTCAATACGACTCCACAATATTCCAGGTGACTCGACATCACAAATACACAAGTGAACCTAAAGAGAGAGTGTCATCACATAGCTTATGATGGTTACCATGGTCAGCCTCCATAGGTCCCAACCCCCATCCTGGGTTTATCCTAGTAACCTTTCCCGAACCTTCAGCTCCAACTAAGTCTCATGCGAACCCTACCAGCCTTTCGTGAAGACAAGGTGGTCGGTTTGTCATTCCAGGCCTTCTCACTACATTATGAGCCCTGTACAAGCACTCACCTTTGTGCGAGGTACAATATCTTATTTATTGTTATGAACTACCCACCTAATCAATTAATTAGATTATCACTTATTATCTGACTTTCGATGGGTTATCCTACCAACCACTTTGGGAGCGACCCCCACTCAAAAACCACTCTTTCAAAGGACACTAAGCAAACATGGTCACTCACGAGGATCCTATGGCGAAGCAGACAACCAATAACACCACTATCCAAAAACAAGTGGTCAAAACAAGGACATACTGACTCTTGGTTAACCATAAGGCAAAGACACTACATGGTTAAGACAACAAAGTCATCATATATTACTTGGTCAAGTGTACCAAATACGCCACCACTGGACGACTGAACCACAGACCAAAAGTAACTCAATTATAACTTTTTGCAAGGAAAGCCAATTTCACTAAGTCTGTACTCAGACAATCTTTGAGAAAATCAGCATCATAAGCACTTGCAAATTCATTGATTGAAAATTAAATAAACACTCTTTTACGACATTCACATCTGTTCAATTTCCAAATCAATATTCCATCAAAAATAAAATCCACATTAAATATTCAACCGAATAAAACATGAATTCCTAATAGGCATTTTAATTCCTTTCTAGAATATATCCAAATTTACCAATTTGAATTACTAATTCATGCCTTGATTTTCAAAAATAAGTTTATTAAACCACATAATAAAATCACTTTGAAAATTACTATTTTTATTTAACATTAAAAACCAACTTTAAAATATTTCATTCATTACAAATTAAATTCACGACACATGAAAAAGGTTGTACCGCAAAGGGTACAAGGTCACACGGGGGCCAAGGCCTACCCGTTGTAGTGTTGCTGCCAAGGCAGCAGACACTACCTGCTGGTAGTAGTGTTGCTGACTAGTAGCAGGCCTACTGACTGGTAGTGCTGCTACCGTCGGTAGCAGGCGCTACGGACCGATAGTAGTACTGCTACCATCTAATAGCAGTCCTACTGATCGGTAGTGTTGCTACCTGCGGGTAGCAGACTCTACCGACGTGCGTGGTGGGGCTAGCCCGCCAAGGGTTAAGGTAAGGTCATATAATAAAATAAATCCATGCTTCCATAGCATTTAAAACCAATATGATACAAAATAGATTTAACATGAAAACGATTCATTCCCTGATCATTTCACGAGCACACACGCACAGTGCCAAAATCCAAATTATAAAGGGATATTTGCCAATAAGGTAAATGGTGAAATAAAATCACACTAGAACCCAATAAATAACGATTTAGGCAACAATAGAAGAATTCAACAGGTCGGAGAAGGGTTAAGATAAATTTCCTTACTTCCATACACAGGAAGAATTCCTTGCATTAGCAAAAGGAAATAACCATTTTTTGCCAACATACACCCCAAATCTTGGGCAATTAGACACTAGAAAGCACACAACAATCTAAATCTAATTCTTTCTATTCCCAATAGAAGAGGTAATTCAAGAAGTTGATTTTCAAGAACAAAAATACACACCAAATAGAGAAATGAATCATTTCTTTCCTATAAGCAAACATATGATATAAGTTTCACAAAATCAACAATAACATGCACTCTTTCTTCCAATCCAATCATTCCACAAGAATCTACAAGAGATTTGCATTTTTTCAACACACAGGAAGCAATTGAAATATTCAAATTTTAAATTTCAAACAAGAAGAGATTATCCAACTTCTAGTTTTGTCTCCAACTAAGCATCTTAACAAATTTTCCAAGCTCCAGTTAACTACTTCTGTTTGTTCATCAATCTATGGGTGAAAAGTAGAATTGAACTTCAAATTTGTCTTCATCTTCTTCCAAAGTGTTCTCCAACAATAACCAACAAACTTAGTATCTCTTTATGAAACTACGCTCTTAGGTAATCCATGCAATCTCACCACTTCCTTGAAAAATAGGTCAGCTATATGCACTGCATCTGATATCTTCTTACAATGTATGAAATGAGCCATCTTTTAGAATCTATCCACTACTACAAATATAAAATCATTCCCTCTCTGTGTTTTAGGCAATCCAAGTATGAAATCCATGCTTATATCTTCCCAGGTCTCTTTGGTACTGTCAAAGGTTTATACAATCCCACATTCTGACTACTACCCTTTGCAACTTGACAAACTCTACAACTTTGTGCATATTTTCTAACATCCTTATGAATCTAGGGCCAAAAGTAATGCTCACTCACCAATGCTACTGTTTTGTCAACACCAAAGTGTCCATCTAATCCTCCACTATGTTTCTCCTTCATCATATTCTCCCTCATAGAACTTTTAGGTATTCACAACTAAACTCGTTTGAATAACATCACATCCTGAATGAAGTAATCCAACCACTTGCTTCTATCTATCGTAACCGTTTCTCTACATTCTCTCCAAGTTTCTACAAATTCTGGGTCATCATCATACAAGGTCTTCAAGTCCTCAAACCTAATACTGTCACTCTTATCTCTGTCAGCAAATTCCTCCTTCTACTCAAGGTATCAACAACTTTGTTAGATTTCCCACTTCTATGCTTCAATAGAAAGGTGTAACTCTGCAAAAATTATACCCGTCTCATATGTCTCTGGTTCAACTTACTCTGACTATTCAAATACTGCAAATCTTGATGATCCATATACAACACAAACTCCTTAGGCAACAGGTAATGTCTCCACTTCTTCAAGGCTTGAACTATCACATAAAATTCTTGATCATACACTAAATATCTCCTTTGGGAATCATTAAATTTCTCACTAAAATAAGCTACTGCTCTCTCTCCCCGATTGAAGACTTCTCCTATTGTTGTTCCACTTACATCATAATCCACTTGAAATACTTTGTTGAAATTCGATAAAGCTAACACAGGCTGCTCAGTCACTTTCCGCTTCAACAATTTAAAACTTTTGTTTGCTCCGGTGGTCCACTTGAATTCTTTCCTATCTCCCCTCATTGTCTCCGTCATAGTGTTACAATATGAAATGAAATTTCTAATAAACTTCTAGTAAAAACTAGCCAATCCATGAAATGATCTTACCTCTCCAATGCTTTCTGGTGTAGGCCATTCAACAATTGATTTTACTTTCTCAGGGTCCATATTCAAACCATCCTTAGATATCACAAATCCCAAATAGACTAATTCTTCCTTCATGTAAATACACTTCTTAAGATTTATCAACAACTTTTCTTCTCTCAACCTCTGCAAAACTTGTAATAAATGCAACGAATGCTCCTCTTTTGTCTTACTGAAAAGCAGGATGTCATCCAAATATATAATAACAAACTTACCCAAGAATTTCTTCAATACCTCATTCATCAATCTCATGAAAGTACTCGGTGCATTAGTTAATCCAAAAGGCATCACCAACCATTCATACAGTCCTTAATTTGTCTTGAATGATGTCTTCCACTCATCTCCTTCTCTAATCCTGATCTGATGATATCCACTCTTCAAGTCTATCTTTGTAAAGTATTTGGCTCCACTCAAACAGTCCATTATGTCATCCATCCTAAGCAAAGGAAACCGATATTTAACTATGATCTTGTTTATTGCTCTAGAATCGGTACACATCCTCCATTCTCCATTCTTCTTAGGTACTAATACTGATGGTATTGCACAAGAACTCAGACTTTCTTTGATCAAACCTTTCTTCAACAACTCCTACACTTGTCTATTCAACTCTTCATTATCTGTCGGTGTCATCCGGTGTGCAACTTTGTTAGGCAAACTAGCTCTGGGAATCAGGTCCATGCAATGTCTAATACTTCTCATAGGTGGTAATCCATCAGGCACATTATCTAAAATGATGTCTTTATACTCTGTCAGCAACTCTTTTATCTCTTCTGGTTGTTCTTCTTCATGTCTTGGGTTCTTAGTCTTCTTAGGAACTAAGACAAAACACACATTTTTATGTCTCATTCAATCCAGGAATTTCCTTCCATCCACCAAACGGATTCTAGCATTCGTACAAACTTCACTCTTCAAAGGCTCCTCCAAGGGAAACAAGGTTTTCTTCATTCTATTGGCCACAATAGTGTATGTATTCTTTCTCCCATCATGCATCGCCTGTCTATCAGACTGCCAAGGTCTACCCAACAAAATGTGACAAATATCCATAGGCATAATATCACATAAGACTTCATCATGATATCTCCCAATTTTCAATTTCACCAAACATTGCTCACTTATCAACAACTTATGTTCATCCTAAATCCATACTATCTGATAAGGCTTAGGGTGTTTCAATCTTTCTAAATTCAACTTATTCACCATCTCTTATGAAACAAGATTATCCAAACTACCACTATCAATAACAACTTTACAACACGTACCAGATACCTTACATATGGTTTTGAACAAATTCTTCCTCTGCAAGGGATCTACATCTCCTCCGGTATGACACAAATCTCTCCTCATCATTAACAGTTCTCCATCATCCAGTTTATTAGCTGATCCGGTGGGGCTTTCTTTCACCACTATTGTTCTTCCAGTATTCTTTGTCTTCTTACATTTGAAAGCATGATGTCCTTCTCCTCCACATTTATAGAAAGTTCCTCTAAACACTCTCTTGTCTTATCTTCTGTCATCTTTTCCAAAATTCTCATTCTGGTAGCCATTTGGTTCTCTCCTCCAGTAGAAATTTCTATCATCCTTCCAGTATAAATTACCTTCTTTTCTCACTTCCTTGTCCTTGTTCTGATCTGTATAGGTTCCTCTACCTCCAATATATCCTCTTCCTCCTTGAAATATTCCTCTAAAAAACCTTCCACCTCTACTTCTCTGCCTCTACTCATGTCTTTTGTTCAACTCCTCTTCTTCTTTCAGGGCATATTGGTAAGCTTCTTCAACAATCTATAATTTGATCAAACTAAGTTCATCTTGTATACACATCCGCAGTCCATTCAAATATCTTGCAACTTGTTCAACTTGTAAAATGCTTTGGTGAACTCCTTCACACTAGATTCCTTTTGCCTTAAATTTTGCAACTTCTGGAACAGATTCACTCGATAATCAACTGGCATAAATTTTGATTTCAACTTAACAACCATCTGATCCCATGTCTTGATCTTTTCTTTACCTCTTCTTTGTCTATCAACCTGAAAATGCTCCCACCAAAGAGATGCATGACCTTTCAACTGGGTACAGGCATATTTTACCTTTCTTTCATCTGCAGTGTTCTCAAAATCAAAATATTTCTCCATCTCCAAGATCCAATCTATCAATTCATCTAAATCCAACTTTCCATCATATTCCGATGGGGTAAAATGAGTTTTAGTATTTGCCCTACTCAAAACCCTCAAAAAACTCTCTTCATTCGGATCAATCGTCGATGGGTTGACTTGTTCTACCGGGGCTTCTTCTCCTTCATCTTCACTCACATCTTCAATATGTCAGCCTCTTCTCTGGACTGTCTCAACGACTTCCAATAGGGTTGCAATTCCTCGCAAAATTTCCATCACAATAGGGTTTGCATTCCCATGCGCTCCACCATTCCCATTTCCTCTTCGCGCCATCTTCACTCCAATCCTTTGCAACTATAGGTTAGATCCATAGTCCACCACCCTACAACAAAATTTCTCAGGACAATGCAATCTCCGGATTGAAATCTCTCTTTGATACCACTTGGTGCAGTCACCGGTTGGGAGGGACCTCAAAGAGATCAATCCAGACTGGTCAGCAAGAGTAAATACAATGGAAACACAAGGATACGATGGAGGCAATGCATAACTGAATGAATTATATCATGAAAACTGTTTACAATCAATCGGTAACAACCGGGTTACAAAACCTGGCTCACTGGCCTTCTAAAACATGCTTAGTTACAAAACAGGTCACAACTGAGACCTCAAATCTTAAGATCTATCTTCTATGCTCCATATCTTAACTTATCTATTCTAATGCTCAATTACAATGATTTCTACAATCTAAGAGGATCCGATCAACCCAAAAAGGGATCAAATGCTGAAGAACAAGACCTAACGTGTAAAACAACAAGGTCAGCCTCCGCCAAAGAAATTCTTCCGAAAAATCCAAAGGATGAAGTGTAGATCAAAGGGAAGGTCGACCACATGCCAAGGAACATCAGAATCAATGCTCAGGGCTCCACAAGCTATGGAAGGGATCTAGTAGATCACAAATGCAAATAGGTCCAGACAACCGGTACCAGAAAAACTGTCTCGAAAATGGTAGCGATAACTTGCCAGAAAATGATCCAAATGTTCCACAGTTTAGGAATAAGGTAGATGATGAAGTCCTCAAACAAAATCCAACTCCTCAAGATCTAATGAGCCAATTCCAGAAAATATAGAATGAAATGCTGAAACTGCAAAACAAAAAGCAAAATAGAAAGAAAATATTTTTGGTTGATGCAAGATTGCCAAGAACTAGGGATGCTCTTGCATCAGTATTACAAAATTTTTAAGTTCAGTGTGCAGATTTTAAGGATGCAATGCAAACATAAACACACACACACACACACACAAGAGCACATCAGACTAGATGTATGAGGAAAACCCAATTTGGGAAAAACCTTGGTGAGAATAGCTGCTAGAGTCTACTGCTCCAATCCAACCTCACAGTAAATAACAATTTACAATGTGTTTTAGGGCACCAACTTAAGAAGAACCAACCCCTGATATTCTGGGCACCAACTCAAGGAACACCAACTCCTAGTTTTATGAGAACCTACTCAAAGGAGCACCTACCCCTTCTCTGAGCACCCACTCAGAGATTTACAGTGTTTGATGAAGTTTACAATGCAATAATATAGCCTTGTTACAAATGAGTTATGTAACTCTTATAAATTTCTCATATCTTGAGAATGAATTACTTAGCCTACTGAAGCTTTTCCTCTATTTCTCCTCCTTCCTCTATCTGATTATCTTCTTCTCTCTGCTACAACATTACTCTATATAATTATCTATTCTTTCTCTATTTTTCTTTTTGGCAGCTACACACTCTGTCTCTTTCTCAACAACAACACCACACACTAAACTATTTTTCACACCTCACTATATAGTTGACTAGTGGTGATATTTTTGTTTTCCACCACTGTCTCTGTCTTAGCTACCACACCTTCCAATGTCGAATCACATTTACAGTTGCTATTGGATTAGGTTGACTTTGTACACATCAAATTTTTCTTCTACTGCAATCTTGAATATTTTATTCAAGTCGGTTGTCTTGGAGGTCTGCAACTCAAGAGATTTTATTCTCTGTCCTGAATAAGATCTCAGATCAACTGCCTGAATTAAATGTATTCTGTATGTCTTTAGATCATACTCTATACTTGGATTACTAAGTTTAGTAATCTTTCTCTGCTCAAGACAATCTAGAATCCTTCCTTGAGCAACACAACCTTCCTGCAACTCGATCGCCAATAATGCGTCTTTCATCCTGTTTGAAAAGTTTGACAACTACCACACTGAAATCCACCATCACCAACTTTAGCATATCTGATTTATTTTTTGACTAGCCAGGGAGTCATATTGCTCCATTTTCTTTGTCCAGATCATATGGTCAAATTCAGTTAGCTATCGACATGCAGACATCTTCTTATTTAGTGTCCAAGTCACTTGGTTAGTCGTCTATGTGGACCTCTGAGTCTATTGGCTTGCAAGCATGGCTGCAAAGTTGATCACAAACTTCAATTCTATTAGCAAAATACCCTTTCATCTTTTTGACAAGTGTCCTCTGATTTGATCCATACATGCCACGCCATCGAGTCAAATTTGGTCAACGCTCAGGTGGACTATCGAGTTGCTCAGATCTATTGAACTTCATGCATGTTTTACCTACGCGGGATAAGCTTATGTTATTCCTAAGAAGCCTTCCTCTTTCTTTGTTAGCTTGCACTACATATGGCATGGTCCCTCAACACACGAGGGATAAAATTTCTCCATTTTTTCTTTGCTTTTCCTTATCCCGTGGTACATTCCTTAACCTTGTTTCACTTCGCGGGATAAGATTTATCTTTCTCCTTAACAAGAATCTTCTTGTCCCGCGGTCCTTTCCTTATCCTCGTAGTAGGATGCATAGGATAAGGAAACCTTTCCTTTTCCTTTATATTGTTATCCCGCAACACTCTTCTTTCTATTGTGAAACCTCGTGGGATAAGAAGGCCCTTCACTTTCACTTGTTATCCCGCGTGATATTTTGTGTGCATCTTAGCCCGTGCGGGATAAGGGAATCAACAATCTTCCCTTTAGTTTCTTATCCCGTGTGACTTTTGTTAGTCACTTTTGACACTGCGGGATAAGAGAGAACATCTCTTTGCTTTGACCTCCTTTGACTATCTTATCTCGGACAACCATCATTGAACACTTTTGACAACGTGGGATAAGAGGGACCGCTTTGTTCAACAAGTCACATTTTGACAACACGGGATAAGATAAAACACTATTTTCTTCACTTAAGTGTTATCCTGCAGGGTCTTCAACACTCGTCCAACATACTGCAAGATAAGAAGAAATATCATGTACACCTCACAATTGTTATCCCGCGTGACAAGAACATGACCTTTTCACACCATGGGATAAGAGGGATCGCCTTGTTCATTGAACATAAGTTATCCTACACACTCTCTTCCCTGCTCATGAATACAACATTAAAGTCATGGATACATGTGAGCCAAATAACCATTGCCATGTGGAAATCGACTCAGTGACTATCCCCAATATGACCGACGTGTGAAGATGATGGAACTGGTCGAAACCCCTGCAACATAACATGACGTGTTATGCGCGACTGCTGCCTACATCACTTCAACTTCACGACTACTGCCTGCATCACTGCAACCTCCCTTGACATTCTTTTGACATCAAGACAATAATTCCAACAATTATCTTATACATTATAGTTGATGCCAACTTTGGTGGATGATCTAACATGTGCAGTTTGTTGGAATTGACTTTGGAAGATGTGTTGTGATGTGTTTAGGTCCCCTTTGTCTCCTAGAGTGGATCACATTTGGTATTTTTGGTTCGAGTGGTCTGTTTTATGTAATATTATATTTTATGTATGCACCTGACCTAGTTGAGAGTTTTGATGAAATATATTGTATATAGATGTGCGGTTGTATGAGTTGATGTATGAAATTGTGATGTGGGGAAATAGGGTTCAATTGGTTGTATGGGCAAACTAGGAAGATTAGGCCTATTTATACTTTAATTACTTTGAAAGGGAGAATGATCCACTTGGCCCAATATGTTCTTAGGTACAAGGCGATTTCAGTGGCCCCTCGTGGGGTACTTAAAAGGTGAGTATACAATTTAGGAAGAGGGATGCTAAATAGGGTGACAAGATGACCTTTTTGTGTGGACAGGAAACAGTGAATTGGTAGATAGATTCTGAAATAGGATCCAATAGAGTAGACCATAACCAATCTATAGAACAAATATCAATTAAAATTGTAGGGATTGGCGTACCCTACTTGACCTACTCCTAGGACTGAGGCACCTAGCTCGACTTGCTCTCGACAATTTCAACTCCAACAAATTGTAGACTGTAGATCTCCACCTTTTTTCTCTGTACCTATTTTTGTGGGTCCACCACCTATTCCTGCACACAAAAAAAGAGGGAAAATGTTAGTTAGAAAGGGGTTAAATTTTTAAGTCAAACCTCAATTTTGGAATCAACCTTGAAATTGAATTGAAATGTACTTGAATGAAAAGTGTGTTGATATGTAGCAGAGGCTAGACCTGAGAATAAAAATATCTTACACCTTGATGATGCAAATCCTTATTTGAAGATGATCACAAATGTTGATGCAATAGTATGACTTCACAAAAGATCTAAAAGGAAATCATAAAAGACATGCTTGCATGAAGGTTGTTGAAGGTGGTCACAATGAAGAATATGGTGGTATGAAATGCCTTGAATGCTTGAATTGAATTTATTCCTTGTTCTAGTCTCCTATCCAGTCATGTTACATTATCCTTACCCAAAATAAGGGAGGATACCTTTCTTATATACCTCTCCCAAGCATTTTGGGGTGCAAAACTTAAAGCATGCTAGCATGAGGAAATATTTCCAACTCAACCAAGTTGACCATTAAGTGGTTTGAATTTGGGCCTAAAAATTGGGGAGAAAGGCACCCTGATTGAACTTCTCTCGAGGGAAAGGCACCTTTCTTCCTCCAATGCAGCCTCAAATTGGAACCTGAAGTCCAAAATGGGAAGGAGAAGCTAGAATGAGATGTGGAATTGAACTAGGATGAATGAGACTAGATGTAGGAGGCCATACATGCTAAAATAGGGCCCAACTGAGTATGAAATGCATAGGGATGCGATTTATGATTCTACAAGAATTTGTGTGAATTGATGTGAAGTGGATGTGAATGATATGCAAGTAGATCTGGTGCAAAAGACAATTTATAAAGAACTTTGATGATGATATTTTCAATGTGACAGTATTATGAGACAATGGCTGATATCAGCTGTGTTTGTCATGATATTGGTCGCTTGACACAGAGGTTCAAGGATAATTTCATGATTAGTAGATCTTGTTCATTTCATTTCATCTATTCCATATACCTATCAAAAGAAGGTGCGTTCCTTTTGGTAGCTTGTACAGACCCTTCTATCTTTCCCTAAGGTTGTGCACCTTAGTCTTGCAAGCTCTATCAGGTGTAGTGTGCTCCTTGGCCTTGAGCCAAAAATATTGTAATTAGTTATTCATATTGTTAGTGTGATTGTCACCATGGTTTTTCAATGTTGAGGGTTTTCCACATAAATATGGTGTTCATGTGTTTATTGTGGTTTATGCTTTAGTGTTTCATAATTGCAATATAATAAGTTGATTGTGGTTTTAAGTTTTATAGATTATAATTAAAGTATTTTAAGGTTTGAATTGATTCACCCCACCCTCTCAGTCCCATGGTGTGTTAAAAAAATTGTATTATAGCTTGGTTCCTCTTAGAGAAGCTTAGTTGCTTGAGGAAGATCCAAAATGGAATAGGAAGTTAATTACAAAACACCAAAGTTTTATGGTACAAATTGGCGCTATTTAAAGGAAAGGATGAAATATCATTTGGAATCTTTGTTGATTGGAAGATGGGATATTATCCAAACTGGGTGCACTTCTCTAGCAAATGGTCCTCATACTCCAGATGAATTTAAGACACATGAGAATGATGCAAATGATAGTTACAATTATTAGTTGCTTAAGTGATTTAGTATTTGCTAAGGTTATGGGGTTGAAGTCTTCTAAACAAATCTGGGAGAAGCTGAGTAGTGTGTATAGAGGTGATTTGAAGACAAAGCAAGCCAAGTTGACAAATTTGAAGCACAAATTTGGGAACCAGAGGATTTTTGATGATGAGAACATTAAAGGATACTTACACAAAGAAAATGATATCTTGAGTGTAATTTAGTGTATTGACGGAAAATTAGAAGAAATTGAAGTTATGAGGAAAATGTTAACTCTGCCCAAATGCTACAAAGCTAAGAAGTATGCTATTGAAGAAAGTAATGATGCAGAAAAATACTCTTTAGATTAGCTCTATGGCTCACTCTTTGTCTTTGAGATTGTTGAGCTAGATGATTTGTGGAAAGAGAATAATTAAGAAACATTCAAATCTACCAAGAAGATTGAAGATGAACCTGAAGCAACTAATGACATGGATGAGATATTAGCAAACTTTGTGAGAAGACTAAAGAAAGGGTCCAAAAAATAAAAAGGTAAGTTACCCTTCAAATGTTTTAATTGTGGAGGAATTATTCATTATGTTTCTGGGTAAGTGCACAAAGATGGTGGTAAAAAAAGGGGGTATAAGTGGACACTTTTTTTTTCTGAAATCGGGTGAACCTGAACTTGGAGGCAAAATTTGAAAGTCATCCACTCAAGATATGAAGATAATCAAAGAACAAATATTGTAGTAATCTGAATCTAGTTTCAAACTACTAAACTTTTTCAAAATTGGATAAGATTAAGGGGGTCAAGTCCTTCGCGCACAAAAAACAGACCCTGGTTTTTTTTGAAAAACATAACATAGTGTTTGACATGCGCATCAAAAAAGTCATAGTTAGATCTAGGATTTTGACAAATCCTTTGGCAGAAAGATAGTTAAGAGTGAGCACTAGAAGATGTGTATTTTTTTGTAATTTTTTGTTGGGTATTTTTTTTTTTATGATTTTTCCAATCGAGGACATCCTGAAAATTAGGTACCTGTTCGTGCACGAAGCATAAGTTGCACTAAACAAATCAAAAATACAATTTTTTTTTAAAATTATAAAGAATCAAGTGCACTGCAATAATATATATTATTTTTAAAATTTGGATAAGTATATGAAAATTTATTAAAAAAATGGCGCACCTATGTCTGTGAGAACTATGGAGACATTGGTAAAAGAAATTCAATAATAATATGTTATTATTGTTCAAATTTTTTAAAAATTATATGGTTAGAAAGCTCAAAAGATGGGTGAAAATATGGTGGCAATTTTAGAAATACCCACTTGATGAAGTGTAAACTTGATGATGACAAAGTCGATAAACCAAGTTGATAAAATAAAACATGTCAAAAATGAGAGAAATGGAGGGAAATCAAACTTCCAAACCGTAGCTTTGTCATCCAGGCCTATTTCCAAGCCTAAACAGTCAAAAGTGCATACATGGTACTTATGGTATAAAAAGCATGTGCGGGGGTACTTATGGTGTAAGAAGCGCGTACACGCTCTTTTTACTATAAACAATGTGTACATGCTCTTTTTACTATAAACAACATGTACTCGCTATTGTATAATATGATATTGTATATATATAATGTGTATATACATATAATATATGTAATATATAATATGTGTATAATATGATATTGTATATATAATATGTGTATATACATATAATATATAATAT